>NC_137974.1:2150856-2498356 GCF_963924665.1 Micromys minutus
CATGTACAGATTTTTAAAAGCATTTTGGCATAAAACTATATGAACATTTTTGTCAGTACTTGATTTTTTTTAAAGGTTTGATAGTATGCATTGAAATCTTACTAGTTACCATAAGCATAAAGTACATGTAGAACAGAACATAACATGGAAATAGTCAAAGTTTTCTTGGTGTGTATAGATTAAACATAATTTTTAAACATGATTTTTAAATACCAAAAATTGCCACAAGGCTATCTTCTTAGCTCTTGAGTTATTAGTGATTTAAGGTCTAGGTGTACCCCACTCTGAGTGGGTGCTCTATACTTGTTGGTTTGTTTTTTTTTTTTTTTTTTTTTTTTTTTTTTTTCCTAAGGACTGAGGCTTCTACTTTCTGGCCTTTCTTTTTTTGAGCTTTATATGATCTGTGACTTGTTTCTTGGATATTCAGAACTTTCTGGGGCTAGTGTCCAATTATCAGTGACTACATATTAAGTCTGTTCTTTTGTGACTGGGTTACTTCACTCAGGATGATATTCTCTAGATACATCCATTTTCCTAGGAATTTCATAAAGTCATTGTTTCTAATAGCTGAGTAATAATCCATTGTGTAAATATACCACACTTTTGTATCTATTCATCTACTGAAGGGCATCTGGGTTCATTCCAGCTTTTGGCTATTATAAATAAGGCTGCTATGAACATGGTGGAACATGTGCCCTTATTATATGTTGGAGCATCTTTGGGGTATACACCCAGAAGGGGAATATCTGGGTCTTGAGGTAGGACTATGTCCAATTTTCTGAGGAACCACCAGACTGATTTCCAGAGTGGTTGTACCAGCTTACAACCCCACCAACAGTGGAGGAGTGTTCCTCTTTCTCTACATCCTCGCCAGCATCTGCTGTCATCTGAGATTTTGATCTTAGCCATTGTGACTGGTGTGAGGTGGAATCTAAGGGTTGTTTTGATTTGCATTTCCCTGATGACTAGGGATGTCAAGCATTTCCTTAGATGCTTCTCAGCCATTCAATATTCCTCAATTGAGAACTTTTTGTTTAGCTCTGTACTCCATTTTTTAATAGGATTGTTTGATTCTCTGGAGTCTAACTTCTTGAGTTCTTTGTATATATTGGATATTAGGCCTCTATCTGATGTGGGGTTGGTAAAGATCTTTTCCCAATCTGTTGGCTACCATTTTGTTTTCTTGACAGTGTCCTTAGCCTTACAGAAACTTTGCAATCTCAAGTCCCATTTCTCAATCCTTGGTCTTAGAGCACAGGCCATTGGTGTTCTGTTCAGGAAATTTTCCACTGTGCCTATGTGTTCTAAGGTTTTCCCCACTTTCTCTTTTAATAGTTTCAGTGTACCTGGTTTAATGTGGAGATCTTTGATCCACTTACACTTGAGCTTTGTACAAGGAGATAAGAAAGGGTCTATTTTCATTCTTCTGCATGGTGAGTGCCAGTTGAGCCAACACCATTTGTTGAATAGGCTGTCCTTTTTCCATTGAATGTTTACAGCTCCTTTGTCAAAAATCAAGTGACCATATGTGTGAGGACTCATTTCTGGATCTTCTATTCTGTTCCATTGATCTACTTGTGTAAAACCTATTCTTTTGCATGAATAAATGTGGATTGTGATGGCTGAGCTTGGTTATCAACTTGACACACCTAGGAAGAGGGAACCTTAACTGAAGAATAGCCTCCATCTTATTGGCCAGAGTGTGCCCATGGGCATTGTCTTTACTGGTTGCTTTGGCAGCGCCCAGCCCTGTGGGCAGTGTCACCCTGCACAGGTGCTCTTGAGTTACTCTGGAAATGTCATGAGAGCACCAAGCCATTTAGCAGTGTTTTCTTCGGGTCCTGCCTCTGTTTCTGCCTGAGTTCCTGTTACGACTCCTCTCCATAATAAACTGTTGAGACAGATCAGCCAAGGAAACCCTTTCTTCCCCAGGTCGTATTTGTCGTTTCCCACATTAATGGGAAGCAAAGTATCACTATGTTTAAAATGTTACAACTAAACCAGAGCAAAGCACAGTTCTTGGACTGAGAATACCACGTTCCAAAAAAAAAAGAAAGAAAAGAAAAGAATACCACGTTACCTCGGGGATTTGCTTGATATTCGGGATTTGGAGCCTAGCCTGGCTTCTGGATCAGAATCTGCATCTAAGCAACATTTCCCAAAGGAACCCTCGCCTGCAGACGCTTAAGGAGCCCAGTCTCTTTCCTAAGTCACCCAATTACCAGGGAAGATGCTGGCTGTCACTCACCCTGTGGATTAACTTTGCCGTCACTAACATGGGAGAGGGGTTGTTCTTCCACACATCCACTTGCTTGATTAATTTCAGTCATGTAGCAATTTCTCTGGTGGTAGATCAAGGATGCAAACAAGTCACGTTTTTAAATCTCCAATCCTCTGACTCCACCATTTTACGTTTCTATAATCTTTCTTCTCGACAGGTAGAAATGTTTTCCTCTGACCATTTCCCCATCTTCCCACCACCACACAACTATGCACAGGAAGAAAGATGCTCGAGAGAGTAGAAAGCATTGTCTCATGACCGGGTGCCTATTGACTTAAGACTGCAGTTGGAAGTGTGTCCACCTTTATCAGACACTCAGCACTGCTGCTGCCAGCCTGCTGTACATCTCTCATTGCTTCTGCGGCTCTCTGACTTGACTCCACAAGTCACTGGGGATTTCCACACTGTTTTAGAAGCAGTGCGCTCTAATGACAGCATGTCAGGCATCAACCGTGCTCTTCCCAGCTATGTCTTCCACAGAAACCCTCGGGGTATGCTGGGAAAAAATGCCAGAGGTCCAGGTTGAGAGATTAAGTCAAACCTCACTGCCATTTGCCACCAGTCATAGAGCCAGAAGCTTTTAATCTTTTTAAGTTCCACTAATAGGCCCATGGGCAGGAAGAGAGAATATGAAAAGGAAAAAGTAGGCAGCTAAGGCAAGAAGGAAGACAGAATACGGCCTGTTACTGTCATGTGACTAACCCCGCTCTTTGTCGGTGAGGCTAGTTATCTCTGGATGCCTGTCTCTCTTGAGAGCTTCATTTAGCAAGGAGTAAAGAAAAGGCTAAAGCATTCGTGTGTGTGTGTCTGTGTGTGTGTGTGTGTGTGTGTGTGTGTGTGTGTGTGTGTGTGTGTATGCCCATGAGTGTACAGTGCCAGAAGATTATCATTTTGCTGGCCAGTGAACTCTGGGGATTTTGAGGTCTCCACCTGCCTAATGCTGGGGTTACAGATACACATGGACATTAAATGGATTCAAACTCAGGTCTCTTTGCTCACCCATGGAAACATCTTCCCGACCCAACCTATTACTTTAAAATGTTAAAATGTTTCCTCTTTGAGAAGGCAGATTTCTAAAACACTCTTTTCAAAGGCTGGAGGAAAACTTGATTTGTAAGACATTATACTTTGTTGGTTTTATAAAATGGTTCCTTTATTGACCATCGAGAGGAGTATTACTCTTCTTTCATATGAGAAAGGGGTGCTATTCTGCCAGGAACCTCTTTACTCTTATAAATGCCTATGTGATTCAACAATATAGTCAGACTATTTATTGGTTAGAGAAATTTTATTAATGGATTATAGTACTGTGGATCAGTGCTTTTAAGCCCTAATGAGTGCCTGACATGAATAAATATAACAAACATATAATAAATATTTGTCAGGTTAATACATGAAATAACGTTCAGAAAACATCACGTAGACTTCCTCACCCCCATCTGTTGAGGACTCTGCAGTTGGCTGTGTGGTCACACACCACCTGCTCTCCCAGCAAGAATCTTCTAATAAGAAGGGTGAGCATTGATTTATAGCCCTTTGTTTCTGTTTGCTTCCAGGATCGCTCAGTATTACGGATCTTCCTGAGTCAAGACTATTCAGAAGCAATGCTGAGGGCAGCAAACCTGTAATTGTCAGTGGCTGTGTGGCTGAGAAGTCCTCCCAAACAAAATCAACATTTCCATAATGAGTTTGGTTACCGAGTTTGAGTTTCGAATTATAATGAAGAACAGCCAGCTTCTAATCCCCTAAAGAGTGAGTGAGTGAGAGAGAGAGAGAGAGAGAGAGAGAGAGAGAGAGAGAGTGTAATTTCTGAAGCACACGATAAGAAAGTACAGGCTTCAAAGAAGCTAGCTAAATGTTTTATGTTTTCTTCCTGCTCATTAAGAGTTGCTCTCATTTCTCCTACTTATGTCTCCTTTCCTCCTCCCCCTCTTTTTTCTTCTTCAGATCATAAGGATGCAATTAAAATCGCTGTGCCTGGTGGTTTCTGCCAGAGAGATAAACAGTACCTGACCCCATGTGATCTGCCGCATGAATAGAGATCAGGATTTCATCTGAGAGCAACTCCATTTCAGATGGTTGCTAAGGAGACTATTGGCATCTCCAGGTCCTGTGGCCCTACTGCTTGGAAGGAATTACAGCAGCTTTGCCTGTTACTCTCCCAGAGGAAAAAAAAAAAAAACCTGAAAACTCATTAGGGAAGCCAACATTTTGAGATTCCACTGGTCTGTTTATTGTTTTGAGCGCTGCTGGCCTTAGAGTGAAACTTTTGCACATATTAACATCTAAATGGGTATGCTTTCAGGGCGGATGGCTTTGCTTGTTAGAGAAAGGAAAAACAAGGGACCAAGCTCTGGGGACCGAATTCTCTGACCTCGAGTTTAGCACAGGCCTGTTGCGTGATTCTGTTCTCTCTTTGTTTTGTTCTGAGAGCTCTGCCTCCTAACATCAGAGCGCAGATCTAGCTGCAGTCTTCAGTCTTGTTTCTAACAGTTATCAGTAATGCCCTGCTGTCACATAAGGAAAAGAAATTAAAAAGCACTTCTCCTTGGTAATCCCAGATTTGAATTCCCTACTTCTGCCCCTCTGTGACTTCTGATTTCCCTTTCTGTCTACATCTGTGGCTGCCTGAATGCTGACTTGTGAATCTGTCCCTGTGTCTGTCTCTCTGTCCGTCTGTATCTTTGCCCTTTCTTTTATTGAACAGCACAGAGGCATCACACAGGAAGGAAGGAGAAACACTTTACAGGATTCTTTAAGAGTTTTACAAGAGATGAAGTCATTGTCTCCAACTGACCTTATCTGACCCAGAAAACTAACAATTTAATGCTTTCAAGCAATATGTATAGGTTGCATCCAACATTTATAAAGGGTATTCTTTTTTTTTTTCTTTATTTCTTTGTGGTAGAGTTTCTCTGTGTATCCCTGGCTGTCTTGGAACCTGCTCTGTAGACCAGAGTGGCTTTTAACTCAAAGATCTGCCCGCTTCTGCCTCCCGTGTGCTGTGATTAAAGGTGTGTGCCTTCATCCCCTGCTAGAGAATATTCATTTGTGTAAAAGATTGCTGCTGTCCCCTTCAGCAAATGACTATTATCACAACATACAAACGAACGTTACTCATAGGTCAGGGGTATAACTTGGAAATATTGCTGTGCCTCATAAGAAGTTCCCAGACCTTAGCATAGCTGAATCCATGATGGAAGGGCATTCGGACCACAAAATTCAGCATGTAGATAGCACCACCTTCCAAAACAAGGACAAAGGCTCAATTCATCAAAGTCCACAGTTCTGGGGCAGTCTTTAAATGTACTAACCTTGATTTTTGGCTTCTGTAGTTCCTCTTCTGGGTGACTGTTCTTGTTAACTGAAGTTTGTCAAACTAGGATATGGTCTTTGTGCTCAAAAGCTCACCATGCGAAAGGCTTTAGGCTCCCCAGCTGGAATCCCCAACACAGCATACTCACTGGCCAGCTAGTAAGGACTTTCTGTTGGCTTAAGCCTGTGTGTGAGTAGTCTTCTGGGGTGTATATCCCTCAACATGCCTTAGCTTGGGTTATAAAGTTGATTAGATGAGGATATCCTTGGTTGTTAATTGTATTGATAAAGGCAAGTTAAACAAATAGTAGTAGGTAGGCTATCGGTCTTAAGTGACCTCAAAGCTTCATTAACTCTGGCTGTAAGGTTCATCAAAAATTCCAGTCTCTTCAAATACAAGAGATACTTTCATAGTCATACAGCTTTACATCTGATAAGCTGGATAGTCCTGGGCAAACATCCTCTCTAATCCTCAGGTTTTCTTATCCCGAAAACCGAACGCTAGCAACCTTGTTTGTGAAGATTAAAGAGGATAATGAAAACAGCTGTGGGGCTGGAGAGATGGCTCAGTGGTTAAGGCCACTGACTGTTCTTCCTGAGTTCAAATCCCAGCAACCACATGGTGGCTCACAACCATCTGTAATGAGATCTGATGCCCTCTTCTGGTGTGTCTGAAGACAGCTACAGTGTACTCACAAATACAAGAATAAATCTACAAAACAAACAAACAAGAAAACAGCTGTTGAAAGTGTCTTGTAAATTGCAAGATGGTGCTCAGCATACGGCTATGCCGGGGTCAGGTGTTAAGGAATCTAACAACCTGCACATTTGTTAAAGGGTCCCGGAGGACCAGGAGACAGGGAAGGAAGGTGGATGAATTGGAGAGAAATGGAGCTGGGAATGGACTCAAGAGCCTTCACCAACCTCCTGATGAACTCTGAAGTTACGATGTCTCTTCAATTGTCTTCAGTGAGACCTTTCTCTCTCTCACTGACTTTGATGTCCAACTAACCCCATCATTCATATATTGGGGTTTTATACACTCCGGTAGATTATGTTTGGAGATGAGACTTTGGGAAGTAGATTTAGATGCAGTCATGAGGTTGAGGCCACGATGGGATTCATGTTCTTGCAAGGCGTGGAAGGGCCCTTGCTTCAGGTCTTTCTTTCCTAAAGGGACACACTGGGGAGGCAGCTATCTGCAAGAGGAAGAGGACCACACCAGTAATCTCATCATGAGCTGCAGTGTGGCTGCTCTTCCAGAGGACTTGTTCCCGGCACCCACACAGTGGCTCACACACATCTGAAATTCCAGTTCCAGAGGACCCATCACCCTGTTCTGGCTTCTGCAGGCATGGCATACCCATGATGAACAGACGTATGTGAAAGGAAAACTCTCGTGTACCAACACCTCGCCTAAGATACAACAACCCCATCAACAGCAGGCGCACATTCTTCTAGGAAGGGGCGTGAGCTTTATCTCAGAAAGGCCTGATAAACTGGAGGTGGCAGGTGAGACACATTCCATACAGGGCAGAACAGCATCCTCCTTACCAAAACAAAACAAAGCAAAGCAAAGCAAAGCTCTCCATCTTATGCAACATGTTCAGCATTGATGTCTTTCATCATCCTTCCCTCTTCTTTGCACAAATCACTACAGTTTCTCCCTCCCTCCCTCCTTCCCTCCCCCCCCTTCCTTCTCCCAACAAGAATCTATACAGATGCATAGGAGGCCAGAGGTCAGGATGTCTTCCTCGATAACTTCTCCATCTTATTTTTTGAGAGTCTCCAAGCTGCCTGGCTACATGCTCCTGGGATCCATCCATCTCTATACTTGCCCGTGACCCTCTGCCTGTTTCTGGGGTCATTGATCCATGTCTCCTGACTGGCTTTTACATGGTTGTTAGGAATATAAACCCAGGTCCTACTGAGCAATCTCTCCAACCTCAAGCAATACTTAATTCTCTTTTCACTTGCAAGACACACAGAACCGCAGTTTACAAATATTAGCCTTGGTGACATTTGGATCAGAGAGTTCCCAGGCATCTGAGCAGTGGGGTAACGGGGTACTTACTCCTTCCTTGAGGGCGTCCTTTTCACAGAGAATTGATCTCTTTCAAGTCCTCGGGAGCCCTCACTGCTCCCCATCTGTAGCAACATCGTTTTTAAGGGGAGGAGCACCATGGAAAAGTGTGTATGTTTTACAGGCATTTTGTACAACCTAAGGGGATTAGGTAGCCAAGGCTAGCAATGGAGACAGTTGAAGGATTACCAGTTAACCATGCCAAATATATTACATATTTACTTCCTCTTCTTCCAAATCCCCACTGGAAGGATTTCACATATAAAGAACAGTAGAGGAAACAGCTCAGGAAGAAAGAGTCCAACCCCATTTTAAAAGCTGGTAATAAAAGAGGGTAAAGCCTGGTGGCGGGGTGGGGTGCACGTCCAGAATGCTCAGAGCTTGGGTGTCTGGAGTCTTGCCTTCAGTTGACACCAGGCATTATGGTTTGAACACAGGTTGTCCTCAACAGGCGTCTATGCTGATGCCTTTCTCCCCGAGTTCTGAACCGGTGTGGGAGGTGGTGGAAGAGTCAGGGACAGAGGTTGCCTGGAAGTAGGTCACTGATGTCGTACCTTTGCAATTCCAGCAGAAACCGCAGAGTCCACTTCCATTGCCTCTGGTTTCATTCTGTGCTTGTCTTTCTTTAGGGACACAGGCTCACTATATTGCCTGGGGTATCATCTGAGTGTTCTCGTTGCTGTTTCAGCCTACCTGACATAACCAGTTTAGAGGGTTTGTTTATCTTGGTTCACAGTTTCCAAAGTCCTGACCCCAGAGTCTCTGGCTTCACAGACTCTAGACCCAGGATGGAGCCAATATCCCATGGCAGCAGCAGTTTCAGTGCATGCAGAAGGAAGCATTCATCAGTTGCAGATATCTTTAGCTGCGACAAGCAGAGGCTTCAGTATGCACTGTCTTGCTTTTGGCTGTAGGAGAGCGTGATTGCTGACCTTGGTTCAGATGTGCACAGACTGTTTCTACTCAGAAGCCCTTACTGTACATTAGTGTAGCGTTCTCAACCTGTGGGTCACAATCCCTTGGCAGGTCAAACAGCACGTTCACAAGGGTTGCATATCAGATAACAGTAGCAAAATTGTAGTTATGAAATAATGTTCTGATTGGGGTTCAGCACAATTCAAGGAACTATATTAAAGGGTAGGAAGTAGGGAGGGTGAGAACCACTACATTAGTGACTTCCGTTTGTCTTATGGTCACAAGTGGGTCTCTGTAGCATATATTATATCTGCATTAGAAAAGTAATAATTCGAATGGAATCCTTGTGGCAGTCTTCTTTCTTGAGACAGGGTCTCACGTATTCTAAGCCAGCCATGAACTGGCTACTTAGCGAAGCATGTAATGTCCTTGTGGTTCTTGTGTCTTTCTGTTTCCTAGGAACTGTGATTTCAAGCACGCACGGCATTCTGCAGTACTGGAGATCAAACCCATCCCTGAGCATGCTGGGAAAGTGATCTGCCACCTGAGCTACGTCCCAACTCACTGCTTAGATTCTTACGGGAGAAATGAGCACGTTTCCAGGTGTGTCCAGCAGACTTCTGTTTACAGCTCAGGGAACAGGAGTAGGTATGTGATCTCTTGTGACAGCAGCAGTAGAGACAGCACCTGACTCCCTGAAATAATAACCGATGCTCAGTGACGACGGAACAAGGGAACAGTTGATATACGGGCGTCTGATAGTGGTAGCCACAGAGACCCCTCCAGAAGGTAAGTGATTTGTTAGAAAGACGTGGCAGAGGAAGGTGGGGTGCAGAGGGAGCAAGCTGGAATCTCTTGCAATTGTGTGAGTGTGTGCTTTCTTGTTTGTGGAGTATGTATGTATGTATGTATGTATGTATGTATGTATGTATATGAGTAAACATGTATGTGGAAGCCAGAGGAACAACCTTGTGTGTCCTTATTGCTGTCCATTCTACCCTCTCATTGAACCCAGAATGTTCCAAGTATGACACAGGCGGGTTGGTCAGTAAGCTTCAGGAGTCACCTGTCTCTGCCTTCGCAAGAACACAACACCTTTCCTATCTTTGTTGTTTGTTTTGTTTTTTGTTTTTCTTAGATTTTATTTTAATTATATGAGTACAATGTCCCTGTCTACAGACACTCCAGAAGAAGGCATCAATCCCATTACAGGTGGTTGTGAGCCACCATGTGGTTGCTGGGAATTGAACTCAGGACCTCTGGGAGAGCAGTCAGTGCTCTCAACCGCTGGACCAATTCTCCAGCCTGCTTTTCATTTTCTTACCGGTGTCTTTTGAGAGCTAAAAGGCTTTGGCCCAGTGAGATGGCAGTGTGTACAGTGAGATGGCAGTGTGTACAGTGAGATGGCAGTGTGTACAGTGAGATGGCAGTGTGTAAAGGCATTTGCTACCACGCTTGATGACCTGAGTTTGAATTCACTAAGCTCCCGAAGCTACTGTGAGACTCGAGTCCTGAAAGCTGGTTATCTCCACACACAGAATAAATAAATGTGATAAAAATTGAAGACCGAAGGGTCTTTAATCTGTACGAGGTCAGATTACCTCTTACCAACGCTTTAGTTTATACAGTATACCGTGTGCACTGTCCGTGCGCATGTCTCTGAAATGTCTGTCTACACAGGGCCATTAAGGTTTTCTCCTATGACCTGGGTGTGGTTTACACACCTTGGATCCCAGCACTCTGGAGGCAGGTGGATCAGGAATTCAAGGCTAGCCTGGGGCATGTAGCAAGACCCTATCATAACAACAGCAGCACCAACTACTCAGTGGTGTCTTTCACACCTACAGGAATAGGTTAAAGAGAGTTCATATCAAGTGTTATTAGAATCGCCTAACACCAGACTCCCCTGTGGCTGTGTCGTCAACACACCTATCTGCCTGTTTGTCAAACATGTTTATTCTTTCTCATTGTCAGTCATCTGACTAGTGTAAGGTTTAAGATCAAAGAACATCTTCCAACTTTGTTCTTTTTTAAAGATTGTTCTCAACACTTTAGCTTCTTTGCAGTTCATATAACTTTTAGAAACAGCTTGTTAATTTCTGCAGAAAAAAAAAAAAGCCCACCCCATTCTGCTTAGGCTTTAAGTTAGAACTACACTGGCTCTATGCATCAAGTTTAAGGAATTGTTTTCCTGAGAATACAAGCCTTCCAATCAATAAACAGGATGCATCTCTTCACTTACTAATGTCTTTCTCTTTCCACTTTCTGACATAAAGGTCTTGAGCATGCTTTGATGCTTCTTATGACTACAGCTGTGCATGAATAGAGCTTTTTAGTGTTGAGCGTGTGCACTGCAAACACTGCTAATCCCTGCAAGCTGGACCCTGGGTAGCACATCTCTCCTTTTCCCCTGCGCTCAGGAATGGCTGCCTCTCGCTCCTCATGCTGAAGGTCTAAATACCGTTCTTTCATAGTTGTCTCTGCTTTTTGTTTCTTTGGGTTGTGTTTGCTTTGGCCAAAGGCAAATTCTGACCACTGTCATCTTTGTCCTGCCAGTGGAAGAAGCCACCTAGACTTGTAGTGACTCTGTCATGTGCAACTGGGGAATCTCTGTGAAGTTTGCTCAAGCATCCAGAGGGACTCAGACAGAGATCTAGACAAACAGCAGGGTGGGGTGGAGTCCAAGAGAAAGTTCCAGGTATCTTTATTACCATGGTCAGTTTCCACAGCACGGTGAGTACAGAAAGCTATCTACCAGGAGCAAATGCTAAGACTCTGGGAAGGAGCAAGGGCTGAGGAACCGGCCCCAAAGAAAGGATGAGAAAATTGTAACATGTTATTTTAGTTTGTAACAACCGCAGTGGAGGCAGGAGACAACAGACCATTGCTTTCAACATTCTGTAGTCATAGCTTCCAACCTGGAGGTCTGGCCCCAGCCTAATTATCAACAATTTGGTGATAAAATTCTGTTTCAGTCTCATATAGTCCTCAGAACCAACCTCCTATGCATACTTCCTCCAGAAAGTTTTGGAGAATTGGCTTCAAAATTGGCTAGTAACAAAAACTTGAGTGGAAAACATGAGATTAGGAAACAGAAACCACCTCCAACAAGCAAAGGAAAGGACTCCGAAAATGATAGTGTGGGCGCCTATAGAGAATGAGTTATCTGGGGGCAGGATTAAAAGCAGCTAAGGAGAAGGATCCAAGGGCCAGGGTATTTGTGGGGAGCTTAGGCCTGACTTCTGCTCCTGGTTTATGCAGAATACATACCTGACTCCCCAGGCTCTACCAAGGCCCAGTTTACCACGTGCTCTCTCTCCAGTCTTTGCTGCAGGGTCACATTGCCCCTCCCAGAGAGAGAGAGAGAGAGAGAGAGAGAGAGAGAGAGAGAGAGAGAGAGACAGACACACACACACACAGGGAGAGACAGACAGACAGAGAGAGAGAGACACAGGGAGAGAGACAGACAGACAGATAGACAGAGAGAGAGAGAAAGAGAGAGAGAGACAGACAGACAGACAGAGAGAAAGAAAGAGAGAGAGAGACAAACAGACACAGGGAGAAAGAGAGACAGAGAGAGAGAGAGAGAGAACAAAACAACACTCCAAAATCCCAAGGAACCCTGACCCAGATGTTTTAAAGGACAGGAAATATATGAAGAACAGAATATGGTGGAGGAAACCAAAATATCCAAGACATTCTCCCTCTCTTACTAATCAAATGGACTGTATCGCCTCAGGCTTTATGCTTGTAAGATTTAAGGGCACATTTTAGCAGCCGACTACGGGAAGCTGCAAGTGCATCGTAAGACGTTAGGGATGGAGGAACACAGATCATAGTAACAGCCTGAGTCTGCTTAGGGAAATATGCAGAGAGTACTTACAAGCAGTTCACAGCGCTTCCATTTGTGAGATTGCTTTGATGAAGCTTCATTATCGTGATGTAGGGGCTTTCAAGACCCAGAACTGAGGACAAGCCTTTACTTGAGTTTGCTACAGCCTGAGAAAGGAAGCTCAGGGCTGCAGGGATGACAGCTCAGCCAGCCAGAGCCACAGCCAGAGCCCTTATCGCTCCTTTGCAGTGGACAGTGACAACCGAGGAGTTTAGGAACTTTAACATGGAGTCAGGACGACCACAGGAGCAACTCGGGGTCCAATGTCATTCGTTCAGAACTGTAACCAGAGTTAATTATAATCAGAGCATTTGGTAATGTCTCAGATCCATTGGAATGTTCTAGAAAATCTATGCTGTTAATGTTTAGCTTTGACCTTGCCTCTGTCAAAGTATTGTTTTAACTCTTGGCCAATAAACATTCGTCCAGTCTGTTCGTCTGTTGCTTCCATCTGTTGGGCACGCATTTCTCCCCCCCCTTTGCTCTCCTTTCCTCCCGCTCCCACCCCCGCATCTCTCCCCCCTCTCTGCTCTCCTTTCCTCCCACTTCCACCCCAGCATCTCTCCCCCCTCTCTGCTCTCCTTTCCTCCCACTTCCACCCCCGCATCTCTCCCCCCCTTTGCTCTCCTTTCCTCCCACTCCCACCCCCGCATCTCTCCCCCTCTCTGCTCTCCTTTCCTCCCACTTCCACCCCCGCATCTCTCCCCCCTCTGCTCTCCTTTCCTTCCACTCCCACCCCCGCATCTCTCCCCTCCCACCCCAGCATCTCTCCCCCCTTTGCTCTCCTTTCCTCCCACTCCCACCCCCGCATCTCTCCCCCCTCTCTGCTCTCCTTTCCTCCCACCCCCACATTTTTTATGTGGCGGTTTTGATTAGATTTTAATCTAGGCCACAGATTTCAAGATGTCAAGATAAGTTATGACTAATCTAGAAGAGAAATATATCCACCCGACACAGGCACAGACACAGGGACTCCTATGACTCTGAGCTTCCCATTTTAGGAAGCTAGGAACAGTTTTTGTCTCTACAGAAGACATTTGTTTTATAGCAAGTAGGGATTTATCTGTTTGAAAATTGACATGAGAGGTAGCTTAGAGACTGTTGAAACTGTCACCCGTGGGCATGGCTTGCTGTAGTTTGTCTTCTGCCTGGGGTGAGGGGCACTTTAAGCTTCCCTTCTTAGATGAACTCACGCCGAACTTTGATTTTGACTTGAGGACTCTGGAAAGAGGCTGCAGGGGAGGGGAGAGGCAGCCTCACCACAGTAGCCTCGCAGAGACAGCTGCTACTTTGCAAGCCTCTTTTTTAGTTGGCATGGTTTGCTTTTCATTTGTGAGCACAGATTTTGCTGCGTGCCTTTGCCGCTCTCTGAACGTCTGTGAGTTCTCCATGATTTTTAATACATGTCCTCCTACGTCAGCTAGCTAGTGTAGTCTACTTCCAGTAATGTACAACTTGACCAGTATAGTGTTTATCTTGTGATGTGGTGTGGTGAGTCTTTTACCTGCATTATCTGGCTTAATTACCACGGGGCCCAGAGACAGGAGTTTTGTTTATGTCTGTCTTGCAGATTGAGGAAGACACATTTCTAATCTCTTTAAAAGATGGTGAAAGGCTTTGGGATCAGAGGAAACTGCTTTTTAAACAGAAAGTCACAGTAATAGTGCAAGAACCTATTACTATGTGCTATTTACCCACTTTCTAAAAACTAGCATCTTAGAACATTTGTGTTATTTTCTATTATTCATCTATTTTTCTATTATCTCCCTATATCTGCCTATTATTTATCTATTACTTATCTATAATCTAAGCACCTATGTAACTACACATGTACATATGCATATGTACATATATAATTTAATCATATATGTAGTATGCTTACCATAAACAATTATCAACAATTTGAAGTTTTGGAACTGCAAAACTCTGTTCAAAAATAATATTGTTATTTCAGATTGCCCTGCTAAATTTGAACCTTTTCCTGCATGAATAAAATAATTGCCTTAAAGTTAATCATCCTCTAGTGCTGGATTCACTAGTTCTCTGTCATAGCGAATAACCTGTTATAGAAATTTCAGCCTGAGGTTGCTGGCTGTGTTGCCTTGAGCCTGTGTAGGGACTGCATGTTGGAGCAAAGTCACTATCTAAAGACCAAGAAACATAGGGGGAGAGGATAGGGCTTCACAATCCTTTCAAGGGCACATGTCCAGTGACCTGAACATCTCCCAGTAAACACCACCTCTCTGTTGTATCAACTCTTAGAGGGTCAGGGTCTCTAGGGGAACAGACCTGATAGAAGGAATCTATCTGTAGATATAGGAAGGGTATTAATTAGAATGGCTTCCAGCTTTATGCTTCAGCTACCAATGGAAAGTCCCAGAACCCAGCAGTGGATCAGTTCCTGACGCAGAATGTGTCAGCTGGTCTTCAGTATACGCCAGAACCCCAAAGAAGGAAGCTCTAATGCAGGTGACGGAGTGGTCTTGCTAGCAAGCAAAGAGGGCGAACTTCCTTCTTCCCTGTCCTTCATACGCTCTGTTCTCAGAAGGCGTGGCCCAGATCAAAAGTGAGTCTCTACAACTGATTTTAATTACTTACAGATGTAGTCCACTTGACAACCAAGAATAGCCACCACAGGGTTAACTCACGGGCCTCCGAGGAAGTTTCACACCCAACCTCAGTTCGAGGTCACTTTCCCTAACTGTTTCAGATATTTTCTTTTACAATTAATTTTTCCAAATGAGGGCTTAACATAGAATCTGGCCATTGTGTGCCTAAACCTTGTTCATCCCAAAGGATCATTTTTGATGAATAGAAAGAAACACTATGTCGTCCTTTAGTGTCACCAGTCCAAGACTGACATTGAAGTTCTGTCAAGAAGGAACATTTGCTGGAGGCTCCAATGGGTCAGAGGCTTGGCAGGATCCGGAGCCCTCAGTTCAGGGCAGAACTGTGTGTGACTCACAGTCAGGCTGCTGGAGCAAGTCTCTGGAGGCTTGTTTAATTGTGCCACAGCCTCAGCACTGCCTCTGGCCAGAGCTTTCTCTTTTGTGCTACAAATAGGAAGGCCCTTAACCACTGGAATTATTAAAAGTAGGAAGTGTTGAATACAAATGTTAAAATACTACATTTAGAGCTGCAAGAAGAAACTTCCAAGTACAGGAAATGTGATAATAGATATTCCACTCACAGAAGAAAGCCTTTAGTTTGAACATGTTATTTTTTCTTTTTTCTTTATATTCAGTGTATAAAGTGGTGGGCCACATAGTACATTTTTTTTTCTCAGTAGCATGCTCTTGGTTCATGCTCACTTCCCACCATCCTCCTCCGTCCCCTCTCCTTCCTCCTGCTCCTGGTTCTTGTTCCCAACACGATCCCCTTTATTCATGTGTGTACATGCGAAACATACAGAATTATCTCTTTTGCTGTGCAGAAGCTTGTTAATATCATACAATCCATTATCGAGTCTTTGCATTGTTTTCTTAGGCTCTGCAGTCCTTTCCAGAATGTCTTTTATAAATATTTTTGAAGATGTATGTAAGTACACTGTAACTGTCTTCAGACACACCAGAAGAGGGTGTCTGATTCCATTACAGATGGTTGTGAGCCTCCATGTGGTTGCTGGGAACTCAGGACCTCTGGAAGAGCAGTCAGTGCTCTTAACCGCTGAGCCATCTCTCCAGCCCCAGAATGTCCTTTATATCTTGAAGGGTTTCCCCGTGTCTTCCTCAAACACTTTCAGAACTTCAGGCCTTACTTTAAGGTCATTGATCCATTTTGAATTACTATTTGGTAACAGACCAGGATCCAGCTTCATTCTTTCATAGTTGGATCACCTCTCAGTACCACTTACTGAAAGGCCATTTGTCCTCTAATACATATTTTGTCCTTTGTCAAGAGTTAGGTAACTGTGGCCATGCAGGTTTATATCTGGGATTTCTGTTCTATTTTGTGTCCGTTCAGTGCTGGTTACAAGCGTTACTGTGGCTCTACAGTATGATCTGAGGTCAGATATTGAGTAAGATGCTTTCAGTGTTACTCATCCTGCTTGGACTCTCTGTGTGTATTCACATGTGTGTGCATGTTTGCATGCATGTACTTCTTTAAAAGCCTAGAAATTAAGTACATTTCATGGTGAGTAACGGACAGTTGTTCTGTGTGGCATACTGTCCCTCCAGAATTCCTGCTATTTTGAACTTCAGAATATTACCTTATCTTGGGAACAAAATAATAATAATAATAATTTACATAATTAGTTAGGTAAATAGTGTTGTGCTGGATAGGACGAATCCTCAGCCAAAGATTGGCGTCTTTATTATTATTGTTATCATGATCATTATCATCATTATTATTGTATGTCTGTGAATGTTTTGCTTTAGTGTATGTCTGTGTATCACATGCATGTGCCTGGAGGTCAGAAGAAGGCTTTGGATCCCCTGGAATCGGGGTTACAGATGGTGATGAGTTACCATGTCAGTACTTGGAATTGAACCTAGGTCCTCTTTTAACTGCTGAGCCATCTCTCCAGCCTCATGACTGGTATTTTTAGAAGAATTTAGACATAGATACTGAATAGATTGTAGTACCTTGTCTTCGAGCTAAAGAACACCAAACACTGTTAGCCGTCTCCAGATGTTAGAAAGAGGTGAAGAAGGACCCCTTCTCGTAGACTTCAGAGGATGTGTGCCCGTTGACATACTGAGTTAGGGTTTCCGGTCTGGAACTAATAAAGAATATTTTATTTTGGCCATCTAAGCTTGCGGCAATTTGTGCTGGCCACCTGGAAACCAATACAACATGTGAACTTGTCAGCTGGGCTTTGGGGATCCAACTCAGCTTTGCTATCATCGTCCAACTGCTTTACCAACTTGAGTTTTAAATTATTGTTGCATTGTGGAACATAGCTAGTAAGGTTACAGGCGTTCCTTCAGGGAGCACTAGCCTGACACAGACCCAAATGGGAGCCAAGATGGGGAACAGACGTTAATGTTTTCCAAGCATCTAGTTCACTATCAAGTGCGTCACAAAGACGCTTAAACCTATATAAAGGTTTTTTAATTGGATTAGAGCTTTTTTTCCCCTCCAGTATACCCCCCTTTTAAAAGATTTATTTATTTATTATACATGAGTACATTCTTCAGACACACCAGAAGAGGGCATCAGATCTCTCTTCAGACACACCAGAAGAGGGCGTCAGATCTCATTACAGATAGCTATGAGCCACCATGTGGTTGCTGGGATTTTAACTCAGGACCTCTGGAAGAGCAGTCAGTGCTCTTAACTGTTGACCCATCTCTCCAGCCCAGATTAGAGCTTTATCTTTAAATAATTTACTTAATTTATGTATGTGTGCCTGCATGTATGGATAAGCATTAGCTGCATGCAGGAACCCATGAAGGTCAGAAGAGGGCATTGGATCCCCTGGAATGGAGTTACAGGTGCCTCTGAGCTGCCTTGTAAATGCTGGGAATTGAACCTGGGTGGTCTGCAATTGCAATAAGTATTTTCAATTACTTAGTTCCAATTTCCAGCTCCAGTGGCTTTATTTTTTACATTTATTTATTTATTTATTTATTTATTTATTTATTTATTTGTGTATTTAATGGTTTGCATATTCTTGGCCAATGGAGTGGCACTATTAGGAGGTATGGCCTTGTTAGAGTGGGTGTGGCTTTTGAGGAAGTGTGTCACTGTGTGGGTGGGCTTTAAGACCCTCCTCCTAGCCACGTGTGAGACAGTCTTCTGTCTGCCTCGGATGTTGTCTTAGTCAGGATTTCTATTCCTGCACAAGCATCATGACCAAGAAGCAGGTTGGGGAGAAAAGGGTTTATTCAGCTTACACTTCCACACTGCTGTTCATCACCAGAGGAAGTCAGGACTGGAACCCAAGCAGGTCAGGAAGCAGGAGCTGATGCAGAGGCCATGGAGGGATGTCACTTACTGGCTTGCTCCCCTGGCTTACTCAGTCTGCTTTCTTATAGACCCCAGGTCTACCAGCCCAGATATGGCACAACAATGGGCTGGGTCCTCCCCACCTTGATCACTAGTTGAGAAAATGCCTTACAGCTGGATCTCATGGAGGCATTACCCCAACTGGGGCTCTTTTCTTTGTGATAATTCCAGCTTGTGTCAAGTTGACACAAAACCAGCCAGTACAGATGTAGAAGTAGAAGTAGAACTCTCAGCTCGTGTCCCATGTCTACCTGTATGCTTCCATGCTCCCACTTTGGCGATAACAGACTGAACCTCTGAGTTTGTAAGCACGGCCCAATAAAATGTCCCTGTAAGAGTTGCCTTGGTTTGGGGTCTGTTTACAGCAGTAAAACCCTAAGACTGTGTGTGTGTCTATGTGTGTGTGTGTCTGTGTATCTGTGTGTGTCTGTGTGTGTCTATGTGTATGTGTCTATGTGTGTGTGTCTTTGTGTGTGTGTGTGTATGTGTGTGTGTGTGCACCTATGTATGTGCCATGAACCACATATGTTGTTTAAGGATAACATATGGGAATAGGTTTCTCCTTCGACCATGTGGGCCCTGAGGACCATATTGAGGTTGTCAGACTTGGTGTCTTTAGCTATTGAGCCACCTGGACAACCCTGAGTCAGAGCTTTGCAGAGACATGTACTGTGGCACACAGTGGAGAGAACTGAGAATGTCAAGGAGATAAAGCAAGAGAACCCTGGGGGTTGGATCTGAAGGAATGATGGACATTAGTAAAGGTATATGTCCAATCTAAAATCTGTACCCACTGAAGGAACTCATGAAAGGACCATGAGCTTCAGTTCCGAATGTCATAGGAGAGAAAGTCAGAGGAGCCATATGTTGTTTGAGACAATAAGAAAAGGTGGTTAGATTCACATTTTTTGAAAGATCACTTGGGCGACATTCAGAGTACAACATGCATAAGCTTTGGTAACAGCAGAGGCTCAGAGATTTGGACTGTATACTCCATTCTCCAGAACGTCCCAGACTATACTCAAGGTCCTGTGAGGAGTCCAAACTCCAGTTCCCAGTACCGTGTGGTTCCCCAAACCACACCCCTTCCCATATACCCAGCACCCTCTTTGGAGAGAAATTAGAATATCTGTCAAATTTACCTAGGTGAGAGTTATATTGTGGGAATCTGTCGGGAATAAGTGCTCTGACACCAATAAGAGTTGTGGAGAGGAAATGTCACCTGTGGACCAAAGCCAGTATAGCTCTTGAAAGACTCTGGTCCAGTTTTCAATCTCATTTTATATTCTAAAACCACAAAGTGGGGTGAACAAGCAAGCTATTGTGGGGGCTCTTGTTTTTCAAAAGTTACTGTTGATGGGGCTTTTGTGGTCGGGTTGCTATAGGCAACGACTTATTGTTTCAACTGTTTCTCCAGGTCAGTCTATTCCAGGCAGTGAGGTGAAGTCATGCTTGGCAACAGCAGAACAATCGGGGCTTTAAGTAAGTCAATGAGCAAGCAGATCAGTATCTAACAATATGCTCTTCTCTACCTTATTCTACTTTGGCAACGAAAATAGTTCTTGAGATCATTGGATTCTGTCAATATGGTGGTTTGGGGTAAAGTTTTGTCCTTGTCATCTCAGGTGGTGGGAGTTCATCAGGTCATGTCTACCTTGGCTTCCAGTAGAACATTATGCTACTTAGATATTTAAGTGTTGGGCGAAAGGATTTATACACCAGTACAGGTGACACCCAAGAGCCCATCATAAGCATCTTTCTGGCCAGAAGGTGCATTTTCTGAGTGTGCCTTCGGTGTTTGCAAGGCTCCTGGTGTGTTATAATCTAACCATTTGCTGGTTTCTTTTCCTAGAAACAGGGTTTCTCTGTGGTCCTGGCAGTCCTGGAAATCTCTCAGTAGACCACACTGACCCCGAAGCCAGAAATCCACATGTCTCTGCCTCCTGAGTGCTGGGATTAAAAGTGTGCTGTCCAAGTCACTGCTGATTTATTGCCAGTCACCTCACGGTATTTTGCCACTATTCTAGTACCTTGTAAGTATATCTGTGAGCCCTGAACAGGGCCTCATACTCCAGCTTCCTAAAACATTGTTCTGATACATATGTCTGATACAGTTAGGCGATATCTCAGCCTCATGTATTTCTATTTGATTTTTAAAAAAGTTATATTGGGATGGTGGTATATGTCTTTAGTGCCAGCACTTAAGAGGTAGAAGCATGTGGTAGAGGAAGTTGCTCACTTTTTATTAGCTGGGAAGTAAAGAGAAGGAGAGGCCAAAGTTCTACCTTTCCCTTCAAGAACATGCCTTCCAGTGAAATAACAACTTCCCACGAGGTAGTCCTCACTTCCTAAAGGTTCCAACATCTCCTAATAGTACAAATGTTGGGAAGCCTTCGGCACACAGTCTCTGAGAGACCATAAACAGAATACTCAAGGAAGGGTAGGACCCTTGTTTTGCTGAGCTTACATTTCGAAGTCCTGGGACAGAATGCCAGAAAGGAGTATTAGGAATTGAAAGGTGGCATGGGGACTCTGAAAGGAACGTTCCAGAAGCTGATGTTCCTGACTGAGCCTAGAGGGACCCCTGTCACTGTGATGTAAATGATCTGGGAGGGAATGCACCATTTCCTACAGTTGGCTGACTCCCACGACCCCTGTGTCAGCTATGACACACGCGTGTGTATCTAATGTCACCTGTTTTAGAGGTGCAGGGAGACGATGAGTGCTGGCCTTCCTCTCGGGGAGACAACTGTTCAGCATTCATGAGTTGTTTCAACAGGGTTAGGATGAGCCAAGAGAGCCAGGAACAGGGCAGGGGTTGCCACCGTTGAAGTACATTGGAGGTCCTGCTCTGGGACCTGTGAAGGGAACAGCCTGAATCTGTTTTGTTTTTAGAGTTTTTTCCCCATTAATTAATTTATTTTTTCACTTTACATCTTTTATATCAAAGCCCCCAGTCCCCTGTCACACAGCCCCTCCCCCATCCCATCCCCTTCTCTTTGAGAAGGGGGAGGCCCCCCTAACTGGGCTGCCTTGTCTGAATCACAACTGTGTGTCAGGGGGTGGAAGGAGATCTGAATATGAGGGTCAATTCTATGATTTTAGTCACACTCTGCTTTTATTTTTATTATCATGTATTTATTCATATAGAGAGGGAACACAGGCATCCAAACCTGGAGGTCAGACGAGGACTTGTGGGCATTGGTTCTCTCCTTCGACCATGTAGGTCCCTGGATTTGCACTTTTAACCGCTGAGCCATTTCCCTGGATCGTCCCACTTCGGCGTCAGTCAAGCTGGTCCTGGAAGAGGGTCCGCAGGATGCAGCGGTTGCTGTGGGCAGACCTAGTGACTGGAAGCTCACACTCTTTGGCCAGTTGTTCAGTTAGTCACTGAAAGCTTCCTTTGGGCAATTTAAATAAACCCCGGAGAGCGCTGTTACGCTGCCTGGTTTTATGCTAGAAGCAGTTGGGTTTCTTTGTAAGATGTATCAAAGGTTTCTCTGAAAAGTTTATGTCATCTTTACTCATGAGATGCTGTTGATCTTAAAGCTTGCTCACATCTGAGCAAATGACAAATGTGTCTCTTGGCACAAAACTAGCGCAATGATTCTGTTGTTTTGTGGCTCGGGAGAAGGAATCGGGACAGAATGAGCTGGATATTCATAAGGCTCCAGATAACTTGTTTTGGACTCTCTCAGAAGACAGGAAGCAGCAGCGGATGAGGAGAAATGCCTCCATTTCAACGGGCAAGTCGACATGGGGCAGATGACGCGGACGCAGCCACATGACTGATATAGTCATGCTTTTTTCTTATTGCCCCATTGCAGTCGAGGCTAAAGTGGAAATGAACATACAACTGTCTCCACCGTGGATTCATGGCGGACATGCCGGGAAGATGACTGGCATTATGCAAATTATGCTCTAATGAGGACTTTAATAGGCAATTTAGAGTGATAAAAATCGAAGTGTCAACTTAAAGGCAGATGGGGACAAAACTGATCTTTAAAGATTAGGAGTAACTAGGACAGAATAAGAGGCAGAGAGGCCAAAGCAGCCATTGTGCACCAGATACATTGAGGATGGAGAATAACTTCCGGGGGATGGCGGAAGGCAGGTGGAAAACAGAGAAGTCTGTTGCTTTTCTCCCAAGACATCTTTTTTCACGTGTAAAGCTGCTGTTTGAACAAGTCCTGCAACCTTAACTTTTCAGTGTCTATGGCCTGTTGTCACCACCTCCCACACAGTCCAACCTCAGCAGGGGCCCGGCCTTCTTAGATAGGAAAGGAGTGTGGTTGGTTGGCTTCCGGTTCCGGTTCTCCATGCCTGGAGAGAGCAGTTCTTCAGGCAAAACCCTTTGCCAGGAGGACGCTGATCCTTGCTATCCCTTAGTGCCCGGGGCTCAGAAGCCTGGGTATATACCCCGGATAGGTTCTAGAGTCCCGTGGGACATCCCAGAGCCCAGGAGTTCCACCAAGGGAGGCTTGAAAGGCTGCGGGCTCCACCTCCACCTTGCAGCTTGGCTGGGAAGGGAGCCGCAGAAGCTGCGTCTGGGGCATGCGCAGTATGGCAGACTGCATTTTAAGAGGGAGTATCTTCCCGGATAAAGGGCTGAGGACAACATCTGGAACATCCTCCCTCAATCTCTACCTTCTGAACAAAGACAAATTTTTTTCTGTTCTGAAATTGACTGTCATCCTCTGTTAGTAAGAAGGATGCCACTACTATCCCAGAGACCCAGTGGAGACAGATGAGATGCAGACCTTCATCTGGGTTCTCATGCAATCACTGAACATTATTTAGGTTTTGTTTTTTGTTTTTATTATTTATAATTGTATACATATATACAATGTATGATTTTGATCCATTTAATTCTCCATTTCTCCCTTCCAACTTTTCCTGGGTTTTACCCCACCCATTCCTAACATTTTTTTAAATAACTCACTGAGCCCAATCAATGCTGCTCATATACCCATATACCTCTATGCCCATATAGTCATATACCTGTATGCTCATAGACCCATATAGTCATATACCTGTATGCTCATAGACCCATATAGTCATATACCTGTATGCTCATAGACACATATACCTGTATGCTCACATGCCCATATACTTGTATGCTCATAGACCCATATAGTCATATACCCATATACTCATATACCTTTATGCTTATATATATATATATATATATATATATATATATATATATATATATATATATATACATATATGCTCATATACTCATATGCCTGTATGCTCATTGTACTGGCTGGTTTTGTGTCAACTTGACACAAGCTGGAGTTATCACAGAGAAAGGATCCTCAGCTGAGGAAATGCCTCCATGAGATCCAGCTGGAAGGCATTTTCTCAACTAGTGATCAAGGGGGAAGGGCCCAGTCCATTGTGGGTGGAGCCATCCCTGGTCCAGCCCATTGTGGGTGGAGCCATTCCTGGGCTGGTAGACCTGGGTTCTATAAGAAAGCAGACTGAGCAAGCCAGGGGGAGCAAGCCAGTAAGTAACATCCCTCCATGGCCTCTGCATCAGCTCCTGCTTCCTGACCTGCTTGAGCTCCTGTCCTGACTTTTTCTGGTGATGAACAGTGATATGGAAGTGTAAGCTGAATAAACCCTTTTCTCCACAACTTTCTTCTTGGTCATGATGTTTGTGCAGGAATAGAAACCCTGACTGAGACATCATATACCCATATACCCGTATGCTCATCTACTCATATATTCATATACCCATATGCCCATATGCTTGTATACTCATATATTCATATATCTGTATACCCACATAGCCATATATTCATGGGTGTGGAGCATAGCCAATCTACCAAAAAAACATATCCCTAGAGAACAGTCTATGCTCCTTCCTCGAGCAGCCATCAACCTTAAGTAGCTCCTTAGCTCCGGACGGGCCTTATGTGCTCCTTCCAAACCCATGCTGGCATGTTGTCTGTGTTAGTCTTGCACAGCTGCTGTGAGTTTACAAGGGCAATGCCCTGCCATGTCTAGGGATGCTACGTCACCCCAGTCCTCCTGGACCTCAGGCTCTTACCATTTTTTTTGACACCCACTTCTGTAATGTTTCCTGAGCCTAGGGGCAAAGGATATAATACAGATGTTCCAGTTCACAAACCCTTTGAACAAAGGTTGTGTGTGTGTGTGAGCGTGCTTACACGTTGACTGAATGTGCCATACTAGGGGCAGGCAGAACTCTAAGATGACCCAAAGTGACTTGGATCTTTGCTCACCTGTGCCACCGTTCAGCTGTGGGCAGACTCTAGTAAATGGTGGTGCTGTTTCTGCAGTTAAGATATCACAGCAAAGAGTCAGCAGCTTTAACCAGCTGAATCCGAGTTAATCAAAAAGAAATCATACCCGGTCGAAACTCTGAGAGTTCAACCTTTTGACATTATGACATGTTGTGATCTACAAATGCATTAGTTGTCACAGCTATAGAGTGGTCATGCCTTACCAGCAAACTTTCTGAAAACATTAATTCTCCTGCTGTCCTCGAAGCAAGCTCTTTTATCTGGAGAAAGAAAAGAAAAAGAATTCTGTCAACAGCCATGTAAGAAACTTGGAGAGACTGGAAAAGCAGAATAAAGGGCCAGGTGGTGGTGGTACCCACCTTTAATCCTAGCACTTGGGAGACAGAGGCAAGCAGACTTCTGTGAGTTTGAGGCTAGCCTGGTCTATAGAACTAGTTCTAGAACAGCCAAGGCTACACAGAGAAACCCTATTTTATAAAACAACAAAAGCAAAAAATAAGAAAAGTTTTGGGTAACTTTTGTCCAGGGGCTATTGTTTTGGGGTGTACTGGGTATTTATCAGGGAAATTTTCAAATGTCCTTTGAAAGTATTGAATCAAAAAAGAACACACAGACAATACCCACGGCACATGTCTCTACTTGGACAGTGTGGTGGTTTGAATATTGGGAGGTGGCACTCTTAGTCGGTATATCACTGTGAAGGCGGGGCTTGGAGGTCTCAGGTATATGTTCAAGCCTGGGTACCATGTCACAGTCTCCTCCTGGCTGCTTGCCAGAGACAGTCTGTCTCCTCTCTGCCTTCAGATCAAGATGCAGAACTCTCAGCTCCTTCTTCAGCACCATGTTGCCTGAACACTGTCATGTTTCCTTATGTATTAGTCAGGGTTTCCATTCCTGCACAAATCATCATGACCAAGAAGGGAGTTGGAGAGGAAAATGCTTATTCAGCTCACACTTCCACATTGCTGTTCATCACCAAAGGAAGCCAGGACTGGGACCCAAGCAGGTCAGGAAGCAGGAGCTGATGCAGAAGCCATGAAGGGGTGCTTCTCACTGGTTTGCTCCCCTGACTTGCTCAGTCTGCTTTCTTATAGAACCCAGGTCCACCAGCCCAGGAATGGCTCCACCCACAATGGGCTGGGCCAGGGATGGCTCCACCCACAATGGGCTGGGCCCTCCCCCCTTGATCACTAGTTGAGAAAATGCCTTACAGCTGGATCTCAGAGGCATTTCCTCAACTGAGGCTCCTTTCTCTGTGATGACTCCAGCTTGTGTCAAGTTGACACACAAACCAGCCAGGATACCTTCTATGATGACAATGGACAAACCCCTAAGCCAGCCCCAATTAAATGTTTGCCTTTATGAGTTGCCTAGGTCATGGTGTCTCTTTACAACAATAAAACACCAAGACAGTAGCTGCAAAAGGATAGAGGTGGCCAGAAATGTGCCCTTTTCCTGGCACACTGCCCTGGATTTGAATCTGTAGCCTTATGAATAAATAAAAATTTCCCCACTTCCCCTGAGACACAAACCAAAATAGCCCTTGTGGATATGTATGTACTCAGAAGCAAGCCCATGTTTACTCAAAGGGAACAGCTTTCAAGAGCAGATGCAAGTCAGGAAGGAACATGACATTGTGTTTTAGAGGGAATTCTTCAAATTTCATGCAGTGAGAGATTTGAAAGCATGAGAGTAGGATGTTCCTAGAGAGCCAGACGAAGTTGTTTTCTCTTGTGATGAGACTGGTAGGTTGAAAGCAAGATCAGCCCCAATATTAGTCAATAAAGCTATGTTTTGCTTTAGTCTGTGGTCTGTGAGCACCTGACTGTAGGTGGACCCAACATAAGTGGGGCCTCACAGCAGTGCCTCTCAAAAGGTGCAGTTTCCCTGCCTGGGGAACAGAGGGTAAGGGACCATAGGACACATTTTAAACTGTTAAGTGGAGGGTCCTGAGTTTGATATCTAGCGAGGATTAGCCACTAATCCAATAGAGCCGATACGATGGGTGTATAGGACAACTGTCCATGGCTTTAGTATAAATGGCCCACAGGTTTGTTTTAAGTTGAGTGCCCAGTTTGTAATACTATTTTGAGGGCTGAGACGCTCTAACAGCAGGTGGGGTCTGGTTGGAGGCACTGGGCCACTAGGAGAAACTGTGAAGAATCTCTATATCACGCTCCTGCTGCCTTTCTGGGGTTCCCCTGCCTGTCTTCCTCACAAGACAGACTGCATGAGTCCTTCTGAAGCTATTTTGGTCAGTGATGCAAATTTTTCAAAACAACAACTCGTCGCAGTGAGGTTATCCTTTCCAGAATGTCCATGGGGTAGTGGCTGAGAGAGACTGTTCTAGAAATGTCCTAGCTGCCTGAAGGAGGAGGTGTCAGCTGAGGGACAAGTAGGGACAAGCAGAGGGACAGGCATGACTGAAGGCTGGCAGCTGCGGCTAATCCAGAACTTGGGTGGCTGAGAGACGGACGGCTGGAGGGTGGGTCTCATCTGGAAGCATCTCTAAGGTACACACAAACTCTGGGCTAGACCCAAGGAACAGCCGTGGGCTTTAGACATGGCTTTGGTAGACATGGGCTTCTCTTTACCATTTAGAAACGGATTCCAAACACTTCCCATTGGCTCTTCGAATCCAAGGGAAGCCGAGAAGCCATAACATTATTATGTTGCTCAACCGTCTACTTTCTTCACATGAACTGCCTATGACAGCAGGAAACAGTCAGAAAACCAAGAGCTGGGCTTTGGTTTCCCTGTGCAGGAAGAACAAAGCTAGATCTGAAAGATCCTAATTGCCTGATTGGTACTGGGGATTGGAGACTTACACCCAGCCAGATAATTGCCCAATTCTCCTTAAATACAATGTGTTTTAGTTTTTGAAACTATAATATAATTACACTGTTTCTGCCTTCTCTTTCTTCCCTCCAAACTTCCCCTGTGCCTCCCTCCCTTCAAACTCCGGCTTCATTAATTCTAATTACATGCATGTATGTATACACATATGTCTTCTTCAATACAGTTGCTCAGCCTTTGTAACGCTACGTGTTTGTGTGCTTTGAGGAATGAGCCTTTGGTGGGGGTACCAAACCGGTGCCCTCGTCCCTGGGGAGGACTATTTCTCCCATTCCCAGCAGTGGTGTCTGCAGTTCTTCCTCTAGGACTGAGGCCTGGCGAACTTTCCCCCAATTACTTAATTCTTAATACCTATCATGAATCATGAAGGTGCTGTTCCTGCTCAGGCGATTTTTTCCCCATCGGGAATAAATGAGTAAATAAATGAAATAAATTCACTCGGATAAAATTCTGTTCCAACAGGGGTCTGCGGTGACTTTTTGCCTTAGCTGAAGTAGAACTAGGCTGAGCGAGGCAAGGAGCCGCCCTCACCCTGGAGGCTGTTGTTGGCAGGTGTCCTGGATTTTGGAAGAGCAGAGTCGGGCAAGTGCGAGACCTCACCACACGGCTCTGCGTGAAACCCTGGCATTCGAAGGTGAACCGAGCTCACTTAGAGCTTCTTGGTAGAGCAGGGCTTGGCTTGTTCACAACACTGACGAGGCACGGGGACTGGCAGTGTGCTGACTCCCCCAAGGAGGTGAAAGGAGCTTTCTCTGTGTGCTCTATTGATGGGCTGGGGTGAAAGGGCAGTGTCTGCCTCCTGCGACCCTGCGAGGAGGGTTCTCTTAATAGTAACACTTTTACTAGCAATGGCTACAGAACAACCTCTCTCGTTTCTTCACGTGACGTTTGCCAATTGATCCAAACGAAGCTGAAGATTAGAATGAATTCGAAAGCAGTTCTATCACCGACAGTACCGGTTGGGGGTGGGGTGGCGGTGGGGGGGCGTTGACGAGATCGACAGCACTGGAAGTTGTCCCCGCATTGCTACAGGGTTGAGTTTTCTAAACCGTACACGGTTTTGTGACGTTTTCTGGTTCTGGGATGCTTACTTTTCAAACCTTATTTTAAAAATAATCTTCAAATGTCTAGCGTACAAAACCTTTCCCGCCTGCTTTTCTCTCCTGTTTGGGCTCTCACGTGGCTACATCAGTTCCAGCCTCCTTTTTTACGAAGCTCTCTCTCTCTCTCTCTCTCTCTCAACACTCCGGATTCTATCCTCCTCCCAGTCATGAGGATGTTCCCACCTCCCACCCCACCAAACCTATAAACTCCCTGGGACCTCCAGACTCTCGAGGGTTAGGTGCATCTTCTCTGACTGAACCCAGACTCCGAAGTCCTCTGCTGTATATGTTTGGGGTCTCATATCAGCTGGTGTGTGCTGCCTGGTTGGTGATCCAGTGTCTGAGAGATCTTGGGGGTCCAGGTTACCTGAGACTGCTGGTCCTCCTACAGGGTTGCCCTCCTCCTCTGCTTCCTCCAGGTTTTCCCTAATTCAGCCACAGGGTCAGCACTTCTGTTCACTGGTTGGGTGTAAATATCTGCATCTGACTCTTTCAGTTGCTTGTTGGGCCTTTAGAGGGCAGACATGATAGGTCTCTTTCTGTGAGGACTCCATAGCCTCAGTAATGGTGTCAGGCCTTGGGGCCTCCCCTTGAGCTGGATCCCACTTTGGTCCTGTCACTGGACCTCCTTCCCCTCAGGCTCTTCTCCATTTCCATCCCTGCAGTTCTTTCAGACAGGAACAATTATGGGTCAGAGTTTGACTGTGGGATAGCAACCCCATCCCTCACTTGATGCCCCGTCTTTCTACTGGAGGTGGACGCCACAAGTTCCCCCTCCCCACTGCAGGGCAATTCATCTAGGGTCCCTCCCTTTGAATCCTGAGGGTCTCTCACCTCCCAGGTTTCTGGTGCACGCTAGAGTGTCCCCCACCTCCTACCTCCCAGGTTGCCGGTTTCCATTCTCTTTGCTGGCTCTTGGGTTTCAGCCCTTTCCCCTCACCCAGTACCTGATCACAAACCCCTCTTTCCTTCTCTGTCCCCTTTCCCACCAAAGTCTCTTTCTCCAACCCCCCTTATGATTCTTTGTTCTCCTTCCCCAGTGGGACTGAAGTGTCCTCACTTGGACTCTTCAGCTTGTGGACCTTTTTGAGTTCTCTGGACTGTATCTTGGGTATCCTGTGTTTATTTTTGGCTGATATCCACTTATTAGTGTGTACATACTATGCATGTCATTTTGGGTCTGAGTTTCCTCACTCAGGATAATATTTTCTAGATCCATTTGCCTGCAAAACTCAGGGTGTCCTCGTTCTTAATAGCTGAGTAGTACTCCATGGTGTAAATGCACCACATTTCCTGTATCCATTCCTCTGTCGTGGGACATCTGGGTTGTTCCCAGCTTCTGGCTGTCACAAATAATGCTGCTATGAACATAGTGGAACACGTGCCCCTGTGACCTGGTGGAGTATCTTTTGGGTATATTCCCAAGAGCGGTATAGCTGGGTCTTCAGGTAGATATATCTATTTCCGATTTCCTGAGGAACCTCCAGGGTGATTGTATCAGTTTGCAATCCCACCAGCAATGGAGGAGTGTTCCTCTTTCTCCCCATCCTCGCCAACATGTGTTGTCACCTGAGGTTTTGATCTTAGCCATTCTGTTTGGTGTGAGGTGGAATCTCAGGGTTGTTTTGATTTGCATTTCCCTGATCACTACGGACTTGGAACATTTCTTTAGGTGCTTCTCAGCCATTCGAGATTCCTCTGTTATACATTCTGTTTAGATCTACATCCCATTTTTTTTTATTTGGTTGCTTGTTTTTGTGGTGGTTAGCTTCTTGAGTTCTTTTTATATTTTGGATATTAGCCCTCTATTAGATGTGGGGTTAGTAAAGATTTTTTTTCCCAATCTGTAAGTTGCTGATTTGTCCCTATAGACAATATCCTTTGCCTTACAGAGCTTTTCAGTTTCATGAGGTCCCATTTACCAATTCTTGATCTTAGAGCATGAGCCATTGGAGTTCTGTTTAGGAAATTTCCCCTGTCGGTGAGTTCAAGGCTCTTTTCCACTTTCTGTTCTGTTAGATTCAGTGTATCTGACCCACTTGGACTTGATGCAAAGCTCATTTTTATTTTTATTTTTTGTCCTGTTGACAGCTTTTCCTGTCTAGACTTACCTGTCAGAGCACCAAGTCAGCTCAGGAGTCTGTGTGTGTGCACAGGCGTGCTCAGGAGTCTCTGTGTGTGCACAGGCATGCTCAGGAGTCTCTGTGTGTGTGCACAGGCGTGCTCAGGAGTCTCTGTGTGTGCACAGGCATGCTCAGGAGTCTCTGTGTGTGCACAGGCGTGCTCAGGAGTCTCTGTGTGTGTGCACAGGCGTGCTCAGGAGTCTCTGTGTGTGCACAGGCATGCTCAGGAGTCTCTGTGTGTGTGCACAGGCATGCTCAGGAGTCTGTGTGTGTGCACAGGCGTGCTCAGGAGTCTCTGTGTGTGCACAGGCATGCTCAGGAGTCTCTGTGTGTGTGCACAGGCATGCTCAGGAGTCTCTGTGTGTGTGCACAGGCGTGCTCAGGAGTCTGTGTGTGTGCACAAGCATGATGAGCTTGCAGATGTGTGTGGAGGTGGCAGGCCACCTCAGCTGACACTGTTTACATGACTCTGCTCAGGTGTCATCTGTCTTGTGTTCTGAAGCTGGATCTTTCCTTGACCTCATTAGGCTAAGCTACTGTGTTGCTTTCCTAGTTATTAATATATATATTATATATAGTACACATGCCTCCGTGTGTGTGTGTGTGTTATAGATAGTACACATGCCTCCGTGTGTGTTATATATAGTACACATGTCTCTGTGTGTGTGTGTTATATATAGTACACATGCCTCCGTGTGTGTTATATATAGTACACGTGTTTCTATGTGTGTATTATATATAGTACACATGTCTCCATGTGTGAGTATTATATTTAGTACACATGCCTCCGTGTGTGTGTGTGTGTGTGTGTGTGTGTTCAAGTTACTTGGGTCCTTGTGCTTTTGTAGGAAGTACCTATTTGAGCAGTTATTCTTCCTGCCCAATGCATGAATCTTTGAAGAATTTCTTTCTATTAGTTTGTTGGGAATGTAACAAAATGACTGTACTTGGAAACACAGATTTGGAGATAATCATGTCACCTGTTCTTGAATGTCAGCCCAAGTACTTGCGTTGGTAGCCTACAGCTTGATCCTGCCTCAGGAATGCCTGCCCAGCTACGGGGACACCCACCCAGTTATGGGGACACCCACATAGCTACAGGAATGCCCTCTCCGTGGGGGACTCCCATCAGATCCGCAGGCTGCAGGGTTGGCCGTTTGCCTGCTGTGTTTCTATCATATGACGTACACTTCCAGAGCTTATCACATGGTGAGATTGTCCCCTTTTGAGCATTTCATTAGGATTTAGGAAAAGATGAGGTCACACTCATTATATGGCTAGAACTCCAACTTACAACCGTACCGACTGTGAAGCATCCGGTCTCATTGGGAGCCTTTAGAAGATGCAGAGAAAATGTCTGTGGAGAGAGGAAAAGTGAACGAAGCCCTGCAGAACCGAGCTGAGAGGTGGGGCTGCCAGGTCCTCATTTCAATTCCGTGTCTATCCTTGGAGTCTACAGCACAATGTGCCCTTCTGAGAAATCTTTTCTTTTAATTTATCGGCAGTCTACAGAGCATGTGCTCATATTAGCATATAAATTACCTCTTGGTTTTAAAGATTTTTTCCTTCACTCTTCAACCTAGTTTTCTTACCTGCATGTACCCCATTGTTCAGTATCTGGCCGTGTGGGTCTAATGCAAGCCGCATTCTTGCTGCTGAGGACATCGTTGTCCACGCCTACCATTATTACATACCAGTGAGTAATTTAGGGCGCATCTGTAGGAGCAGAGGTGATTTGGAGGTCCTGCAAGGTGCTGCTCACCGAGATCATGTGAGATCATTAGAAAATTATTTGTGAGAGTCGGTGTTTTACCACCGTCACCATTAGTAATCAGTAATGACCAGTATTTACCGATCATTCACCACATACCAAGCCATCACCAGTGGAGCCTCAGCGTTGCCTTGGATGTCTAGGGAGAACGCTACTTCATCACGAAGCTCTTCATTTGTAATGTGACTTTTTGGATTCAGATGTGTGTTAGTATGAGAAAACACAGTTAAAGTGAGGAAGGCCATGTGTTGATTAGCTCATGACTCTAGAGGTGTGTGTTTGTGTGTGTGAGTTTGAGTGTGTGTTTCTGTGTGAGTGTGTGTTATTGAGTGTATGTATGTGTGTGTGTTTGTGTGTGAATTTGAGTGTGTGTGTGTTTGAATTTGAATGTGTGTGTGTTTATGTGTGAGTTTAAGTGTGTGTTTGTGTATGTTTGAGTGTGTGTGTTTGTGTGTGTGAGTTTGAGTGTATGTGTGTGTGTGAATTTGAGTGTGTGTGTGTTTATGTAGGTTGTCTAAGTGTTGTTGTGGGGTGTCCCTCTGCTCTCCTTTTCTGCAGTTCCCTTGCTTCTTGCCCCTCTGTCTCTTTTGGTCTATTGTGTTCTTGATTTGTTTTGCCAGATTTTTAACATTTTTAAATTAAAAAAAAAGCTGTGGTTTCGTTGATAGTCCCTAATGTGTGATTATTGACAGTGTTCTGTTCCATTTCTGCCTTTGTTTTGTATTGACTTTGTTTTCTCCTGGGTCCTCTGAGTGTGGCCTATTTATTTTGTGATTTCTTAAGCTCATTTGGTGCTTAGCGTTAGCCTGTTTGTTTTATTTTTCTGCTCAGCACGTTCTCCCCAGGACAGCTCCACAAAGCACACTCTGCTGCTCCCAGTGGCCTTTAAACCACCTACTCAGCCCGGCTTCTCCTGCCTGCGCCCCTGAACCCCTCCCCCGTCTCTGTCCTGGTTTGTCCCCTCCATAGCCTTGTTTATTACCATCAGTCATGGCATGCACTTCACTTAGCCGTTATTGCTTACTGCTTAGGCAAAGGCGTAGGACAGTTCAATTTTGATCATATTTAGAACACTTTTTGTCACCCCTAAACAGTTCCTGTGTTGTCTTACAAACAAAAATCCCTGCCGTTCAAATCACCAAGTGAAGACTCAGGAGTCAGGGTCTGTGGTGAAAGTCTGTCTTAAAAACCTTCCACTCGAAGGCCCCTTTCTCCCCTCAGTTCGCTCCCTTTCCACTGCTTGCTTCAAATGACCGAAGGTTGGCTTTGTTTAGCTCTCGGATCAAAGGTGTGTGCTAGGGCTGAGCCACAACAACTTTTCTCCAGTTCATAATCTTGGGGTTCACAACATGATCAAATATCCTGCAACACACCCATGTCTCTTTCCATTAATTTCTGTTATATTTCAACCCTATGCAAACTCACATTTGCTTCTGCCTCTGTGCATTTGGGTAAAAAGGCGTTCTCCACCGGGAGCCACCATTTTACCACTGAAGTTCAACCTTAGCTCCCAGTAGAGAGCTTAACTGCTCCATTCATGGTTGTATGTTGAGTGTCTAGACAGCATTTACATACAACATGAATACAATACATGTTAAAAAAATGTAACCCCTCCCTTTAGTTAATATGATGTGTCTGTTTGTAGAGATGTCTTTAAAATATCCAAAAATAGGTCTGGGTGTGTGGTTCAGTGGAAGTGCTCATTTGATATAAATGAAGCCATGGGTTGAATTACTGCGTGTGCTGCATGCACACACACACACATATCATAGACACACACATTCCACATATCACACATACATATATATCAAACACACACACAGCACACAGACACATGCACTCAACACACACACACACACACACACACACACACACACACACACACACCACATATACATACCATACCATACTGCAGACACACCACACATACACATACACTCAACACACACATACATATCACACAGACACATGAATACACACACACACACACACACACACACACACACACACACACACAAGCTGCAGAAATGTTTGTTGACACTCTCAAATGTCCCTGTCTGAGATCCTGTCCTTTGGTACTTTCCATATTGTCGTGAACCACTCGGACTGCATCTACCGTGGCCCCGTGAGATCATAATGAAGCCTAAACTAGACGTGGTGGCATGTGCCTGTAATCCCAGCAGCTGGAAGATGGAGACAGGACAGGAGCTCAGACTCATCCTTGGCTACATTGAGTTCAAGGCCAGCCTGGAGCACAAAAGACTCCATCTCAGAAAACTGTAAAGGAATTGAGAGACCCAGGACATTTTAACTGTCATAATGGAATTTAAAAGCAAGTCATGGTGTGGGCGAGGAGGCAGAGCAGGCACTCGAGGTCAGATAGTCAGGAAGCAAAGGGTGAACACAGGTTCTCAACTTGCTTTCTCCTTTTCATTCAGGATAGAATTGCTCTGGATGGTGCTGTGTTGGGGTTGGTCTGGTGCTGTATTCAAATGTTAAATACTGGCCCACCAGATCCGGTTGCCCCAAGACAAGTGAATTCTCACGTACACCAGTTTTTGTTGTGTAAACCCAGCTCCCCAGGTTAAAGCTATTGGTTAAATGAAAGTGGCTACAGCCACTTACTGAGGTGGGGGACGAGAGAGGTAGATGGGGTTTCAGTTACTGGGCTGGAAGTCCAGGTAGGGACCATGAGGGGGAACAGGGATGGATCATGAGTACATGCCCAGGTAAGATGCTCCCTGAGGGTGGACTGATGGGACAGAAAAAAACCCAAGCGAGACTCAACAGCATGTACTTGGGTAGCACCACTGGGAAGTAGACAGCCTAGCATATTGAAGAATAGATTGGAGGTCATCCCCAAGTGATTGTGTTAAGCTGGTTAAATAAATCCATAGGACTCAGCCTCAATTATTGGGGGGGCTGGCTGGGTCACATTAGTAACTAATACAGTTTATTAAAATCTATTTACGGAGGTGGTCACCCTTAGATTAAACATTCTGGAAATGCTTTCACACAGAGAGAGATGTATTCTTGAGGTGCTTCTAGGTCCAGTTAAGTTGTCGACGAATATTAAGCACCTCACCGTTACATTTATTTTTAATTATTATTTCAAAGTTCACTATCTTACTTACCTATAAAAATGTTTCGTGTAAAGTAATTCAGCCAGCTGCAGCTTACACATCCCCATTGGCACGGAGAGGCCACAGAGAGTCACTGTACCCTGAGACCACCTGCCTTTGCACTCAACACTCCTGAGCCCTACATTCTTGTGTGGATGGCACTTGCAGAGTTGATGGTGTTCGAAGAGCCCTTTGGGTGAGATCATGAGGGTGGACCTTTTGTGATGGGATTAGTTCCCTCCTGCTTTTTCTCCTCTGCAAACCAGAAAGTGTCCTCCGTAGACAGTGATCTACCAGCTCTGGCTCTGACACTTGGAAGACAAAAAGTGAGAGTAGCTATGTCCTATGTGACCCACCAGGCCAGAGTAATTTGTCTTTATAGAAACTCACACTAAGACAGCTGGTTTAAGTTTGCTCTTTTTTATTTACAGACACGAGGTCCTGAAATAACATGAAAATAACCATAAATCTGAGGATCCTGTTGTATATTTCAACAGGGTAAGCCATATTTTTAAGGAAGGAATACAATCACCAATATGGGAAATAGTAAAGGACAATTATTCAGTTTTTTACTCAATAAATAACTGAGCCAAGAGGATAACCATGAGTTTTGAGGCTTTTGTGAGATCCAGAGTGAGATGCTGTCTCAAAGAGCAACAATTATAGAATTCAGTTTGGGTCTAGAATTTCCAAATCTGGGAGATTAAGTTCCCAGGAATATACAAACCAAGTATTTGGTTTTGGACAACTTTCAGACACTTATAACAAGCTATGTTTTCAAATAAGATCAGTAAGTAATTACTTGTTTAGAAACTAGATGCCAAATAAAGAGTTAAATTAGAATTTACTCATACTTCACTAAAAATTTACTATGTTTACAACAACTGAAAAGAAATCAGTGGGAACTGAAAAATCAATCATTAAATTTCTTGCCGGTTGTAACCAGGGGAAATGTGTGCCTTTAGTTGAGACTTATTTTTCTTGTAAAAGAACAAAGCCTATTCTGATGACAGATGCTCTTAAAACCCCCAGGAGTCCCATCTGGAAGCCAGAGTTGCTGATCCAGAGAAAAATTGGGAAAAGTACTCGCTGTTTAAAAATGGGGGCAGTCAGTGAGGCAGGAAAACATTTTCCCTGTACTTTCTTTCAAACAGGATAGATTTTATGGAGAGATAGAGTGGGAGGCTGATTACGATCATTGTAAAAGGTAAAGGTTTGCAAGTTGACACATCTATGAAAAATATTCAGAGGGTTAGCAGACACGCCGTAGACACACAGGGGACACACTGGGGACATACCGGGGACACGCCAAGGACATGCCGCGGACACACCGCAGATGCTGGCTTGAAGCACTCCGAAAATTCTCAATACAAAATACCAAGAAAAGAAATGTTGCCCTTGAGGGCCTCTGGCATCTTAGCAGTGTTAGTAACTGGGAAGCTACGGTTCCTGCAAGAGGACTGGTTAGGCCATTTCTTCAGGTGGTTAGACAACGGTGAGTATATTTTCAGGAGACACGGAATTGCCCAGGGGCTAGACAAAGTGCTTTGCTCCTTTGTGTTTTTATAAGAGTTTTAAATCTGTTTATTTTTATTTTATGTGTATGAGTGTTTTGCCTGCATCTATGTCTGTATAGGGTCCATGGACACCAGAAGAGATCGTCAGACATCCTGGAATTGGAGTCACAGATGGTTGGGAGTTGCCATGTGGTTGCTGGGAATTGAACCCAGATCCTCGGAAGGAGCAGTCAGTGTTGGGATTCTGTAAACCCCACCTCTCAATTACCTGGCAGTAGCCAGATATGCTCCGCCCCAGTGACCTGACTCTATAAAAGGGGCTGCTTGCCTCCTCCTCTCTCTCTTGGCCTCTCTTGCCTCCTGGCTCTCTTGCTCTCCCAGCCCTACCCCTCCTCTTCCCCTTCCCTTCCCCATCTCCCTCCATGTGCTCATGGCCGGTCTCTACTTCTCTCTCTCTCTCTCTCTCTCTCTCTCTCTCTCTCTCTCTCTCTCCCTCTCTCTCTCTCTGCCTCTACTACCCTCTTAACTCTCCCATGACCTGAATAAATTCTATTCTGTACTATACCATTGTGTGGCTTGTCCCTCAGGAGGAAGGGATTCCCAACATGGGCCCCCCAGAGGCATCTCCCTTACCCCCAGGCCTCACCACACCTCCATGGGCCATATGCCCCCCACTCTCTTCATCCTTCCCCTAACATTGGTGCCGAAACCCGGGACGTCATCCTTTCACAACATTGGTGCCCTGTGACTTTTCCTTTCAGTCAGTGCTCCTAACCTCTAAGGCATCTTTCCAGGCATGTCTGCGCCACTTCATGTGCATGGTTCAATAGCAGTCAGCACATTCACTTTACTGTGTGTCTTAGGGCTACTATTGCTATGATGAAACAACATGATCAAAAGTGACTGGGGAGGGGGAAGGGTTTATTTGGCTCACACTTCTACACCACTGTTCATTGCTGATGGAAGTTAGGACAGGAACTCAAACTGAGCAACAACCTGGAGACAGGAGATGACACTAAGGCCATGGAGGAGTGCTGCCTACTGGCTTGGCCGGCTGCTTTCTTAAAGGGCTCACGGCCACCAATACAGGGATGGCGTCGCCCACAGTGGTACTGATTAAGAAAACGCCCTACAGGCCTGCAGCCTGATCGTATGGAGGCATTTTCTCTGCTGACACTGCCTCCTTTCAGATGACTTTAGCATGTGTGAAGTTGGCATAAAACTAATAAAAACTATCCAGAACATTGTAAATTTACCACCACCGGCTACTTCTCTGTAGACTTTCCAGATCTGCAAGACTGAACTCTATACATTAATACAGCTCTCCATACTGGTCCTCCCATTGCCTCTTGGCCACTACCATTTCGCTTCCTGTCTCAGTGACCTCAGCTCCCCTGGGGACATAAGTGGAAGCTTACAGCATTTACTGTTGTAACTAGCTTGTTTTGCTTAGCACAATATCCCCAGGGTTCATCGCTGTTACATTAAATATCCAGGAAAACAACTGTAATGCATAGTTTGACCCAACAAAAATATTTGATTAGGGGATAAATGTAGACCTTAATGGATCATGTACACCAGGCCCTGAGTTCAGTTTCTAGCACAATAAACAAACACTGTGCAAACATGCATGTAATTAGCTATTTAATATTTTCTCTTCATCCAGAAGGTCAGCTCTGTGAGTGGGGCCTGGTAGGTTTTATTTACTGCATTCTGCACAGTCTGGTCCAGCATCTACCAGTGGTGGCAATGAATGAAGGGTCCTCGGGGGGCATTTTGGGACAGTATGCCTGGGGAATGCAGGAGCTCATGTGATGAGTTTCCTGGGAGATGTCGGCAGAGGGCTGTGTAATTTGCTGCTGATAATTCTCAGTTGCCACAGTGCTAGGGTGTTTCTGAGCACACATCTTGATTAAATACAGAAACAGGAAAAGTCATATCTGCAGCCGTAGCCTTCATTTGTCTACTTGCAGAAGGGGGTTTCTTCCAGTCGAGTCTTTGAAAATCATGTTGAGTCCTCTTCGTTATAATTTATTATTCTTTTACAAATTGACACAAACTCATAAAATTTGATCTAAAACATTTTAGCCTTTTAATTATAGAAGCTGGAATTGGGGAAAGATGTGAGAAAGAGATAAAAAAGGATGGCTCCAAGGGTAATACTTATTAAAATTAAAAATTCCTATGACTTTTGCCCCAGCAAGCTCCCGCCTGGGAATCTGTCCCAAGGAAATAAAGCCGTTAATTCTCAAGGACACGTGAACATAGATATTATTAAGGCAGTGTTCATTGTGAAACAAAGCCCCTGGCCAAGTACTTTATATCAACACCACGAATCATTACCCAGCCATTAAAAAGAACAGATTAAATCAAAACCAAGTGACTTGGGCAGAATTCCATGAGGTATTGTTAAGCGAGGAAAGCAAGACATGAGAAACTGTGTATAAACATGTGTCATGTGTGGCTTTTGTAAAGATATAAAAGGCACAAAAAAAAAAAAAAAAAAAAACAGAATCACTAAACAACCTTTTAAATCTCTATACATACCTTTATGAACATGAAGAAAAACCCGAGAGAGCCTTTGGTTGGTGCCACTCGTTGGGTTTTAGAGGGAGATGGTTTCTTTTGGCAGAAGGAAGAACAGGAGAGAAGGGGGAGGGGCGTTGCCTATGGCAGGCGTCATGTCTAGCGAGGCTGGCAGAATGCTTGCCTAGAATGCCTGAAGCCCCAAGTTCCATCCCCACCACCGAGTAAAGCCGCGAGTCTACTCGTGGACTACAACACAGCCCTGAAAACAACACTCAAAAGTAACATGAAAACCCAAACTAATGGCTGGAGAGATGGCTCTGCAGTTTAAAGAGCTTACTGCTCTTGCAGAGGACCCACGTTTGGTTCCGAGCACCCACGTCAGGTGACAACACACACACACACACACACACACACACACACGCACACGCACACGCACACACACACCCTTTAGCATAAAAATAAAGTCTTTTCAGAAGCTCTGTCTTGGACACAGGTTATTCCCAGCGGAGGAGAGGAGAGGGTCAGAACAGCCTTAAGCAACACTGATTTACAAAAAGTTTGATGGTTCTCGGTCATATCAATATTTTTCTGTCTTGTACTATCTTTTCTGATTTTTTTTTTCTTTCCCCTCTCCTCCTCCCTTCCTTTCTTTTGTTTCTTTTTGTTTTGTTTTTTTGAGACAGGTTTCTCTGGGTAGCTCTTGCTGTCCTGGAGCTTGCTCTGTAGACCAGGCTGGGCTCTAAATCATAGAGGTCCACTTGCCTCTGTCTCCTGAGTGCTGGGATCAAAGACTGTACTGCCACCGCCCAGCCAGTTTTTAGACGGTGACTGATGGTGATTAGAGACTACATTTTCCTGCCTTCCTACAAGCTAAATGATGTCATATGACTGGAATCTGGTCAATGGGATACGTTTAACTCCTGAGAGTAGCCGTAAGACAAGAAGATAACACCTCCTTTTATGTCCTCTGGCAGCAACCTGGGAAGTGAATGCAGTGCTGAAATCCCAAAGGGAGGGCGGCCAGAAAGCGCATGCGCGGAGGTGGGGAGGCGTGACAGAGGAATTGGGAGAGGAGCTCAGGTGTCCAATGCCATCCAGCCCTCGTTCATTTCTCAGTTTGTGAATTTCAAAATGAATTTACTACTTTTAAGACACTGTCCTGAGTCTGTATCGAGCGAAGAAGCCAATATTAAAGGAATGCAGACTGAACCCCAAGATCTCTTCACTACCCAGCCCCGAACCACCACAGCATGGCTTCTCGACACTGTGAGCCTCTGGTCTACTGCTACAGGTTACAGAAGATGTCGTAGAATGTAAGAGAGCATTGTGAGGACGGTGGTCCTCCCTTCCCTTCTGTGCCGGCATGGCGTGGTGAGTGGGGGAGGGGATCTCCTCTGGATCACACAGTTACAAGATGGGGGAACAAAGACAGAACTGAGGAAACTTTTTCAAAGTTAGAAAGGCAAATCAATAATCTCTGCAAGAACTTGGGGATGACTAATGAAATCCATTCCAACATGTGCACCAACTCTAAAAAACACCAATTATTTTTTAAAATCCCACTGTGGTTTATCTGGCAGGCCAGAGAAAGCTGAGCCCGGTCTGGGAAGGCCTAATTATTCTTCGCATCAGAGCTGGGTGGATAAGTCTTTGTGCATGTCACGAAATGAGAATTTGGCCAAGCTCAGTGTCATTTCTGATCACAGAAAACCTAAGGAAATAACCCTGCCACCTTTTGCCTGTAACATCGCAAGATGGGTGGCTTTGAAAACACCTCTTTCCATTTTGCTCATATTGAGATGGACGCTTTGAAAATTGCTCACTGTTATAGCACCAAAATCCATCAATCAGGTAGCAGACCCGACGCTGAGAACTGCGGTGACGGTTGAGTCACGGAGCCTCGTTTCCGTATCATAAAGTCATTCTCATGACTGTATCCATCCATCCTGTGAGAGCCCTGGTGTGAGTCATCGCCACTGCAAACTTGGGGTCCTAGAGCCCAGTATAAAAATTCATCAGATCTTTTGACATGGCTTACTCCTTTCCAATCTCACCTGGGTAATTCGTCTTTAAATTTTAATGTGTTTCTTTTGCGTTTTCAAGGACACCATCTTTCCCTGGGATGGCTCCAGGCAGCCTAACTGTGGAGACATTTGGTGTGGGAGAGAGCAGAGGGAAGGCTGGGTGAGCTCCAGGTCGGGACTTTCAAACCCAGGGTCAGGCGGCCACGCTGCTGTCAGGGATGCAGAGCCGGCAGGTGAGCTTCTCTGGGACAGCGCATACCAGTGACAGGAAGAATGACAAATGTCCTAAGCCAGTGGCTCTCCATCTTCCTAATGCTGCGGCCTTTAATACAGTTCAGCCACAAAATTACTTTTGTTGCTACTTCATAGCTGTCATTTTGTTACTGTTATGAATCATAATGTAAACATCTGACATGCGGGGTATCTCAGAGGCAACCCCTGTGAAAAGGTCCTTTAACCCCTGAGGGGTCATGACCCGCAGGCTGACAAGCACTGCCGTAAAGGGCTTGGGATGCAGCTCAGTGGTAGACTGCTTGCCTAGCAGGCACCACGCCCCAGTCCCATCCCCAGCAAAGGACTGGGTGTGGCTGTGCTCCCTGTAGCCCCTGCAGTCCTGAGACCCAGTGGAGGCAGAAAGACCACTTTAAGATTGTCCTCTGCTACATAGTGAGTTCAGGACCAGCCCGAGCTAAAGGAAGCAAAATAAATAAAGCAAATGAAAATTAATAAACACACACATATACACACAAGATCTTAGGAAAAGACCTTTATGGAGTCTTTTTGGACAAGATACAGGGTAACCAAATACAGTTGAACTTTAGATCAATGATATAATCTTTTGCATGTTGTAATATTGCATTATATAATTATAATATTGTAATTTATAATTAAAAGATCATTATTTCCCTGAAATTAAATGTAACTTGGTTTTCTGCAGATTTAATTTTTCCCTGGTAATCGTGCATGAAGGCAGCGCAGCCTTACAAGCCTCACCGTAGGCAGTTGTCCCTTTTTACATAATGAATGGAAACGCGGCCATGACCACTCCTAGGGATGGTTGAGGAGAAGGCTGTTACCGCAGATACAAGGTAGAGAACAGGCAGAGGCATCTGGAAGAGGCCATACTAAACATGGCCAGCAGCCATCCAAGGAGAGAGCGGCAGCCGAAGCAAGAGGAAGAGGAGAGGGGAGGGAGGAGCCACCAGCGCTGAAACCGAGAAGAAGCAAAAGAGGACCAAGGGAGTGATTTGCCAAACGGCCAAAAAGTTACATAGAAAAAAGAGAAGCCGGGGCTGGAGGGGTTTGGGGTGAGAGGTTCTGAGAGGACTCAGGACTCTACCGTGTAGGGCCTTGAGAACCCAGCGGTCAGCCTCAGCTCTGATATGGCAATAGGTACCTTTATTTGTCCTGGAGTTGTGAGACCCAACACAAGAGTGTCTTTTCTTTCATGTTTCCTTTCTCCCTTCTCTCCTTTCTGGTGGTGATAGGGTTGTTCATTTTTTTTGAGACACTGTTTCTCTGTGTTGCAACAACTCTGTAGACCAACCCCACCTGGAACTCAGAGATCTGTAGGAAGCAGTTGGCGCCAATAGATGGTGCCAGCTTCCCGCCCATTATTCAGCCTACAAAAACCTTTCCCCTCGTGTTGCTTGGCAACCACATAAGTCACAGCCCAATCTCGGGGCACGTGATTGAGCTACAGGAGGATGCACCAATCAGGTAGCAACACAAGTCTCTTAGGCATATATAAGCAGTGCATTTCTCTCCCACGTGGAGATTGATACTTGTTCAAGAGTTATTTTTGCTTCTCCTTTATCAGGAGAAAAGGCTTCTCATGTTATTACTCATTGTCTTGAAGCGTGGAGTGCATGGGGCATTCCTAAAGTGTTATAAACGGACAATGCTCCTGCATATACCTCAGCAAAATTCAAGCAATTTTGCCATCACATGGGAGTTTCACTCCTGACAGGATTGCCTTATAATCCTCAGGGTCAAGGCATCATTGAACGTGCTCATCGAACCCTAAAGGTTTATTTAAACAAACAAGCAGGGGGAATTAGAGAGATACCCCCTACGCCTAAAATGGCCATTTCTACTATGCTTCTTACCTTAAATTTTTTAAATTTGGATGCTCATGGCCATTCAGCTGCTGAGTACCATGGACAATGGCCTGTGCCACTTAAAGAGCTAGTGAAATGGAAAGATGTCCTCACTGGTAATTGGAAAGGCCCGGATCCTATTTTAATACGATCCAGGGGAGCTATTTGTGTTTTTCCACAGGGAGAAAAAAGTCCAATTTGGATCCCAGAACGTCTAACACGTCGAGTGCTACCAGAACAAGAAGCTGTTCCACCTGTTTCTGATGAGCCTGTCCTGCATGACGATTCAAGCGGAACCGAGTTGGGAGATTCTGTCGGTGTTTCCAAAACCGACGCCCATGTGCCTTAATGCAAAACTATTTTCTTGTTTGTTTGTCACCATTGTAACCTTTGATGTACTGTACTTGCCCTTAGACACAGAGATAGCAGGGTTATGGGGATTATAGAACTCTTGCCTTATCAAGTAATTTTGGCATGCTTTTGTGCAGAGAGACTGTGTTTCTGCTCTAGATGGTGTGCAAACTCCGTACTCAACAATAACGTGACATAGTGGTCATAGCACAAGCTCTTGCTGCACTCGAAATGGGCACCTCTCCCTCTGTTTGGCTTAGTATGCTTAAGGAAAAGTGATGGGTCTGTGTCTGGATAGCCCCTGCACCCTGAGCCTTCGAGGCATTGCACCAGGATCGGGTGTTGTCCTACACATAGGCAGCCTTTGCACCCTGCAGGGCTCGTTCCCATTGCACACAGGAAGGTGCCTTACCCAAAAATTATTGCTGATCATGGTCTTGAACCCTAAAGGTCCAACAAGAGCCTGATGGTTGATTGGCCATGTTTTATGTTTTTTATTTAAGAGAAAAGGGAGAAATGTAGGAAGCTGTTGGCGCCAATAGATGGCGCCAGCTTCCCGCCCATTATTCAGCCTACAAAAACCTTTCCCCTCGTGTTGCTTGGCAACCACATAAGTCACAGCCCAATCTCGGGGCACGTGATTGAGCTACAGGAGGATGCACCAATCAGGTAGCAACACAAGTCTCTTAGGCATATATAGCAGTGCATTTCTCTCCCACATGGAGATAGTGGAGAGATTGCGGGAGACCCCACGTGGAGAGATGGCAGAGAGATCCCACGTGGAGAGAGATCCGGTGAGAGAGAGACGAGAGAGAGAGACTGGGCAGAGAGATTAAACGTGGGAGACTGCACGTGAGAGGTCGCCTATACAGTAGACCCCGGTAGGGAGTCCCCTGCTCAGAGAGAAGTTTCCTGTTCAGGAAGTCCCCTGCTCAGAGTGCTGTACAATAAAGGTTGTCCGCAGAAGAATCTGGTTGTTGTTGCACGCCTGTTTCGGCCGGCGGACGTGGGCGCGCGACAGAGATCCACCTGCCTCTGCCTCCTGAGTGCAGGGATCAAAGGTGCGAGCCACCACCTGCTGTATACAGTGTGAGCCACCACCTACTGTATACAGTGTGAGCCACCACCTACTGTATACAGTGTGAGCCACCACCTGCTTTATACAGTGTGAGCCACCACCTACTGTATACAGTGCGAGCCACCACCTACTGTATACAGTGTGAGCCACCACCTGCTTTATACAGTGCAAGCCACCACCTACTGTATACAGTGTGAGCCACCACCTACTGTATACATAGGAGTTTCATATCTACAGATTTCCTCCACCTCAGATAGAAATTGCTCAAACAAAACAAAACAAAACAAAACAAAAACCCACACCTGTACCAAACACGTTAATTATGATGTCAGTACTCTCTGAACATGCATTTACATAGTATGGCATGTGTTTACATAGCATTAACATTGTACTATATATTATGAGTAATATAGGAATGATTGACTGCATGCTCATGTCAATTATATGTAAATAGCACACCATTTTATATAAGTAACATAAACACTCCCAGATTTGGGAAACTCCACAGGATTCTATAACCAATACCTATTTGAAACAGGGGGACAATTGTGGTAAAATGACAACCTGGGCTTAGGGCAAGGAAGAGCATGCTCATCCCAGCAACCACCCAGTCTTCAAACTTTCTCTGTGTGAGCACAGACTGTTCCCACCGCAGAGGCAGGGAGTAGCAGATCCTCGCTTTCCCTGACGCCTTCGCCCATTCTAGAGTTTGGAATGGCATCGACTGTGACCACATCCAGGGTGTAGTGTTGATAAAGTCCTTAGCCCATGGCAACAGCAGTGTTCCTTAGATCCTGTCATGGGCTACTGCTGGCTCCAGGGCCTCAGGGCTTGATTGGGTCCCCAGGCCCCACTATGTCCCATGACCAACCCAAGTTATCACCAGAGTCATCTGATGACTTCCTTTGCTCTTTAATTCTGACAGAGCGAGCCACTGTTAGGTTCTTGGAGCTCATGAGTGAAAATGGAAATGCTCTCCAGTGCGGAGCTGTGGGGGACAAATGAAACCAGCTGTGGAGCTGTGTCTGGCAGCACACAACACGTGAGAGGGACTGGATCAGGCTGAGCTTCCTGCCATTTGGGGCCATCACAGCCACGCCTGGCTACCAGCCAGGCTTCACACGGACTGGCTTCTCTCTGTGTTAATTGGTGCCTGTGTTTTCCTAGACTTCAGGTTTGTAGTCTCATCTTGATTGGGCAGAGGGAATCTCTGAGCCTTAGCTGTCCAAAGACTTCCCTGGCTCCAGTGAGGTGCCCAGAAACCCAGTACTTAGATGAACAGATAGGCCATAGTGGTGGATAACCTGTGCCCTCAGCCCAGACGATCCAGTTTAGTTTAGATTTCATTGCTGTGAGCAGACACCATGACCACAACAACTCTTCTAAAGGACATTTAATTGGGGCTGGCTTACAGGTTCAGAGGTTCAGTCTATTATCATCATGGTGGGAAGAAGGGCAGCATCTAGGCAGGCATGGCGCTGGAGGAGCTGAGAGTTCTACGTCCTGTTCCAAAGGGAAGACTAGCTCTCACGTGGTTAGGAGGAGGGTCTCATTACCCCAGCCCCACAGTGACACACTTCTTCCTAATAATGCCACTCCACGGGCCAAGCATTCAAACCACCACAGGACACAATGACGGCTTATAATCCAGAAAGTGACAGGGAGCTGTGCATCATCAGTGTTTAATGACATCAGGGAACAAGTAGGTAAGGAGGGAAAGGAACTAACCAGGCTCTGTTTGGTCATCATTCTAGAACTCACTCTCTTCACTTGGCTGTAGCTCCGCAACGGGGCACTTTCTAACAAGGGTGGGCCTTTGATCTGATCCCCCGCACAGAGGAAAACTGCTGAAACTTGGAAACTTCGCCTCTAACCTAGGAGAGAAGCAGAGCACATGGTGGGCCAACTGAGGCCTGCGGATGCCCATCACCTGTACGGACAGTCGGAAATGCCTGTGACGACTGACAGCAGGGCAGAGAGGGCGAAGTGTGCTAGACTAGGTTTGCTTTCTTTCTCTCACTTGAGTAGTGGTATGAGTCGGTGTTTACCACCCGCCTTCTTCACTCTCCAACCCTCACCTCACCCACACGCTCCGGGCCACTCATCCCTAGCCAGAAGCAGGATTCCTTAGTCACGTGGAGCGCTGAGCTGACAATATGATTTATGACCTGGGGTGGCTCCGGAGGGGTGGGAAATCGGTTTTCTGGGTCCCTCTGCATCAAGGCCTGTGTACTTTTGTTTATGCTGCACTCTGTTTATGTGGAACTCTGCTCTTGAAAAGCCCACACTAGTCCTCTCAAAAGCTAGACCAAACACTGCCACTGAGGAATCTACCGAGAAGCACACTCCCTTCTATTCCCTGGCTCCAGGCAGAAGGCACTCACCTTCTTCCCTTGACTTTTTTGAGATGTGCTTCTGTGCTAGGGGGTGTGTGCATGTGTGTGGAGGCCAGAGGATAGATAACCTTGGGTGTTGTTCCTCAGTAATGGCATCCACTTAACTTTTCAGACAAAGTCTTTTGTTGGCCTGGAGTTCGTCAAGTAGGTTTGGCCAGCTGGAGGAGAGCCCCAGGGATGTGCCTATTTCTACACCAGGGCTATCTGCCAGAGCCAGAGACACTGTGCTCAGATTTGGGTTTTGAGGATTGAACTCAGGTCCCTGTGCTTCACAGACAGGGCTATCCAGGTTCTTTATGTATTGGTGTTGGACCTCTCAGTGCCTCTGAACAAAGAGAGTGTTCTAGTTTCCTCTTGTTGCTGTGATAAACCACAAAATCGAATCTCAAACAAAATCAACTCAGAGGATGAAACGGTTTATTTGCCTTATACTTCCAGGTCAAGCAGCAACTAGCTCATGCTCAGCTAGCTTCCTTACACAGCTCAGGACCAACTGCTTAGGGGATGATACTGCCCACAGTGGGCTGGTGTCTCTTACATGATTTAGCAATCAAGACATTCTGTCACAGCCATCCATACAGGCCAATCTTCTTATCTCTCCAAATGCTCATCTGAAACTCTTCTAAGGTGACTCTGGGCTGTGTCACCTGGATGTGGTGGCTGAGCAGGAGACACTGGAGTAGTTCATCTCATTGGGTAGTATTTGTGGTGAGCCAGAAACATTGTGACTCGGGAGAAGTTCACAATGGTACACAGTAGACAGAAGACATGGCTGGGGCCCAAGGTTCTCTTCCTTCCATTATGTGGCCTTGAAAGGTTTACCCAAAGGTGAAGACCTTTCATTTCCTCGTGGATGTACTGGAGACAAAAAATAATCCCCACTGGGTTGTTGTGAGAATTCTTAGGGTGTGGTGTAGAACAGGTGTGACTGGTGCTCTCTCCCCGTCCGTCCTCATTCTCCATTTCTGCCTTCCACGCTGAAACAAATGCCGGATGAAAGCAACTTAAGGAAGGAATGTTTCATTTTGGTCAGAACTTCAAGGGTAGAGTCCATCATAGGGAGGAAGGTGCTGCGGCAGGAGCATGAGGCAGCTGCTCACATTACATCCGGGCAGGAAGCAGAGACAGGTTAATGCTGATGCCCAGCTTGCTTTTTGCCTTTCTGGTCAGTCAGGACTTCTTCCCAATAGAATGATGCTATCCACAGGGTAGGTCTTCTCACCTAGTTAACCTAATCTTGAACCTCCTCGAAGATGTGCCCAGAGACTCTAAATCCTACCAATCTGAGTCACAATTGACTTTGACAGTCTTTACCTACTGGTCTACCTTTCCAGTGACGTGCCTGTAGGTTTGATCAGGTGTTGAACGAAAGGGGAGAAGGAGCTGAAGATGGGAGGGAGAGCCGGGGTACAGATAAGGGCAAGCTTTAGAGAGCCAGGACCCTGCCTCCATGGGACACCAGAGTGCTGTTACCAGTGGTTTGACTCTGTACTCCATCTTTTTACCCCACTAAGACACAGGACTCGCCCAGATTGTCCCCTCACCTTTGAAACCACATCAGGGATGCAGGCACTGTGATGCCCTCACTTTACAACGTGCTGTTCTGACAGAGGAAGAGTGAGGCTTCCTCCACAAAGTGGGAAAAGCAGCTGTGGGTATGGCTCGATGGTTTAAGATGACTCTACCATGTGCAAAGCCCAGGGTTCAGCACATGCTAAAGCATCAACAGAAACAGATCACCAAAACCAAGGAAAGCCTTGTCCAAAGTGTATCTCATTTGCTGGAAGAACCTAAATTCCTTCGTTCTGGGAACAAACCCTTTTGCTAAGCGAATAGCTTTCTGAAAGACCCACCTCAGCCCTGACTCTGGTGAGACAGGCTTTATCATCTGCTACAGGGCATGAGTGTTTAGCAAAACAAAGTGATTAGCTTGTGTCTGCTGAATGAGCACCGAATGGCAAAGTTCTGGTTAGCATAATGGTGAGAAGAGGGCAGAAAGTCTGAAGGGTCGCATAGAAATTGGTGTTACATGGCTGGGCTGGGGGGGGGGGGTGGTATCAGTTGGTAAAGTGCTTGCTTAGCATGTACGAAGCCCCAAGTTTGATCCCCAGAACTGTATAAACTGGGTGCGGCTGCCTCTGACTGTGAGCCCAGTACTTAGGAGCTAGAAACAGGGGGAGCAGGAGTTAAAGGCCATACTTGGCTATGCAGTGAGAGAGTGATTTGCAGGCCAGCCTGGGTGGTATGCAGGACGCCCTGTTTAAAACAAACAAACAAACAAAAACAGTCAGGCATGGTGAGGTACACAAACAATTCTATTTGGGAGGCAGAGGCAGGGAGATATCTGTGAGTTCCAGGCCAGCCAAAGATGCACAGTGAGACCCTTGTTTCAAAACAATAAAATAATTGCTATAGGCAAAAGTGGGCGTGGTGGCATGCATTGGCTATTCAGCCTTAGGAGGCATCAGCGGTAGGAAAGTAAGCTCAGGGAGATCCTTGGCTACTGAGCAAGTTCAAAGCCAGGCTGGGTACAAGAGAATCTCAAAAAAAAACTGAAAGAATAAAAGAAAGAAATTAGTGTCAGAGGAAGTTCTGTGAAAGGCTTTTCCTCCCAACATTTTTAAATATTGGCAACATTCAGACGACTACACAGCACGGACATGAGCAAGTGGTATCACTTGACCATCTTAAGCAGGGCTATCTGTCCTTAAAGCATTCAGAGCCCACCAGATTCTAGATGCTAATGGACCAGCTGGTTTAAATGGGTCTCCATGGTTACACTCATGCTCCTGTTTCCATGGTTACATTTCCTGGTTTCTCACCGGAGTTAGATATATATGTGAAATTTGAAAGGAGCTTTTTTCTTTCTTTCTTGCCTGCCTACACAGATATGGAGGGTCCAAAGGTCTAGGATGAAAGTTTTAGTGACCTCTTGGGAGGGAAGGGGGAGATGGTAATAATGCTTGTGACAGCCGAATCTACCTAGAATGGGGAGCAGGCCCAGTGGGGAACAATATTGCAAGTAGATTGATAACTCAATATTACAAACCAAGGTATTTTGCTGAACTAGCGGCGAAAGCTGTCTGGGGTGAGGGACCAACGTTTTATTGTTTGGATGTGTGGTTCTGAGACCGGGCTGGGATGTCGGCCAGCACTGGGCTCACATCAGATCTTTTCCAACGTCATCCTCCGTCTCTGTGCTGAGCAGTGTGGCTGTCTGCACTCATCTCTCCCCCGTCATCTCCCTTTCAAATCATCTGGGCTTGCTCGAGCAAGCATCTGTTTGGAGGTACCAGCCCAGGTGAAGATTCAAAGTTGGGTTTGGCTTTTCTTGGAACAGACAGATAGCCTATGTGGAATCCAAGAGCCCCCTTGTGGTAACTCTGACACTTCCAGCTTTTCCTCATCTGGAAAAGACTTGAAAACCTTCAGGGCTCACCAGGGGAAAGTCTTCTCCAGTGTCCTCCCTGCCTTCTTCCTTCCTAGAGCTTCACCGATTTTTTTTTTTTTTTTTATGCATCACCTGGGAAGAGTGACAGCTTTCCTCAAGCCAGCCTGGTGGGACCCAGACACAGCCAGGACTAAGATGCCCCCTCTGCCCCGGGCAGTTAGATGGTGCAGGGATAAGTGGGCAGCTGACCCAAGCAGAGCTCGAGACCTCCTTGGAAATTAGTATTAATGTTATGAGGCAATTAGACCTTTTCATTTCAGCTGTGAAAAGTATGTAGTCGGGCCTGGGGTGGGGGAGGGAATATTTTGTTTGCTGTCTTCCGGGATGTTCCGTAGACCTTCTGAAGGGGTCCAGCTAGAGCTGAATAGATCCATGTCAGGGTCTATACATCTGTCCTGACTTACCTGTAGAATGTCACACTACTTTCTCCCTGAAAGGCACACCTTTGTTTCTTGTATTCAGTTCATCCTTCCGTTAAAAAGGTGTGTCAGGTAGCTATGTCGATCAACCACAGGAGATGTATTTGGGTCTCCTATGGCTGCTGTCTAACCCTCTTAAACCCAGATTTGAAAAGCCCCATGGGGTCTGTTTCTCTAGGTATTGTTACTGCCAAGCAGGCACCCGAGGTTCAGCTCAAAGATCACGGGAGGCTAGAATGAGAGGTGTGTGGAGGTGGAGCTACCGCCAGACACAAGTCGGCCATGTTTTCCAAGGACTCCTTCAGGTACCGGGACTTCGTCCGAGCCCTCTGCTTTTAGAAGAGGGCGCTATGAATCAGAACTTCAGGGCAGGTTTTGAGGTTCTGGTGTGGTCTTCTAACAAAAAAGCTGGAGTAGAGGAGAAACTGAGGCCCAGGTGTATCCTTAGGAATTTCCAGACTTCACGAACAAGAGGCCAGTCCTCTTGGTGGGACAGACAGATGCAGAGCTCGGAGTTAATGGTCCAGCTTCCTACCAAGTAGAGAAGGTCAGCCTACAGGGAGATCAGTCAGGGATGCAGACGGGATAAAGGAGGCTCCAGGCTTCTCCGGCCACGCAGCTCTGGGCTCACGCGCTCTCTGCAGCCTCTGACCCAAACCTCCAACAGCCTTCTCTCAGTTAACGTTGGCATCCTGCCCTTGCTACCAAAGAATCATCCTATGGAAACAAAGCTGGGAAGGAGCTGAGCAAGGCTGATTTAGCCTCACTGAAATGCTGAATGGCAGCTATTTTAGTGGGCTGATCAGGCACTCGGCATGGAAGCAGGTTTGGTTTTATTTTAACATTATTAAAGTCTTATGAAACCACGTTTTCATAAGTCCTTATCAACTAACACTTTAGGGATTTCTCTTGTGAGGGATTTTGTAGGTGTATGTGTGTGTGTGTGTGTGCGCACGCGTGCACATGTGTTCCTCAATTACAATCTACCTTATATATTGAGGCAAGACCTTTCACTTGAAGCAAGAGTTCACTGATTTGACTAGTCTAGGGAGCTGTCTTCTTCAGGGTGCTGCCTCTAGAGTGCTAGGGTGTGTCCGCCCAGGGTTTATGTAGGTGCTAGGACCTGAACTGGGTACACATGATGGCCCGCCTGTAACCTCGGCACTTTAGAGGCAGAGATGGGGTCCCAGCAGCAAGCTGGTGTGTCTTGGAATCCACTCACACTGCTCGTGCAGAGTGCACACTGCTGTGCTAATGCAGTGGCTCGCTGTGTCTGTGCAGTTTGTCTGACCTCCACAGCGACCTGCAGGGCAGTGCAGCTAACCGTGGGAACCGTTTTCACGTTTCTACCGTGCTCGCTAGAGGAACGCTGCTGAGCATCCTACTGCTCCCTTTGAGTACCAGGTATTCATCCTCCCGAGAGAGTGCACATGTATAAATACACACATATATGTATATGCACACACATACGAGGGGCACACATATGTATATATGCACACACATATGGGGGAATACACATATATGTATATATGCACATATATATGAGGGGATACACATATATGTATATATGCACATATATGTATATATGTGCACACACAAATGGGGAATACACATACATGTATATATGTGCACATAAACATGGGGGATACACATATATGTATATATGCACACACATATGGGGAGATACACATATATGCGCACATACATGAGGGGATACACATATATGTATATATGTATATATGTATATATGTGCATACACACATATGAGGGGATACACATATATGTATATATGCACACACGGGGAGATATACACACACACACACATGGAGGAGGGGTTGAGACAGGGTTTCTCTGTGTCATTCTGGCTGTTCTGGAACTCACTCTGCAGACCAGGCTGGCTTTGAACTCAGATCTACCTGCCTGCCTTTGCCTCCTGAGCGCTGGGATTAATGGTGTGTGCTACCACTGTCTGGCTATATTTTTCAATATGAAGTTTGGATTTTTTTTCACACATACTAGAAATTAAGTAGCTTGTGTGGCTGCTTGTGCCACTGTGTATATGGAGGTCAGATGACAGATTTTGGAGTTAGTCTTCTCCTTCCACCTTATGGATTTGGGGTATAAAACTGAGGCCATCGGACTTGGGCAGCAGGTGCTTTTTACCTGCGGAGTCATTTTGATGGCCCTAGAGCAGACTTTTTTTTTTTTTTTTTTTTTTTTTTTTTGACATTGAATGTTCTGTGAATCTCTCCCCAAGTTTCCCCTTAACTGTAGAGGAAAGTCTTAGAACAACAAGCCTTTGGTGTCTAAGTTGTTTGCAGCCAGAGCTAGTTGAAAAGTGTCCTTGGTCAACTCTGAGTCCTTTGCCCAGCGTAGACGATGGATGTATTTCTGTTTGCTTTTCTTTGTTTTGCCCTTGGCAGGAAGAGAAGGGCTGACCTAGTGATTGGCACATCCTGGAGGGAAGGCTCTTTCCTTTGTCATTATCCCAAGATCTTCCAACAAGGGCTCAATGGTCACAGATTGTTTTGCAATTTCTATACCAACTGCAAGCATTTCTCCACCAGAGTCCTGCAACTTACCTGAAGGCCTGGTGTTGGTGGGAAGCTGATGGGAAAGGGGTTGGGGGAGTCAGGGCAATGTCTGCCCAGGGAGGAGAGTAAGGCAGAAGACGCCCCCACAGAAGCACCTCTCTGTGCCTTTCTCGGAGCAGGAGCCCAAGTCCTGTTGTGGTTGCTGTTGTTGTTGCTTTCTTATACGATTGAGGCAAGGTCTTGCTTGCTATGAAGCCCTGGCTTGACTTGGAATGAATGGTGCACATCAGGCTACTTTCAAACATGGGGTGGTCCTCCTGCCTCAGATTTCTGAATGCTAGAGTCACAGGTGTGTGCCGTCACTCTGGGTTCCAAATTGTATTTACTCTGCATTTCTCTTTATAGGTAAGTTTGTTTTTTTCCTCATATTTCTAAGAGTTCTTCTGTTTCTATGAATATCGTGTTTATAGTCTTTGCCCAGCTATCCGTTGGATAGCTAATTTTGTTTTGGTTGATTTTTTTTTTCTAAATGGGATTGTATCATTTTATTCAAATTCAAAGGGAATTGAGGTTTTTGTCTGTGTTTCAAGTCTTAAGTATTCACTTATCTCTCGACTGTGTTTTTATGTTGATTTTTATCTTTAATGTAGACCATTTATCAGTTTTTATTTTAGGAGTTCTGGATACTATGATAGTGTCAGAAAATTCTTGTAACTTCATGACAACAACAAAACTACCTCATTTTATATAAAGCACATCTACATAGTTCTTCTAGGACTTTCTTTTTTAACCTTAAGAATATTTAATCTACCTGGAATTTATTTCTAGATACTTTGCAAAACAGAAACCAACCAATGTCACCCATTATTGAGTGGCTGTCTGCTCTCACAGGTTCGAAATGCCACCCTAGTATTTGCATCTGTTTGGGAACATCCCTTGACTGCCGAGCTTTAATTTTGTCCTGACCTTGTCCTTGAAGGAGGCTCACCATTGCTGTCATCTTGTTTTTACATGGGAGAGACTTGAGCATGCGTAGATGTGGAGAGAGAACAGCAGCGGGTGTGGGGCAGATGCGTGCTGATGAGACAGGACTGCAAACAAGGACATCTAAGGAACAAATTGGCCTGTCCAGCTTAGCGATGCGCTGAGTTCTTCCAGGATTCTTTCCCTCTGATAATGTGAGGCACGATTACTCTTTTGTCATTGCACTAAAATCCCACAGCAACAATCTAAAGGAGGACAGTTTATTTGTGGTTTCAAGGCCTCAGTCCTCTGTGCTTTTAGCCCAAGCATCATGGTGCTGTCATGTGACAGAGGCACTTCTCACCTGGTGAAGGACAGGAAGAGATCATGGCACCATTTAGCTGCCTTCTCCTCGAGATGCCACTTCTGTGACCTGCTTCCCTGGAGAGTTCTCATCTATACCACCTCCCACTAATGATCATATTATGACTCAATATGTTAATCTATTCATTAGATCAGAACCCACAGGATCTGCCTGTGTCCTGAAAGCACCCAGGTGCTTTACTAATTGCCTAGGTGTTCCTCAGTCCAGTCCAGTCCAGATTACCATCTGGGGTTGAAGGAACCCACCTGGTTCCTGTCTCTTCCTGAGAGTTATTGGTAGTTAATGTTTGGTGGGAAAAGAAGAGACATTTTTTTCTCTTTTTTTCTGCATTTTTATTGGATATTTTATGTATTTACATTTCAAATGTTATCCCCTTTTCTGGTTTCCCTCTCACAAGCCCCTGCCTCTGCTTCTGTGAGGATACTCCCCCTTCCACCCACCCACTCCCACTCACCACCTTGGCATTCCCTTACACTTGGGGAAACAAGCCTTAACAAGACCAAGGGCTTCTTCTCCTATTGATGCCAGACAATGCCATCCTCTGCTACATATGCAGCTGGAGCCATGGGCCCCTCCATGTGTACACTTTGGTTGGCGGTTTAGTCCCTGGGAGCTCTGGGGGTCTGGTTGGTTGATACTGTTGTTCTTCCTATGGGGTTGCAAACCCCTTCAGCTCCTTCAGTCCTTTCTCTAACTCCTCCATTGGGGTCCCCGATCTCAGTCTGTTGGTTAGCTGTAAGCATCCTCATCTGTATCAGTAAGGCTCTGACGGAGCCTCTCAGGAGGCATCCATATCAGGCTCCTGTCAGCAAGCACTTCTTGGCATCAGCAATAGTGATTGAGTTTGGTGGCTGCATATGGGGTGGATCCTCGGGAGACATTTCTTTTAATGGTGTGGCCAATGGGAAGTTGCTTATGTTCCTGTAAATAACCCCTTACCCATGCTCACTTAATCAACCTTAATTAAATTCATTGGGTCACCAAAAAGGATGAAAAAGTAGAGGTTTGTTGGGGAGAGGAAATGGATCAGCAGCAGTGGGAGGGATGATGGGTGAATATAATCAAACTATATCATATACATGTATGACAATGTCAAAATGAAATCTGTCATGGTATATAATTAATGTATGATAATTAAACAGTTAAAACAGATGAGTCTCATATGTAGTGTCTGTCCCAGTTAAGTCTCCTGCTGGCTCTTCCCTGACTAGTCTGGAATTTGCTTTAACAGCCCCCCCACAGGATCTGTAGCCTTGCCTTGGCACGGTTACATCAACAGGCATCCGCTGTTGCGGCGTCTAAGCCATTCTAGGTCCACCCACTTAGCTTTCTGCCTGTCTTTGTACCACTTTCTCAGTAAGTGAGCAAGCTCAGATGTTATCTGGGTAAACGCAGGCTCTCTATCTGGTGTTCGTGGTCAAGATTCTGTAGATTATAAAAATGAATAGTATACATCTAAAATTTGAGCTCTGTGTTTGTGTGTGCATGTGCACTAGTGTGCACACACGTGCTCCTGGAGACAACCTATAAGAATCTGTTCTCTCCTTCTACTATGTGGGTTCCAGGGACTGAACTCGGGTGTTCAGGCTTAATGACAAGCACCCTTACCCACTGCGCTTTCTCACTGGCCCTGGCAATTTTTTTTTTTTTTTTTTTTTTTTTTTTTTTTGAGAAGACTTTATCTATACATTTGATGAGAGTTCCTCAACAGTCCAGGTTACAGACTTTCTACTTACACGTCAGGCGTATTTCCCCCTTAACTCTGTGACTCTATACCCACAGACTTACCAGGGCTAGTGACCGTTTTTTTTTGACTCCTGGTTTCTAGTTTCAGATGTGTGTGTGTTAGAGTTGACGCTGGGTGCTCTATCACTACGCTTTATTTGATGTGTATGTGTCAGTGCCTGAGTTACGGTGGTTATGAGCTGTCGGATTTTGGTGCTGGGAACCAAACCCAAGTCCTCTGCCAAAGCAGCAAGTGCTCTAACTGCTGAGCCACCTACCCAACCCCATCTCATGTTTTTATGACAGGGTCTCTCACTGAGCCGAGAGCTCACCCTCTGTTGCAGACAGATGGCTTCTGGGACAGTGGTCCTCAGCCTTCGTAAAGCTGTGACCCTTTAATACAGTTCCTCATGTGTGGTGCCCAACCATAAAATTGTTTTGTTGCTACTTCATAGCTGTGCTTTTGCTACTGTTACGAATTGCAATGTATTATCTAATATTGGACCCAAAGGGGTTGTGACCCTCAGGTTGAGAATTACTGTTCTAGAATCTGCCAGTCTCTATCTCGCTGTCAGAGCAGGGTGACAGATTCCTATCTCTGTACTTCAAATTCAGGTTCAAATACTTAACTATTAAGCACTTGACTCACAGAGCCAGCCTCCCCCCCCCCACCCCACCCAGTCCAGACTGCCTTCTCTCTAACATCGCTGACTCTGGGCCAACTGCTGTCCCTCAGCTCCGCAGGCTGTACCTTCCTTTCTAGCTGGTCTCTTTCACTCTTCAGTGTGCACACAGCAGCAACAGCACCCACTGAGAGCCACCGTTGCCCTTTCTTCTCACCCCTATGATCTCAATCATGTACATGCCCCACGCACAGCTTTAGTTTCTGCATGCTGTCTGCCCCATTGGCGTTGAAATGCGTCTTATTGGTTTTTGTATTCTCAGATCAGCACCTTACATATTGCATAGGCTTGATAAATGCATGGCAACAGGAACTGATTTAGTGTTCTCTCCTAGACGTTTGTCTAGAGCAGATACAGTTTCCAGGTGGAGGCTTCAACTGTCCGAGTACAGGACATTCTTCCCCAGTTTTCCCTCTTCCTCTCAGTATACTGCTAGACTTTTGGCTGTATTTAATTACTGAGTTGGTTTAAATGGCCCCAGAACCTTCTCCTGTATTCTAACAGAAAACTCAGAGCTCATTCTAGAACAACATCAGTTTGTGTCACTAACACTTAAATTGCTGCAGTTCCTGCCCACATTAGACTTTGGAAGTTTGCTAGGAACATAAGGAAAGTCCACTTTGGAACAGCTTCCTGCGCAAGACAAATCCCCCGCCTTCTCATCTCTGAAAGCATACATCCACCAATGATCTAACTGCTGTTTTTGAGGTTGGAAGCACCATGGTAACCTATTTAACTGCTAATGATAGACAACCGTGAATTAAAAATGACCTCTACTCAAATACACTAAAAAGCCACGTCTAACTAGTGCCAGGCTTTTGCCAATGGTAGTTTTTTTCTTTTCCCTCCTCCTCCCAATTTTTCTCACCATGAATACGTTGCTGTTGTTCTGAGAACAATGCTTCCCTTCCTGAGTGATCCTGTGGTTCAGTCAAGACACACACACAGCCCCGAGAGAACCCAAGGACACCCTGTCCAAGTCACCCTGACCCATGATGGCAGCTAGCACTATGCACACCCTGTCTCAGGACTGAAGGACTGAGGTCTAGTCTGTTTGCTACTCCGACTAACCTGTATCAGGGGCCACCATAGCCACTGCCCTTCTGAGCAATGTGATTAATTGGGACTCAGAGCTTTCTAAGAGATGTGATTGATTATGGACCCACATTTTCTGGCTGTGGACCGAGTTGGAGTTGGAAATCCTTGTTTTTCATTTTTTTCTTACTTGTGGAGGGAAAGTCGAAATATATCCTTTTGAACTGTGGTGTGATTTATAAATGACAGCAGACTGTGGTGGACAGACGGTGATGTCCTTCTTGATTAGGGGTCTGAGGGCAGTGAAGGAGAAGGGGATGAGCAGGCATTTCAGACACAGTCCGTTTCCCTGGACAGCACCAACCACAGCCACGAAGCTACTGTGTGTCGTGTGCCTGCCCCTGTCCCACCGCTGATCTACACTAGATTCTGAGACATGGGTTCGCAGTTACCTCCTGGAAAGGAGGTCCACAATGGCCACACACGGACATCAGAACCCTGGTGGGAATCTATGGCCCCAGCACACACTTCTGTTAGTCCAGTGAGGGTGCCTCCTCTCTCATCGCTAGACTGGAAACCTTTAGTCTGGGATTCTCCTGCCTCAGACTCCTGACAGTGGGACTGCAGGTCTGTGCCACCAGCATCTTTGCCCCTCCCCACGCCCTGATTTTTTTTTCTCTCCTTCCCTTCATAGCAGCCCACAGTGACTGGCTGACCAGAAGGAACCTTCACAGGACATTCTTGCTGCCAGTACTGATTGCTTCAGGAAAGCTAAGAAAATAAAAACGAGGAAAAAAAGGAAGATTTCAACTTCTCAGCTATAGAGGGCATTTTATTCATCTGCGTATATATAAAACTATACTTCAGATTTCTCCTTTTCTAAAGACAGCCTTTTAATTGTAACCCTCCAAATGAAATGGCTGCAAGAAGGAAACAACGTTCCGACCTTGTACACACCATGGTCACAGTTCAACAATTTCTGGGTGACAGTGAGTCCCGGGGACTGGGCCAGGACTTCACGCTCACTCAAGGCCTGGGCCCCGTTAGGGTGCATTGTTTAAAGCTGTAACAAAACAACCCAACAGAAAGCTCTTCAACAGCAGCGCAAGGCTTTGTAACTGCGGCCTGGGGCCCCAGGACAGCATCAGAAGGTAGGGGACCTTCTCCCTCAGAGTTAAGTCCTCTCTGGCACCATGGTCTGGAGAGGCTTTTCTAGAGTTCCTATAACCATGGACGAGAAGAGGCGGACGAGGACCTCAAGCTTAAGAGCTCGGCCGCACCACCACCCACAGAACGGGATCACATTACTAGCCTTCAAAAGGACCAGAAGGCAAAAGGAACAGCAAATGTCTTAGGTGACTGTGAAGCGTGGCTCAGCTCTGCACCACTGCAGTCTCACACCTAACAAAGGATTAGTATTAAAGTAAATGTGTTCTTAAGGCTAAAGAAATGAAAACTCTATGTAGACTATGTCCCCACCCGCAAGCAGGGCTGATTTCCTTGTGGAGGCCAATCTGAAAGTCTTATCCTGCTGGCCAAGCCCCCTCTTGTTTTAGTCCCTCACCTTCCCTGCTACTAGAAACCAACCATCTGCTCACCAGTGCTGTGGTTCCTGTTTGAGGCTGAGCAATCAGACGTGACAAGACCATTCAGGGAACTGGAGGCCTCCGTCAGCAGTGAGACCCCGGGGCTCCACCTGTGCTACCTGGACCTTCTTCACTGATGGGAAGGCATCAGAACCCTGTAACCAAGAAATGTAGGGCTGCTTTTACTAGAAAATGCTGACCTGCTGCTTGGAAGCCAGGATGGCGTGAGGAACACCTTTCTGTAATGCGTACAGAGCTACTTCATTTTCTTATAGTTGACATTAATTGGGATGTGTCTCCATGTGGCTAAGCCCCCTGTTAATGGCTTACACTTTACTGCGGCTGCCGTCTGGGTGACAGAAACGAGCACGGGCTCCAGAGTGCCAGTGAGGTCACGCATCTGTCTGTCTGTCTTTGAGGTCACAGAAAACAGTAAGAGTATTACAGATACCCCTGTCTCCTCCTGAGAAAGCAAGGCCAGTGAGTGCCCAGAAATGATATTTTTTCGTTTAAGATTTATTTTTATTTTTAAAGTTACTCATCTGAGTGTGCATTTTGTACCTGGGCACAGATGACCATGGAGGCCACAAGAGGGGGTCAGATGCCCTGGAGCTGGAGTACAGGGACTGTGGACACCAAGAGTGGGTGCTGGGGACGGAATCAGGTTTTCTGAAAATCTTACACACTCTTCATATAGGAGCCATCTCTGCAGACTGCCATCTCCTTTAAAAAGATTTGTTTCTTAACATCTAACTTTAAAAAGTACTAAGTTTCATAAAATATGCTAGGCTTTCTCACAGCTAAAAATCCATTTTCCTCTCATTGGGAAAAAAACAATCACAAAAGGACAGAACAAATACTCCCTTTTCTTGGATTTCTATGACATGGTCTCTCTACACAACCCCGGCTGTCCTGGAACTCACTCTGTAGAGCAGGGCTGGCCTTGAGCTCACAGTGATCTGCCTGCCTCTGCCTCCCGAGTGCCGGGGTTAAAGTTGTTCATCACCATACCCAGTGAGAATTAATACTCTTGTATAACGTTTTACATGCAGAAACCTTTAGTCAAAGAATAGGTCTGTCCAGATTTATGTAGACAAGAAGCCTCTTCAATTTACTAATACTTCAGGTTTAAGAAGCAGTAATCCTTGAAGAGGCTGCTTGTGTCTGTACAAAAAGCGCAAAGTTATTAAGAAATAACTTATATTGTGATTTGAAAAGTTTGCTCAGTTTTTATAAAGCTCACATGAATTGGGAATCAAAACATTTTCCCATTTAAGACCCTATGGTTCATGAGAACTAGAACAGAGTCAGCAGAACAAGAAAATCTGCAAGAAACACAGAGTTTGCGTTTAGCTTTTATCTCCCTGTTTAGGAATCTGTTCAACAGCTCAGGAGGCATTGCTGACAGCACTAAAGCACGTGTACTCCCTCTGGGTGATGGTGAGGACAGATTCCCCATTTCCGGTGATTATTTGGTTATTTAGAAAAGCCATTTAGAATTAGTAGTCCAGTAAACCAGATACAAAGTGCCATATACAAATCTGAATCAGATGACTCCATGCGAAGCTCCAAGATGCCGACAGCTTTGGTGAGACCATGAAGAGAGTCCTAGACTTCACACAGGTGACAATGGGTTGAGTATAATGTCCTTCAGATTGCCGCCCCTACGGATATTTACTATTAAATCACAAGAATATTACCTTAACCTGAGATAATCCAAACAGCTTCTTTATCTGAAAACCAATAAAACCAGTGACTTGACAGACAGTAAATAGAACAGCGGAAGGACAGAACTTATGCTCTGTGTTCAAGCACGTGTGCTTTCGCTAGGTTCAGTTTGGAAGACAAACCAAGAAATTTACAGTTGAGGAAGCCTGGAACACACTTTAAAGTTTATATTATCCTTTAAAATCACATCTGAATATAGATATCCATTTAATAATACTACAAGTAATGAGGAACTTAAGAAACACCCTCAGCTCTTACACAATTCCTTAACTGACATCAGACTCTCACAGACGGATATATGGCGTATCAGCTGTCACTCAACTTACTGAGGCCTCTGAAGCGATGCACATTTTCTAACTGTAGTGTTCAAAGAGCAGTATGGTGGCACTCACCCTTAATCCCAGCACTTGAACGCAGAGACAGGTGAGTATCTGCGAGTTTGAGGCCAGCCTAAGCTCTGGTCCAGCCAAGGTCACACAGTGAGACCCTGTCTGAAACCCTAGCAAGCGCAAGCAAGTGAACAATTGCACACACACACACACACACACACACCCTTTCCTTTCTAAGGAAGCACATGACCCTCAAGCTACACACCACACTCTGTGAAGAGCCCTTTCTCTCTTCAGTGGAACCCTTTTCTAGTAGCAATGTCCTGTTGGGCTACTGTGAAGACAAAACTAATTTTTTGTCTCAATATCCCTCCTCCCCAACTTTTCAAAAGTCACAATTTAAAAAAATGTAGATCCTGAATCTACTTTATACAAAAAGAAATGTATTTGTGCACATAATTACTATCGACACAGGCATGTTCTGAGGGGTACGGGGCAGTCAGTATGAATGTACCTCACTGAAGTACACTCACTTATAAAAACATGTTGCCTTTGCCGTGTGAAAACCGGGTGTTTAGTTCTCTGGATTTCTTGATTAAGGCTTTCTTCTGAGCCTCATCAAACCGATTAACCTTGAGATCTTTATCACGGTCGAATGGTATTCTCTCTTGGTGCTTGTTTTTATCTTCAGCAGCCTTATTCTTTAACTTTTTGTGGTGAATGTCCATGAGGGATTCTGACCTTTTTAATTCCTAGGGAAAGCAGAAGAGATAAAAACCTTAGAGCGTGTAGGTTACAGACAGGCTACAACCATGACAGGCGTGAGTGAGAGATGTCTGCAAACCCTGATGGGTTCCCTGGGTCCAGCACCTATGGAGAAAATGCACACCTGTGACAAGCATGATTTAGACAGGAAGAAGATGCTAGATTAACAGGATGCAGAGAATGAGAAAGGAGGCCAGCACGGCCACTGTGGTCACTTATTCCCACATCCGAGACCAACTGATCCCTGAAGCCATTCATGGAGAAAGAGAACTGAAGTATAAAAATACACAGCACAGGCCTAATTCTAGGCCTGCGCAGAGGGCACGTGGCCAGAGCTGAAGGGGTCTCGCCCACTACTCTGCTTGTACTTTTCCCTGACCCCTCCCCCACCCCTTCTCCTTTCTCTTTAGCATCTGAGCACCTGCTGCCGCTCACACTTTCAGGTCTATCTAGACAGCATTTGAAGACAAGAGCTGTGCTAAGCAATTGGTTTATTAAGTTCAGGGCTTGCTATAGCCCTCTGAGAAGACTGGCCTGGACAGAGGGGCCAGGCCTCCCTCCAGGCTGGCTGAATATGTCACATATCAGAGCAGCATGCAGGACCAGGGGATGTGGGAGGCACTTTAAGGTCATTCACAATGATTGCCATTTAGTTATTCTCTTTTCAAAGATTAAAATAAATGTGTGTGTGTGTGTGTGTGTGTGTGTGTGTGTGTGTGTGTGTGTGATCCTGCATGAGTTCCTGTGCACCACACAGAGGCCAAAAAGGGACGAAGCTCCTGGCCCTGGAGTTGCAGGCGGTTGTGAGACATCATGGGGTGCTGAAGACTGAACTCAGGTTCTCTGCAAGGTCAGGACGCACTCTTAACTGCTGAGCCAGCTCTTCAGCCCCTCATTTGACCTTTCTTAAAGCATAAAGCATCTGTAAAGTGACTTTCCCTTAAGGTATGAAGATACAGGGTCTCAGGTAGCCGAGGCTGGCCTTCAGTTCCTGACGCCCTGCTTCCACTGCCCAGACGCTAGCATTGCAGGAACACGCCATCACACCTGGCTCTTTCTCTAATTCTCAAACACAGTTCTTTTAATTTTTTAAAGGCAAATATAAAATATTGGGTTCTACTATACATATTTCCTATAAGAGTGTAGTGCCTTTGTTGGAATGCTTTAAATTCAGATAACTGAAAAGAGGAGGAGTGGCAGAAAGGATATATTTTGTTTGAAAACTGTAACTGTTAAGGCTCTGACTATGTCAAAGACTACCCACAAAAACCAAGTAGTGGAGACAGCTCAGTGAACACAGAGCAAGTGACGGTGAATGGTGTGGAGTGGGGGCTGGGCGTCGGAGGTGAACCTGTGATCCCAGCAGAGGTGGGAGGATTGGAGTTTGGAATGTCTGTGGAATAGAGGGTGTGACTTAGTGGTAGAGTGTATGTATGTAGCATATACAAAGACTGTTCAATTCCCAGCACCAAAACAATGTTTGTATTTTCCAAAAACTTATGAAACTGAGAGTAAGTCACCTTGAATGCAAAGGGCTTTCACAGACTTTACCTAATTTATTTTGTGTGTATGGAAGTCAGAGAAGAACTAGTGGGAACCAACTCTCTCTGACCACCACTCGGATCCTAGGGACTGAACTCAGGTCAGCAGGCTTGGTGGCAGGCGTCGTGACCCACTGAGCTGTCTCACTGGGCCTAGGATGACTTTCCCACAGCTTCTGAACACTCATGCTTAGCTTCTGACTGGCTGGTTCTTCAAGGCACTACTTTAAAGAGCGTCTGCTTCATCAAAAGGAGAGGGCTACACTGCAGCTTCAAGGTAAGATGATATCGCTGCTGTGAGGAGTAAATGCCACAGTAATCAGAGTTGTATACAGGATTAGAATGTTCGCTTCTTAGATACATTTAAACGGAAACTGCCGAAATCACTCTACGCTCTAAACACTTCAGCACACTCACTGCCAGACTCGGTAAGTATATTCCTAAACAGTGAAACTGAATGCACAGATGTCAGGCGCACATTCACTAATGTTTTCTAATTCAGCCCCCATGAGGACCTTGGCCATTTCTATGTCACTCCAGTAAGCTCTGAGTGCTCCTGTTCCAGCACTCACTCCACATGGCGTTTCCACTCCCGGTTGGGTCAGATTCTACCACCTGGGGTAATGACTTCGGCTAACCTGCCCTGCTGCAGCTACTTGTAATCTGCTACATTTTATTGTTAAGAATCTCACTTTATGCCACTGGCTTTTCTTCCTCTCTCTGATGGACACTTAGGCTGTCACAGTGATAGCTCGTATGAATTACCTTCTGTTGATATTGCTGTTCTATTGATACATCTTCTTGAGGCTACTACAGATAGCGTTCTGCTTTTCAGGAGCCATGTTCCCAGTGTGGCACTGCTGGTATCTGCTTCTATAAGAATGTTGGTTTGGAAAGATCCAGCTAGCGAATTTTCAGCCATTCTTTCTCAGACACTCCACTCCCATTATAAACATGTGTTCCACAAGTTTCAAAAAGTTATGTTCTTTTTCAGGTCTTCATATCCTGACTTTCATTTTCCTCTCTCCTTTGGATTTTGATGTTTCCCAGTTATGTATGTCTTTTAGGTTATTCTGAATCCACACAATGAGGTACAAATGACCCTAGCTTTTCAGCTTACTGAAACTTGCCTCCTGAGCCTGTTAGCATATGCAAATGTTTCCGCTTTTCAGGAAAATTCCATGTGTTTACTGTAATCAGTAACCTGGCTCCAGTCAACACCACATGGTCAAGAGATCAGTTTTTACAGTTTTCATCAACTCAAGCACTTATAACATAAGTAATTTTTTTAAATGCCTAAAGCCTTTTGAGGGCAAGTGGGTTCAGTAATTAACACTTATTCTTTGAGCTAGACCACTCCCCAGTTTTTGAAAGCAAGATTATAACCAAAAAAAAAATGAAAAATTAATAGAGACTTAGTTTATAAGTTTAGATTCAATTATGAAGTTTTTCTCCAATAATAAATCTTCCCACCACATTTGCATACAATTTTAAAAGTATGCACTAATGATCTCTATGAGTGAGCAGAGTTCTTGCTTTCTGATCAAGTGCCCTTAGTAATTTTTTTTTGTTGTTGTTTTGGTTTGGTTTCTGAGCAAAGTCTTGGCTGACCTGGAACTCAGTGTGTAGACCAGGCTGGTCTTGAACTCACGAAGATGCTCCTGCCTCTGGCTCCTGAGTGCTGAAATTAAATGCATGTGCCACCATACCCAGCAGGAATTAAATGTTTGATACACGATTTGGTAGGTAAGAATTAAAAATTAAAACATCTCATCAAATATATGAAAGTCCTTATACAAATGTTCAAAGATAACAGAGTTGAGTATTTTTCAGGATGGAGACAGATTTGTCTGAAGTAAACAGCAGTTATGAAGAGAGAACTGCACCACCATGATGACCGTGCAGGCAGAGCCACAGGTCTAGTTAAAGCTCATCCTGGTGGGGGAGAGGGACACGGGGAAGAAGTACCACTTGAGGGGTGAGTTTGAGATGCAGACACCCTGGGGATAGAGGTGTACCCACTTGTGTTCCACACCAACTCATCAAGTTCAAGGTGTGGGACACAGCCTGACAGAAGTTTGGGGACTTACATAATGGCTACTACAACTAAGACTGGTGTGCCATTGAGATGGTTGATATAACATCAAGAGTTACTTACAGGAATGTGCCTAAATGGCATAGAGATCTGGAAGGGGTGTGTGTGAGTGTGAGTGTATGCATGTGTGAGTATGTGTTCGTGTGTGTGTGTGCGTGTGCGTGTGTGTGTGAGAGTGCGTGTATGTGTGTTCGAGTGTGAAAACACCTCCATTGTATTGCATGGAAATAAAGTGAATGTTAAAGTCAAGACATCGAAGGTGAATTCTATTGTCTTCCACTGAAAGAATAATCTTGATCACTAAGATATTTCTGCCAAAAGCAACCACAAATTGAAGCTTTTTGTCTGGCTCGCCAGACAGCTCACTGGAGCTCCTGGAGTTTGCTGCCACGCTTGCTGGTGCCCACCTGAGGTGGGCATGGGCCTAACTTCGGCAGAACAGTAAGATTAGCATGATTTAGAGGCTGCATAAACAACTGTCTTCCATGTGTGTATGTGTGTGTGAGAGAGAGAGAGAGAGAGAGAGAGAGAGAAGGAGAGAGAGAGAGAGTGTATATGTGCGCACCACCTTATTTACGTAAGAAGATTGGGTATGAAATCAGGATGGTGAAGGAGATGAATGTGGCAGTTAAAACATGCCTTTTTTTTCTTGGACTTGCACACTTAGCTGTTTGGAACATAGTTGTTTCCTTCCTGAAGTTTAAAGATAAGACCATCACCCCACATCACAGTGTTCAGAGGTGAGATGCTGTTATCGCCATTTTCATTCTTTTCATTTATAATCTAGGAAAGTTAATTCTAAATAATGAGAGAGACAAGCAGAAAGAGAGAGAGAGAGACAGACAGACAGAGAGACAGACAGAGAGAGACAGAGAGACACAGAGACAGACAGAGAGACACAGAGACAGACAGAGAAGAAAAACCAAAACTAACAATAGAATGAAAACAGAAACTTGAGACCTGGAGGACAAGCCTGTGCTATGCAGTAAATCCCAGCACAAGACAAATGGAGAGGAAGAGAGAGGGCGGAAGAGACTATTTAGTCCTTATTGCGCTGTTTTCATACTCACGTTGTATGAGGAGACTTGCTCGGCCAGTCTTCTGTCCCTTCCTGACAATATGGTCTCTTCATCTTTCTTGCTCAGTGACTTCCTTGCTTCTTGTATTTCCTGAAGAACAAACATAATAACATCACTTGAAATAGAATTAAAAAGAAATACTATTAATTTTACTTAGATTAAATGACAAGAAACTGAACTAAAGCCAGGCCAGTTGAATTCCTGGAAGTCAGACACAGCTACATACATCCTCGAGAAGGAACAGCCAGCGTCGGATCCTGCGCTGTCCTGAGAAACGGACAGTAAGATCCAAAGCAAACCATCATCCAGCTGGGACAGACTCAGGATGAGTCTGGACTAACAGTGACAGAAACCTAGGAAAACAGCACACAAGAAATCGTCCACTGCTGTTTTCAAAAGACAGTAAAAGGGAAAGAGGAAAGGTATACACATCCTCACAAAAATGGAGGGAAGAAAGAAACAAAAAAGAGGACACTATCGCCATTCAGGGATGTTTCGAGTACTTGTAGAAAACTCAAGAAACCTGTGAACAAACTGGAACAGAAGCAAGAAGAGCAGAGACACATGACACCAAGTCAGAGAGAGAATAAACCACAGCAGAAAGAAAATAAACAGCCCATTTGCAAACATGTGCTCGCACACACTCAGATTACCCTGTAAAGTGATCTCTAGTTTACCCTAGAGATACCAGAACAAGCCGCTACACAGCATAACTGGACACCATTCTGAAGTTATATTTCAAAATTGTTTTTACTTATGAAACCTCATATAATTACTCCTGGTAGCCTCCTGGAGGCTCAGAACTGTCTGCAGCTCCAGCCTCAGGGACCTAAGACGTCTTCTGGCCTTTTGTGAGCATCATGCATACATACAGTGCACAGACACACAAGCAGGCAGCATACTTGTACACATTAAAAACAGTGAAATAAAAACTTTAAAGTAACCAGCTAAGAGCCGTGGGCAGCCCATGCCTGAGATCCCAGCACTGGGAAACTAAGGCAGGAAGATTGCTGAGAGAGACTAACCTGAACCAGGGTTAAAACCTTGCCTCAACAAAACCAAAACAGGCCCTTTAGAGCCACTGGCCTCAGGATTACTAAGACCTGACATCACATGCTGGTGTGTTTCTTCTCCTATGAATACTGCATTCCCTCACCTGTCACCACACTCAAATTTCTTAATCTTTGGGATCAAGTGTTGTGGTATTAAATATTAAATATTAAATAGATGGCTTAACCTTTTAATAGTCCCTGTGGTTTCACTCTGTGGATGCCGCTCTAGTGTGGAGCCAAGCGCAGGAACTCTGTCACCTGTTCCCCAAGCCGCCCTCTCATGAGGTTCCCTTCCGAGGCGGTTCACTCCGTCCACCCTGTTGCTTCTGTCCTCGGTAGATACGGCCGCCCGGACGTATTCTGTTCCTCCACCACCCAGCACAAACATGACTCCAAAGCCTCATAGCTTATCAAGCAGGTTTAAATTCTCAATCCACAAACCCTATACACAATTAGCTTACATCCAATGAACAAAGATACAAACTGCCCTTTTATATGATATAAAAAGACCTATAGAATCCCTTAAAAATATTCATATCTACCTATCGCCAATTAAAACCATCTGGATCTAGATCCTCCTTCTCAGAATCTGCTTTTCTCTCCTCCTCTTCCATTTTCCTAGCCTTTTCCCTGCCTACCTCCCCAATGTCTGATCATGTATCACCTTAATATCAACCCACAACCAAGGACTAGTTATGATGTTGCAAAGTGTGCAGCAGTATGTTAGAGTGTGGAGAACGCAACACAACACCCACACCTTAACACCCTTGCAAATAAATATCTTTTAATTCGGGGCAGGGGGCACATGCTATGTGGAAGTTGGGGGACAACCTCGGAGAGTCATTTCTGTCTCTCTACTCTGTGGGTCCTGGGGATCGAGGTAAGGCCATCCGGCTTGGGAGTAAGCACCTTTACCCACTGTCCATGCTACTGCCTGTGACCTTAGCACTTCTAAGCTAAGTTGCATGAGCAACTCTTCACAAAATAAAGCTCCACAGATAGCTTTCATCTTATCTTTTCTTTCTGTCACACACAACCAAACACAAGAATTCAACTCACAGCGACATGTGGCAAACAGAAATCCTTCCATGCAGAAGATGATGAACAAGCTAGAATAAGTCAAGTGTAGACCTGTTTAGGTCAGAACCGCTAAAGCTATCATCCAGGTAAAAGACCTTTAGGACTTACATGGAACACTTGATAGTAATTAAATAGTTTAGGTGGTGTAAGTTTAATGAGCACCACTGGAGACCTTGGTTCAGATCCTAATGCCCGACAGAGTACGTCTTAATAACAAGTGTAATAACAGATATTTCACATGTACGGGCTTTCATATTTGTCATTCATTTGGGGCTGCAGTGGAGGCACATTTGCCTACACGGGCAGTGGATGCAGTGACTCTGAGAGAGCTCCAGGTATTTCATTTGCAACGTTAGTCTGCAAGACTGGTTTGCTTTTACAGAAACTTAAGATATCATTTTGTGTATAGTATAATGGGGTATAAAGACCAGGAAGTTTGAAGTTAGAAACTTAAAAATGAAATTTTTTTCCAGTGGTCTCTTATTAGCTCCATGACAACCTATTAAGGGTGGCTTCCTGTCCCTTAGGTTCTAACAATGGCAGCAGACTGGAACGTGGAAACAAAGAGTGTGACTTTCTTTCTATTCCGCAGAGGACGGTTCCCATTTCTCCTTCAGAATCATAATCTCATGAGAAGTAACGCAGGGCCGGAGGGAATGGGCCCAGTGTGAGGGCGTCAAGTGGCTGGGTGGTGTGACAACGAAGTACCAGCATGACAATAATGAGGAAGGGCACAGAGAAGCTACAGCGGGGTGAGGGTATGAGAGAAAGCAGGGCTCTGTCAGCAGACTGGCTGTCCGCATCAAAACTGCCGAGGGACTCTGGCTCTTTTATACTCTGGGTAACTGTACAGACCATAAGCAAGAATGGCGTTTAAAAAGAAACCACCTAGAACACCACCCCACAGGCAAGGGCTTGGATGTGACATAACCAGCCCTTTGTGCAGCACTTCGAGGTGGCGTGAGGACAGACAGCACGGAAACACTTGCAAAGCTGGGGGAGGAACAGCAGGCAGTGCTGACAGACAGCAGACGCTCAAGGGACTGACAGGAGGCTCTGGCCATCCCTAGCCCGGTGGGCAGCACATAAGCAGCGCATCTCTCTTGCTGGACCATGGAGCATTCACAGAGCACGTGGGTTATCCATTCACTTCCTGACAGCCCAGAAAACTAACCAACCTCATAGTAATTACTCGGCTCTGTCCAGTCTTAGCTACAGAACTGTAAAAACCTGAGACAAGGGAGTTCTTGCAAACCCTACCACTCTCAAGAACTGTAACTTCTCTTAGTTTCACACATTTACTCAATTTCTCACGCCTCTGTAACTCTCCTGAATAAAGCTTGCTTACCCTTTGCATAATGCCACTGGTACCTGTGTGTTCAATCCGCACCTGCGTGAGACAATAAACTCAGCCACCATCCCAAGTCCCTGGGTCATGTACGACTGTTCTGTTGCCCTCAAAATCCTCAAAACCCTGCGCCTGTAGCACCCTCAAATAATCTCCTATTGTGTCTTTGCAACTTCAAGCCAAATTAGACAAAACACATAAAAAAAATCAAGAAAAACAAAAACATCATGTTACCTTAGCTTTCCTCTCCCGGTCGGCTGGGGTGTCTGTCCAGACGGATCGGTCTCCAGACTTGTCATCTGCTCTTCTCTTAAAGGTTCTTGGCCCAAGACCAAAGTCTTTCATTTCGGGTGGAAGCTCAGTCATCCACGACTCTCTCGTAATTGGCTTAGATGAATCCTTCATGAGAAAGTAAAAACAAGGTAGTATGCACCTTGAGTTCCAGCTCTGGGGGACAAGCTGGCAGATTTCTGTGTTCAAGACCAATGCTGGCTACATGGTGAGTTCTAGGCTACCCAGGACTACAAAGTGAGACCCTGTCTCAAAACAAAACTCAAAAACTCCACACAAACAAAACAATGTACACATGCATACACTCCATACATGTATGCATGCACATTCTCTGCTACTACTTAGGGGGTAGAAAGTTGGCTCAAAGGTTAAGAGTGCTTGCTTCTATTCCAAAAAAAAGGCAGATTCAGCTCTTAGCAGCCACATGGTGGCCTACAACCATTTGATCCAATTCCAGGGGATCTGATTCCATCTTTTAACCTCTGTAGACACCAGCATGCAGTTGGTGTGCCTGTAGGCAAAACACTCATATGCAAAAATAAATCAATAAAAAATTTTGAAAACTTACATCATCTCTTTTGGTCAATCTTTCCTTCATTCTCTGAGACCTTTTTTCAAACTCTGTTGTTACACTATAGTTAACTGGTCCTTTTGCAGGCATTGGTCCAACAATATCCTCATCTTCATCGCTCTCTGCTTCCTTTAAAACAAGATAGTATCTTTAATCTAGGAAGAGACCAATAGGTTACAATGATCTTAAACTACCTAGAACTTAGCTGAATGGATTACACATAAGCAAACAGGCAAAAACAAACAAACAAACAAACCCCCAACCCCCATAAACCCCACAGTGCTAGCCCATCACTGAATGAGTGTTCCCTTGGCTTCCTTGACGATGACAGTGCCATAGTTCGTGGACTGTCTGTCCCATGTCTCTTCCTATGTCATCAGACACCTTATTATACTATTCTTATCCATTCCTGTTCCGTGTGTGCACATGTGCTGGTTGTTGCTGGTAGGAGCCCAGGCTTTGTATGTTAGGCAAGGGTGCTGCCCCTGAGTCCCTCCTCCAGGCTTTCAATCCTGATTGATAAGCAAAGATCTGGCCTTAAAATCCTCTCCACACAGCATTCCTGGCATTTATTGCTAATTGGTCAGAAAAGACACAATCGAAACCTATTTTATTCCTCGTACATAAAATGCTCTTTGGAGTATGGCAAGTGAGTCACGGTATCATTACCAGCTTTTGTGAGACAAACTGCCTGGCGGCTCCCAACACTGAACCAGACGCATCAGTTCAGCTTCCTGCATAGCTCACTTACAAGGACAAGAGCTGTGTTAACTGCACACCTCTTGCTCTCTGAGTTTTAGACTCAACACTTCTTTACTGCGCTATCCTTTTTATCTACCTTGTCTCTTTTCCACGGCCTGAACTCTGATGGTGAGGTTTAACTCTGAGGCTGTTTCACGTTTTCCTTCAGTTTGGGTTTCCTTCAGTGATTCTATTTCTTTGTTAAATTCTCTGTTTAAGCCTTGAATTGTTTCCATTATTTCAGTCAACTGTATTTTCATAGACTTCATTGAAGGATTTATTCATCCCTTCTTTAAGGTCCTCGAATATATCCATAATTGCTATTTTAAGAGCCTTGTCTTAAGCTTCAGCTATATTGCATTTCTTGGCGCCTACTGTAATAGGGCCACTGGCTTCTCTTCTGGTGGAGGCACATTATCTTTGCTATCTGTTTCTGTTTGATAACAGAACCTAAGCATCTGAAGTTACGATGTTTGAGGCATTTCTTGGTGTCCATAGCAGGTCTTGCTTTGCTGGGTGGGTTTCTGTTCTCTGGTTGCTGTTACTCTCTCTGGATATTGAGCAGGTGTGGTGGCTGTGGGTCTCTGGCAGACAGTGCTTCTGTAGGGTGATGGGTGAAAGACAGGCTAGGAGGAAAGGGTAAGAGGGGCCGTGGTAAAGAGCTACCGGTGCCGGGGTCCACGAGAAGAGGCAAGTCCTCTGAGAATGTAGATAGGTGGTCAGTGGTACTCCTGCAAGCAGGCTGCTACAGGACTAAGAACAGGTTTGGACAGGTCCTTATGAAGGACAGAAAAGACAGTGAAAATTGCCCAACTGAATCCCAGCCCAGGGGGCCCCCAGTAGGTGTTCGGCTGACACAAAGGAGTGGATGGCCTAGACCTGTATCTGATCTGAAGTCACAGTGATGAATGGTTCCCGGGAGCAACTCGGTGACAGATGCCGTGATAGCCTGAAGCTTATAGCTTGTCCGTGCCCTCAGCAGATTTATTACAAGGAATACCATGCTTGTCCTTTGGTTCTGACAGCTTCTGCACCTTATTTTAATTTTTTGAGTTCATAGGATAAGGAGTTCATGTATATGTACCTTTCGTTCTCCCTTTAACCTAACAACAGCTTTCCATCTGGACCTATTGTCTTTAAACTCATACAAGTACAATTAAATAACTTTATCCTGCTTTTGTGCTTACTTTCAAATGCACACGCACACATTAAATCAGTCTACTAACACTAGAGAACTTAGGGTAAGTTTTAAAACTAGTGCCTAAGAATCACCCTGTCAGGACCAGGGTTTTCTGCACGCTCACAGGAATGTCTCTGCACGCTCACAGGAATGTCTCTGCACGCTCACAGGAATGTGTCCACTCTCTTCTCGACTCCACCTGCTCATGGTATAACCTTAAGTGTTTACAGCTTACCTCTACAACAGTAAACTGTCCCGTCACAAACGTTTGTGTGCGCGCGTGTGTATGTGAGTGTGTAAGCCACAGGACAACACTATGGAGTCATTTCTCTCCTTCCATCTTCACATGCATTTCAGGGATGGAACTCAGGTTGCCAAGCTTGTGTAACAGGCACTTTTACACACTGTGCTAGTTTCCAGGCCCACAAACTTTATCTTAAGTGTATTTGTCATTTTCTATAGGTAGAAACCTTTGTGACATGGTATGCAAATATAAAGCACATAATGAACTTTTTAGATGCACTTTACTTGTGTGTGTGTGTGTGTGTGTGTGTGTGTGTGTGTGTGTGTGTGTGAATGAGTGAGTGGGGCATTTATACTTTGTTGAGATGAGAAGAGCCACCCACTATGGGTGGTACCACTCCCTAGGCAGAGGATCTTTAATGCCTAAAACCTTCCGCCTTGGAGGGAAACTTCTTAAGATGGGAAGTGAAAAGTAATGAAAATACAACCTTCAAAGATAAGGAGCACAAACCATAACACCCGACTATTTTGTTTTGTTTAGACTTAACCAGGACAAGAACAGCTTTTACTTTTATCTCTGGGTGTTCTACTCTCACAGCAAGCTGACAATGTGTTAAGAGATTCATATCTGGGGGCTGGAGAGACGGCTCAGTGGTTAGAGCACTGTCTGCTCTTCCAGAGGTCCTGAGTTCAATTCCCAGCAACCACATGGTGGCTCACAACCATCTGTAATGGGGTCTGATGCCCTCTTCTGGTGTGTCTGAAGACAGCTACAGTGTACTCATATACATAAAATGAATCTTTAAAAAAAAAAAAAAGAGATTTATATTTGGGGTCTTCTGTCTCACATGAGCCACATGATTACAGATACCACTCAAGTTCTGAGTCTATTATACATTTTATTCTTTAAACAAAAAATTTCCAAACCTCTGAGTTGAAGAATGGCGACACTTGCCCTGGATCCTCTCTGCCTTTGTCATTTTTCTGTGACTTAATGAAACCAGGTGGCAATGCAGGACCTATTATAGGCCTGAAAATAAAATATATCATTATCATCTTCTCTTGACTTTAAAAAGCTACTTTCAGAATAAAACTTCACGGTTAAAAGAAAGCCAGATAATAACAAATGTTGAAAATAAGAATTTTTTGTAACATAATTTTCATTAGCATTATAGATGTTTAAAAACCTAATTTTTGCACCTGCTTTCTACTTTTTAGAAAAAATATTTTCATTTATCTATGGTCATGTGTGTGTCACAGGATGCATGTGGAGGCCAGAGGACAATTTTAGGGAATGGGTTCTCTTTGTACTGTAGAACTGGGGACCAAACGCAAGTTCTCAGGCTGCAGGACAAATGCCTTTATCTGCTGAGTCATCAACTGGACACTAACGCATACATTTTCAATCTTCTTGACCCAACTGTCCTCATGAGGGTATTTTCCATCCTGTGCTTTGACTTCCACTCTGTTTTGATTTTGCTACCTACTGAAAAATTCCACTGGGTCTTATAATTACAGTGAGAACTACTCAAGTACAAAGTGTTTTCTCCTAAGGACACCTACAGCAGGCACATACAATAGATACCAGCAGTCAGTGGCAACGCACCACAGCAATACAGACCCACACACAGTCCTTGCTAATAATCCAGTAATGACCCAGAAGCACAGAAGCATGCAGCTGGTCCACGTGCCCCACAGAGGAAGGAGGTTCTGTGCCAATCACATTTCACTTGGTTCTATGCAGTTACTTCCTTAAACAACCTTGTCCATGTAAGCCACAGCACACTGGGAAGAACTAAAGGCCAAGATCAACACAAGCAACGAGGGGATGAGCTGGAGTCTAAGCCCCGGACTTTTAAATGTCAAGTGTCATGATTTTTTGAGTTGCATTACTGCCCTGTTCTCAGGGAGCTATCATCAATACAAGAGAGAACAGCCTCCATCCTGAGTCTCTGCTAGAAAGGAAAATCTACTTTCTTCTCATTCCATACTTTCAGTTCCTTTATCCAGTTTTTCCTTATGGTTCTTGCTGGTCAGTGTTAGCTATGCAGACGCCACTGAAGTCCTCTGCTGGACTTCCAGGGGGTACGTGTTGACTTGGAGCCTCCCTGACAGCAGAGATGAAACAGTATTGAGAGTCAGTGGTTATGACCTCCTAATAATCTTGTCTTGGTTCATGAACCAAGTATAGAATAGTTTTGTGTATGAGTGGGCAGTTTCAGATTATCAGAAAGACCTAATTATCTGCCGTTTACAAGCTACAAGGAAATGTTTGAGGTTTTTTTCCCTAAGTATAATCCTTACCAGAGCCACACAGATATTGCTTGATTTTATGACTTTACAATTTGTGGTGATAAAACCCATAGTAAGATCTTAGAAGACAGTATATATGTGTATGTGTCTGGGTCAGTGAGAAGGCTCAGTGGGTAAGGGCTCTGAGGACCTGGGTTCAACCCTGGGACTCACAGAGAAGGAGGAGAGAACTGACACCCACAAGTTGTTCTGTGACCTCCACAGGTTCAGGAGTCCTGTGTGCCTCCCACAGATAAACAAAATGTAATAAAGATTTTTCAATATTAAATATAGTAAATGTAAAACAGACATGGCACTCAACAGTTGTATTAGAGATTTTTTTACTATAATATATGCTACTATTTATTTCACACACAGATTTTTAATTGAAAATAGCTTTTTTCCCATATATCTGACTCTGGTTCCCTTCCTCCAACTCTTCTCAGATCCTCCCCACCTCCCCAGCCACACAAATCTACACCCTTTCATTCTCCCTCTCATTAGAAAACAGGCACCTAAAATTAAATAAGATAAAACAACAACAACAAAACAGAAGAAAGAGCCACAGAGAGAACACAAGAAACACATTCAGATGCAGACCCACACATTGGCACATGTAGAATTTTCATAAAAACACAAGATCAGAAACCATCCTATACAAGCAAAAGACCTGTAAGGTAAAAAAAAAAAAAAAAAGCAAGACCAAGCACCAAATGTAATTTTTAAGAAAGGAGCTGTCATAGATTAAGCTCATCCAAAATGCTTAGACAACTAGCATTTCCGATTTCAGATTCTGAACTAGTTACATATGCAGAATGAGAAACTTTGGGGAAAGGGTCTCAAGTTTAAACGCAAAAATTCATTTGTGTTTCATATACACCTCCACATAGCCTTAAGGCAGGTGATAATTATATTCCTGAAACAAGGCTGTGCATAGTGAATATCTGACTTCCGGTGTCATACTGGCTGCACTCAAAGTCTGGGATCTGGAAGCATTTTGGATTGCAGATTTTCTGCTGAGAGACTGCCCGTCTATAATGACTCTTCTGGAAGGAATGTTATATTGCAGAGGCCAGTAACTTACCTAGGTAAGGTAGAAAAGATCCCAACTTTTAGGCTTGGAGAGTCACATCTGTGTACCTGGATCGTTTATTCTACAGAGTTACATGGACGTTGGGAATCGGCACGTGAGGTCTTAAACTCTGAATTCAAAAAGAAACAGCCACCTCTTCTATGCGCCCTTCCATACAGGCAGGCATGTGCCATGCATTACACTAGAAAATTGTCATGGACTCCCTGAGATGGGAGATGGGAGTTTGGAGATGGGTCCCACTTCAGAACCAAGCACATTTGTCTTACAGTGTCCTCCAAGACCCCTTGTTCAGGGCCAGGTGGTCCCTGGCCCTGTGAGACAGGAAAAGGAAAACAGAAAACACCCCTCCCCCCAGTGTCACGACCTTGAGTCCAGGAGGAGAGTGAGTTGTTGGGGAGAAACACTGGTTCTGAGCACAGCTGCCAGGGGAGTCACCCCGCTTACTTGTGGGAATGACTAACTGGAGTCTTACCCATGAGGGACATTCCGCCTGCTTTCTCCTGTCCATCAGGGCTCTCGCTGACGGTTTCCCCACTGATTCTTTAGTTACTCGCAGAACGGAGTGACTAGATGCCCACCTTCCAGCTGCTATGTCAAACTCTGGTATACACGTAACTCATTCAGAACTAAAAGGATGGCTTTCGTGGGCCAGTCTCTATATAAAAAATATAGTATTATGAACTTTAGAATGGCTGACACATTCTAATTTATCACCTCGGAGGAGAGTCGTCCTGCTTCTTAAACCCAGGAGGAAGGGCTGGTCCAAAAAACCCATCATCCTCATCGTCGTCGTCTCTAACTTCATTTCGCCTCTGCTTTCTGAAAACAAAAAATAGCATAACTTAAGGTAAACATACGTTAAATTTTTACAAAAACAGAAGCTTTAATTTTGATAAAAAAATATTCAGTAGATATGTCTAAACATTGAAACAAACTGACCCTGCTTCTCACACAAAACAAAACAGCAGCACACTTTAACAGTCCCTAATCTCTTCCTGGGATTTACCTTCACTCAATTGTTTATTAGGACGGGATCGTCGTTCTTTATCTTGTGGAGGATTCAAGATCCAACTAAGTGAGAAGCCTTTGTGGCCCTTTCTTAGTGAAATGCTTGCTTTCAGCTCTTCTCCCTCTCAGAAGCACTGTAAGTTTTCTCTACTCTTCACAAGCTTGAAAGGGCATCAAAAACCTTAGTCATCTGAGAAACAAACTTCAATTCAACTACCTGCCCCAGGGTCAGGAAGGCTAGATTAGAAAGAAATCATTCATTTGAACAGCACATCCATCGTTACACATTACTAGAATAAACTGTTTTATTCTTTTGGAGACGGGTCTCTGGTCTCCAACTCACAGATCACCTGGCTCTGCCTCTGGAGTGCTGGGGTTAAAGGTGGGCAGCACCAAACCCGTTTCTTTATAGAAGATGTACATTGTGTGAAATGCCATCAGAGATGATATCTCCCCTGTGCTGCACAAATCCAAGCACAATGCTCTAGTAGCCAGTGGTTCTGGCCACTGTGAGAGGTGTGATGTTGCAGGATATTTGCTCACACTGTGAACTGGAAGAATCTGTTTCTCAGCCTCTGATCCTAGATTTTTGTTTACTGCAAACAAGTACTTGTGGTGTGGTCCAGTTCTAACACAAACCTTTAATCCAAGAGCTAAAAATACAATCAACCCTAGGCCAAAAGGCCGAGCAAGCAACCAGCTGATAAGTGCATGAAGAGAACGGAGGGCCTTTGAGTTGAAGGGTATTTAAGACAGGAAAGGAGCCTTTCCTTCTGGCGGAGGAGAACGGTCAGCTGGGTGCTTTCTCTGCCTCTCTGAGCTAGTGGGGTTTCAGTGTGTGGCTTCTGAGTCTTCACTTGGCAATTCAAGCAGTGGGGATTTTTGTTTTTACAACAACAGTGTAAAGTTTGGTTCACTGTATAATTTGGTGACTTACTTTGCAGATGGACCAGTGCCATCTTCTTCAGATAAAGAACTACTGTTGTCCTCGCTGTCAGAGGAGTCTGAACTGGAGCTTCTGTAATTAGGGGGCAGAGCTGGCCCTGCAACTGTACAAGTTCAAAAGGATGTGTTATAGCCCTTTCACCAAGTCCTCCTCACCAAAATCTTTTCATAGCTACAGCTGGCTAGCATTTACTATGGACTTCTATCTTCTAAATATCTATCCACCTAACAACCCATCCACCCACTGTGCATGTGTGACAGAGTAAATATTCACATAGAAACAAATGTTAAAACAGTCAGCTCAGACTAAGTGCTTACAATGAAACAGTAAAAACCTGTCTGTGTAGAGGGGGGAAATCTGGAAGACAGAGGGCAGGGAAGGTCACTCTGACAAGGCATTTGGGTAGACTTAAGTGATGAGAGAACAGTGGCCACCCAGCAATCCAAAAGAACATTCTAGACAGGGAGAGTCACCGATGCTGGAGGCTTAATAAGCTCTACATCTAACACAAAGGAGGGAAAGGCTGCAAGCTTTCCAGTTGGAGTCTTTGGCTTTGAATATGTACTTGGCCACTTACTAACTATATGAACTGAGTAAATTAGCTAACCTGCCTGTGTTACTTTGTTGCTCTATAAAATGTGGCTGATAAAGTTTAAACCTTCAGACCAGGAGTCCTCACTGGAAGGAAACACTGAAGGATGCTACAAAGACAAATCCTGAGGGCGTTTATGAAAAAATGCTAGTTACAACAGCCTTTACCACTAGTTACACATGCACCACCCACCATCTTTTCTTATACAATTGATGGAGGGCTAAACAGACGGACTGTAAGACCCTCACTCCCAAGCCACTTAGTTCAACACATTCACAACACAGGACACAACTACTAGGAGCTGTGGGCAGAGAGGGGTGGGGGTTTGTTACTCAGATTTCAGTTCCAGATATGAAGAACTTTAGACAAAAAAAAATTCAATAGAAAATGAGCAAAAAACCATTATCAGAGCATAGTGGTAAAAAATAATCAAAAAATTATAAAAGTGTTCAGTTTCATTTCTCACAGGAAATACAAATTAAAATTACCATAAAATATGGCTTCAAAATATCAGATTGGAAAAACAGAAAAATGATTAGGGAGAACACAGAACAATCAGGATTCCCATACTTACTGAGGACTTTGGCAAACTGGTAGGATTCTAAAACTAAGGGGATATAACATAGGACACACACACACACACACACACACACTGCATAGTGCCACTCTTTATAAGAGTTAGAAAAAACCCAGCATCTACCCAAATGTGTTACCAATACAATAGGTAAAGAAACTGTGGAGGATTTACCCAATGGGATTCACTCACACTTCTTCAACCTAACTTAGTAGAAATTTCCTTCCTAAAACAAAGAATAAAGGGAACTTTTAAAAATAGCGATGCTAGAAATAAGATCTGGAAGGAAAATCTGCTGGAGACACAGTCTCTGGGTAGCCAGTAAAAGAAAATCAGATTAAGAAATAATTGCAGGGCTGGAGATATGGCTCAGCGGGGTTAAGGGCACTGGCTGCTCTTCCAGAGCTGGGGACGAGAGAAGTACAGGATCTTCCGCAAGAGTCCTCCAAATCTGAAGGTACAGAGATACTAGGTTCTAATTTGGGCTTCATCGCTGACTAGCTGTGTGTCTTTAGCACCGGTCCTCCAGCCGCTGTCATCATTAGTTACACATGCACCACCTTTTCTTATACAGTTGATGGAAGGGTTAAACAGACGACCAGACGAAGATTGATCAGTTAGCTCAGTCCTGTTCCTATTAATAGCAAATTGGGAGTGTACAGTCATTTTAATGACGATCAGGTCCCAAACACTCCGGCGTGCCCAGCGCGCTCCTCAAGGTGGACCGCGCCCACTCCGCGGTGGTCGCCAGCCCCGAGTGCAGACGCCCGCTGCTCTTACCCGGGCTCCGGTCCCGCTCCTCGTCCTCAACGGCCGCGTGCTCTTTGAAGCCTGGCGGCAGTGCCGGCCCGATCAGGTCCCTAGCCATTCGCTGCGACGCACAGTCGCTCAAAGCCCAAGCCCACCACGTTAGTTAAACCCAGCCTAGACGGCCGACCCGGGTTTGCAGCCAGGGCCGGAAGGTTTTCCGGCTTCGTCTGATGACGTAAGCGCGATCGGCTCATTGGCTAGACTGCCGTAACGGAAGTGACACTCAATGTTAGCTCCACAGTTGCACTTTGGGCTCGCAGCTTGCTTGGCGGCATGGCAGAGCCGGCTCCTGCCGGGTGGCCTTCGGCCCCGGAGCTGACTCCCGCCTCCGGGACTCCGAGCGAAGCTGCGCCGCCTCGGGACAACTGGATGTACTGGGCCATGCTGCCGCCGCCGCCGCCGCCACCTCCTGTGTCGTCCCCGGTGGCGGGGTCAGAGCCGTGCCAGAAGGGACAGCCCCACGTGCAGCCCCAGCCTCCCTCCGGAGCGCTTCCCCCGTTCGATGCTCAGATTCTTCCCGCGGCACAGCCTCCTTTCGATGCCCAGGCCCCGCCGGATGGTCAACCTCAGTTCAGCGGCCAGCAGGCCTGGAACTTCCAAGCCTCGACGCCTTGGTACTGGGGGTTGTCTCCCAATGGTTTTCCCACGTATCACACGTCCTTCCACTCTCCGGGTAAGCTGCTGTTCCCCAGTGGTCCTCCTTTACTTTCTCTTCCTTTCCTTTCCCAGCTTTCCCGTTTTATCTCGCAGCTTTGCGCTGTATTTTTGGAGGCTGGTAATGAGTATTTAAAATGTCTCACTAGGCTTTCCTCCACCTTCTCATTCAAAATTAATTCAACCCAACTATAAAACGGAGGATTATCGCAATCAACAAAACAGACAAAAACCTTACCTTTTGGGAGCTTCCCGTCTCCTCAGTGTAGGAAGACACGGTACAGGAGATAAACTAGATATTAGAAAGTAATGGTTGTATGCATTAGAAATGGACTGATAGGGGATGGACAAATGGGTTGACGATGAAGAGAATCAATTGCTCTTGCAGAAGACCAGAGCTCGCATCTCAGTACCCACACTGGGCGACTCTCAGATACCTGTAACTCCAGCTTCAGAGGAGCGATAACTGTCTTCTGGCCTCCAAGGATACCTGCGCTCCATGCTACCTACACATTTCTTTTTTTGTTTTTAATCTAAGGAAAAAAGTGATTAATACATAATTGTACATTTGTAATCTTAAATGAAATTCTTTTTTTTTTTCTTTTTTAGTTACACATTCTTATTATCCACGATCACATGGTGCAAAATACAATGACTTCAGTTTGCCTCAAAACAGAACACAGAAAAAGAAGGTAATGCCGAGATGTTGAATTTTGCGCATTTATGTTTCTGCTTCATATATTGTATTGTAACTGTCAATGTTTCACATCTGTTTTGGACATGTAGGGCTTTTTACTAGAGTTGTATTTTTAGGGAACTTAGTTGTAAATAAAATGTTGAAGCAAAATAGTATTAAATTATAGGAAAAGAAAGAGAACATTAAAACTGTCTTGGTACACAGATATAAGTAAAGGATTATTCTTACAAATAAATGTGAGTATTAAAACCGGTAAAGTTTAAAACCTGGGGTTTGTGGATCAGAGCTGCTGTATATCAAATATTTACATTACAATTAATAACAGCAAATTTACAATTACAAAGTAGCAATGAAGGTAAATTCATGGTTGGGTGCCAGCACAACATGAGGAATATGTATGAGGAAGCATCAGGAAGATTGAGACCCACTGTTCAAACTATGAAGATTGTGCTGGTTTTTATAGAAGAATCTGTGATATCAAAACAGAGCCCCCCCCTTTTCTTTCCTTGTTAAACTCAAGCAATAATCTAACGTTTCTGATTTAGGAGAGTTTATATATACCCAAGTTGTGTGCATGTCTTAGCTTCAGCGGGGTTGATTGTGCTGTTACTGTTGTGAGGAGCCACCTTTTCAATGCTGGGGATTTGTCATTGCTATGGAAGCCTTTTTCTTGTTCACATGTATTGGTGTTGGGGGTGGGTATGTGTGTGTGGGGCTAAGAAAATAACTTGCAGGCATTAATTATCCTACCATGTGGGTCCTGGGGATTGAACTGAGGTCCTAAGGCTTGGCTGCAGGTGCTTTTACCCTCTGAGGTATCTCTCTGGCCTGGAAACCATTATTTTTTTTCAAATGAGGAATAATACCTGATATACTTCACAAGCAAATGCTACATTAAAATGGGTTTTCTTTATTCTGGCTTGAACCTAACTTACAGGCCAGGTTTCCTGTTCTTTAAGTCTCACAATGAGTGTAGAGTAAGTTGACTAATGTCTACATGAAATCAGTGTTCTTACTGAACACTGTGTAACTCCTACTGTGTGTCAGCTGACAGTCCATGTAACGCAGTAGCTGACCCTTAGAAAATGGAGACTATTTCCTATATTCGTGTGCAGTATAGTCGTATCCTCTGTGAGGGGCTTGGCACTGCTAGAACTTAGCAGGTGTAGTAACAAGTCTCCATTAGGTTTCCAACTTGAAATCTATTTATAGTTTGCATTAGCTCTTTTTAGATTTAAATTTTGCTTATTGTGCCTGACTTTTGCTATATTGGTAAGATTAAAAAAGGAAGCCTTCCCACTCAAGGGGTTTGTTTTAAAACAAATCAAATATGTCTTCTTGGAATAGTTGTGTTTGGTTAAACAGAGATTTCTCACCAAAGTCTTACTGCTTCTTTTGCTTTGAAGAAAAGAAAGGAGCCGGTTTTCCACTTTTTTTGTGATACCTGTGATCGTGGCTTTAAAAATCAAGAAAAGTATGACATCCACATGTCTGAGCATACAAAGGTAGGTTTTCCTGGTGGTTCTGAACTGATACAAGAATGTCCTTTAATTTGTATTTTCGGTAAAAGCACCAGACTTGCTTTCTTCATAAGTTAGCTTTATAGAAAGAAATGTTTGATGACTTAACACATGGGGTCAGTGCCTGGGATTTGGAGTTTGGGGTGGGGAGCCCACTGCTTTATGGAGAGGAGGAGGAGCTGTGTCAGCATTTACATACGGGCCTCTTCATGGCTCCATGGGGGGAGAGAGCTGTACCTCCCATGTGCACACCTTGAGCCTCAGTGCCCGCCTCTGTAGCTGTCTTAGCCTGCAGCTGTGCTCTGTGTCATAGCTTGCTGTCCTCAAAACATACTCCAGATGCTAAGTGATTTTTTTTAATGTTAAGCCATTTAGAATGCTTGGAAACATTTTATTTTTGATTTTCAAAGGAACTTCTTGTTTTGGATATATTCATTTTCAGGGCTGCCTCTCACTGTTCGGAATTAGGAACATTCTAGTTTCACTCAAATGGAGGAGGAAGAAGGAGCAGCGGCTGTGCTGCTCGGATGGAGGGTTTGCCATTCCTTCCTGAGTGTGTGGGAGCAGCCTTTGCTTCGCTTATGACCTAAGGGTGGAGGATGTAGCTCGGGTGGGGTCATTGTCAGAGCAGAGTCTGCAGACCCCTGGGGGTGTGGGTCACTAAATTGTCCTTTTGTTAAACTTTCCAGTGCCCTGAAGTAGATTGCTCTTTTAGTGCACATGAGAAGATTGTCCAGTTTCATTGGAGAAATGTAAGTTCTTACGGTCTTTTTCACCCTTTAAAAATGTGTTCTCTGTGTATGCTAACAATAAGTAATAGTCATGTGGGGTTTTGTACTTTGTAAGGAAGTTTCATGTCTCTTACACTATTTTAGTCTCAAACCATGCAAAGTAGATAAACATTAGCCCCTTCTAACAAGATTAGAAAGAATAACTTGCTTGCTCGGAACTGATCCTTGCACTTCCTAGTTGTGTGCTGGTTTTCCCATACCATGCTTCTTAAAATGTTTTTGTTTATGGATGTTGGCAAGATGACATGGCGGTCAAGAGCTTGTACTGCCTTTCCAGAAGTCTCAGGTTCATGCTCATACCAGACCCTGCTCTGGGGATCCAGTGTCCTGGTGTCTGGAGGGTATGCACACACACACACACACATACACACACACACACTCGCATATGCACATACATTAAAATAAAAGAAAAGGCTTGAGAAAAAAGATCATACCTACTAGTTGCTTCGGCTGTCACCTTCAATTTTTCTTGGTAAGTTGGTCACTCGAGTATTTAATGTCAATTAAATGGGTTGTGCATCTGTGTAATAAAATTCAGCTGCTCTCCCCTATCGATTGTACTCTTGAGCTACATGAGAAATGGGGCTTTGCTTTAAAGGGACGTTGGAATGAGGGTGATGGCCAGTGTACAGTGGGTTCTGCTTGTACGTTTACTGCTGACAGTGTCAGTCAGTTAAGACCCACAGCATGCTTCCTGACGTTCAGCAGGCTCTCTGCCCCTAGATGCACGCTCCTGGTATGAAGAAGATCAAGCTGGACACTCCAGAGGAGATTGCAAGATGGAGGGAAGAAAGACGGAAGTGAGTATGGAATTGTGAACCAATAACTTTCACTTTAAATGTTTTTATTTTGTGACATTGGGGCTGCACTTAAAGCCTTGTTCTTACTATACAAATGTTCTGCCACCGTGCCACAGTCCCTAGCTGTTTTAAATTATCATTTTATGTGTCTGGCTGTTTTGCTGGTATGTATGTCTGCACCACATGTATGCTTGGTGTCTGAGGAAGCCAGAAGGTGGCGTTGGATTCCCTGGAACTGGAGTTACCAATGGTTGTGAGCCACTGTGCATTTGTTGGGAATTGAACCTGGGTCCTCTGGAAGAGCCGCCAGTGCTCTTAATCTCCATCTTGTTTTTAAAACAGGGACTGGCAGTGCTCAGGCTGTGGTGACTCAGGCAGTAGCCCAAGTTGTTTGAAGTCCTGATCCTCTGAGTAGCCAGGATTACAGGCCTCTGGCCTGACGTGAAGTTGGTCTTACTCTGAGAAAGCTACTTGAAGCTCTTAACCGGAGAGCATAGCTTGTTAGTGTACCCAATACGTGGCTTCATAGCTACATTTATTTTTACTTTCTTATGACACCTCTCCACAGGTATTGGGGACTATTTTTTCTTTCTTGTTTTTGTTATGTGTTGATTGGATTTTTTCCTTATTATTTTGTATAGAAAGATAAACAAGTAGAAACTCCCCCTTCTGTCTGACACTCGGTTTAGAAAGCCTTTCCTGGTTCCCTCCATAACCCCCTATCTCACCCCCCTGCCCTTGTTCTATTTTTAAAATTCTGTGTGTGTTCTTTCCTCCTGTGTGGGTTCCTGGATGGAGTTCAGGGTGTCCGTCTTGGTGGCAAGTGCTTTGATCCTCAGAGCCATGCAGTTGGCTCACTGCTGTGGTCTTTTAGCATCAGATTGGGTGCTTTTCTCTCTATGGAGGTGAACTCTGCCCCCCTGTGGACCACACAGCAGTGTTTCAAAGTAAACACTCTGGTAGAAGCAGTCATTTTCAAGTGCTAACAGGAACTCTTAGACCATGTGTTAATGGAAACCTTGACTTTTACTAGTTTCTTGACATATTTATCTTGAAGGTTAGAGGTAAACATCTTTAAGCTATTGTACATTCTTATTTTTATATATGTATGTGGGTATGTGTGTGCCAAGTTAAGTGTGTGGGTCCTGGTCAGAGAACAACTTAGAAGTTGGTTCTATTTTTCCACTGTGTATGGTCTAGGAATTGAGGTTAGGTCATGAGACCCTGCCACAGGTACTGTTCTCAGCCGAGCCTTCTCATAAGAAGGCATTTTATAATTGAAAAGTTAAACATTTTTCTGTTTGTGGCTAAGATCCCTAAAGCCAGATACTCAACTTTATTGGGAAATAGGGAACAAATAAAAAGCCCCGTGCAGTTGAAACACTAACACTAGCACATGGGGCTAATAATGCTTAGCCAAAGGGTTCTTTCCTTCGTCAGGAGGAGGCTATGGACAGCAGAATCAAAAGTTTGTTGGGGAGGGCTCCCTGTGTGGCGTGAGCTGCTCACCTTCCACTCTATACCGAGGGTATAATACACAGGGCAAGTCATTCCTTAAACACAGTAGTATGGTCGCTGTCACGAGTAGTCATAGACCACAGACAGTGTCCCATCCGGCCTCACACAGTTGAATCATGTCTTTCCCTACCACTCAGCATTCGCTCACCTGTTCTGCCAAATCACGTAAGTGGCATCATGCAGCACGTGTAGTACTAGTTCCTTCCCGTTCCTGAGCACTTCTCTGTTCCATTGTGTGGCTATGTCAGTCACAGTGGTCTCTCCATCTCCCGCTTGAGCGTGGATTGGAGTATTTGGCATTGATAAAGCCTCCATAAACATTTGTGTGTGTGTTTGTGCTTTGAATATCGGCTTGTATTTGCATTGGATGATACCCGGAAGTGGTGTTGGATGGTCATAAGTGAGTATATACTTCAAAGGGAACTACCAAACCTTGTTGGGGAGAGGTTTGAACTCAGGCTGTGCTGGTTGACCAGTGGAAGCATTCAGAGGGAAGAGTCTACCTGAAGGGGTCTCCATCAGTTAACCATGCCCTCCAGAACATGGAGCAGTAACCTTGCCTCATGTCCTACTTGAAAGTGGCCCATCCTTCCTTGTACAGAAGTTCAAGGCACTGGAGCTACTGTTGGCACCATTGGGAAGGGGAAACATTGCTCTTCAGTGTTTTGTTCTGGTTCTGCCAGACAGAAGGTTCGAGTCTGTTCTCACAGGGAAAGCAATAGGTGTGCTTTGGCTTTCACTAGATTCCATACAGACCTCATTATCTAGAAGTAGGTTGCTTTAATGAGAGTGAAGTTAGAATGTCCCCCAAACAGAGCTGCCCAGAGGGAGAGTATGCAGCTGTTTCTTACGGGTGTGGTGACACAGCTCTAAGTTGGTTGTGTCAAAACTGAGTGAAATTCACAGGCAGCCCCTGCCCTCTTGAATAAAGGAGGGCTGGACAAGGTTTTCCATGCTTTCTGGTGACTTTCCTCAGCAGGACAGTGTATCTGTTCTGGTTCTCGGGGTGTAGATTGCAAGTATCCAGTGACCGTCATCAGGAGTGCTGAGGGAGGAGGTGGAACTAGGACTTGAGAGCCTGACGGGTGCCAGGGAGGACAGGGGAGTGGCCGCTGTAGGTGACTTATTGTACCTGCAGTGTTAAGTGTTCTGGAAGTATCTTTGGCACCTTTTCATCTGTCTGAGGTTTCTTTCACATCTTACTTCTCGGGTCTTGTCCCTTCACATACTCAGGAGTGTTGGTGGCACTCGTTAGCAGGGTAGGGACCTAGGTGTGGGTCTGTGTCTGTAGTCCTGGTACCCAGGAGGCTGAGGTGCAGTGTCTGACCTTGTGCTGCTCTGCCTGTAATATACCAAGCAGGGCCTTTTACACAGGGGGAGTAGAGTGGGTTGGCAGGAAGTAAGGATGTGGGAAATATTTTCTTTATTTTGGTCCACTTGATAGATTTATAAGACATGTACTCTAATATTAAATTATGTTTCTAGGTATCTATCCTCTGCTTACTTCATCTTTATTTTTTACTATGTATTTTTAAGGAACTGAAAGATTTTTAGATTTATGTGTGCCCGGGTGTTTTACCTGCATGCATGTTGCTGACAGTTGCATCCCTAGTGCCCAAGGAGGCCAGACGAGGATGTTGGATCCCCTGGAGCTGGAGTTACAGGAGGTTGTGAGCCACTGATGGATGCTGGGAATTAACCTGGGTCTTCTGGGAGAGCAGTCAGCAACTGCTGTGCCACCTCTCCAGCCCCAGTTTACTTTAACTTTCCATTGTGTGTGTGTGTGTGTGTGATATCACACTGTGTAACATACAGCTATTTTGATACAAGTATGCATTTTATATTGCTTCAGTCTCAGCTTTTGAAGAGTGTCCCCTAAAGAGGAGTGAATTCCACATTGGTACAACAAAATGCCTTTTGTTTTGAAGGTTTCTGTTCTTGTGAAAGCTGCTCTTCTGGAGGAAGCCAGTGTGTGTTTTGACACCGTAGAGTGCTAATATCTGTTAGAAAGCTTGTTAGACATTCTGCTAGAAAGTTTGTGAAAGAGTCCCTGGACTCAGGATTTAAAGCCAGAAAAAAAGTTACATCTTTGCCTTTATCCCTTCATCTTTATTTATTTTTCAGACTAACCAAAGTTGGGGGGGGGGCACTGTGTTTAAAAACTGAAGCTTCCCCCAAGTTAGGGGGAAAATGATTATAAATTCCTGAGCAGTGGATAAAGGAGACTGTCTCCCAGGGAAGACGTCCACTAGGTGGCGCTGTTCTCTTTCCGTCCTTGCTCCTTCTGCTGTTCCATCCAGCTCAGGCACCGTGCCTTGTCTGCCTCTTAATAATGCCATATCTTTCTGACACTGAGAAAGACTTTGGAATTAAAATGCAGTGGCATAGGCTGTGTTAGAGTGGTTTTGTACTGACAGGAAAGAGTAATGTACTCTATATGGAACAGGCCTAGAGGAAAAGGTCAGGAAAGGGGAGCGTTTTAGTACGAGGAAAACGTTGGCTCACGTGTGCAGAGGGAATGGTTGGCACAGTTTCACCCAGCAGTGGCCTCCATTCCATAAGGACATCACTGGTGGGGACCCAGAATAAGCAGGGACAGGGGACAGAAATGAGTGGTGGTGTCAGGACACCACTTGGGATCGTGAGCAAAGAACAAGGACAGGGAGAAGGTGTGATTGTATGTTAAGAAAACAGAGCCATTGGAGATGTTTGTGGCTTCCCAGTGGTGTTCTTCAGCAGGAGACACTGCGTTAAGTCAGATGTGCACAGAGCTGCATGTTCTAAGACATGGCTAGGTGCATGCTCTGCACTGTCCGTTCTGCACTGCTTTCCTATTCTCTCACCACTCCGAAGCCATTCCAGTCTTCTCTCCTGAGGAACTGTCCCGTAGTTGTCACTGCGTGTGCTCCACAGCCTAGTCCCACAGATGTGGGTGCTTAGTGGCAGTGTCAGTCAGCAGGGCATGTGCGTGTGAAGTGTTCTCCCTCCGAGCTGTGCCTGCCCAGTGGTAGACATCTAAAAGAGGGTAAGGAGTGTCTTAGAAGACGTGGCAGAACTTTGTTTGGTGTTTCCCACACTCCACAGCGCTGGTGCTGAAAGCTGTGTCCCTCCCTCCTTCATGTTCACTGTGAAGATTTGTGGCTCTCATGGTTTGATTTTAGGGCATTTCCACACATCCTGTGCCAAGGCATGGATTTAACCTCACTCATAGTGGTGTGCGCGCTTAGAGTTTCCTCTCTCCCCTCCCCCCTTCCTGTCTTGGAACCCACTATGTAGACCAAGCTGGCCTTAGAATCAGACTCTTATCTGCTGTGCCCTCATGAGTGGTGGGGTTTAAGGTCTGTGCCAGCAAAATGGTTTATTTCATGTGTATAAGTGGTTTGCCTGCGTGAGTGTCTCTGCACCATGTGTGTACCTATTGGTCAGGGATGTCAGAAGAGGGCGTTGGGTTCCCTGAAGATGGAGTTAAAGATGTTGTGAGCCACCAGGTGGGTGCTAGGAATTGAACCTGGGTCTTTGAAGAACAGTCGGTGTTTTTAACCGCTAAGCCATCTCCCCAGCTATCTAGAATTTTTCTGTGGTTTGTTATCATCTGTTGGATTGAGTACAACATTTCAGGTTGAGCCAACTTCAGTAATTCAGTTCCCTATAGTTAAATTATGTTTCATATAAACTAATTCCCTGTGGCAGTGGCCATTCTTTCTGTGATCTTGAGTTTGTATTACTTAGCTTTCTTAGAACAAACTCCAGAGCTCTCCACCTGAGTGCTCTCTGCTGACAGTTTCTAGACCACTTGCTTTCATGTCCCTTTCTTTGTGCATTTCATTGTGAAATATCTCACTCCACCCAAAAGAAGTGGAGTGTCCTCTCCTGGGTGCTTAACTATATTTTATCTTAGGTACATCTGTTCTTAGAGTTGGCTTTTTTTTTCTCCTTAGTAGACTGTTTGAGAGCTGTCTCTTACGTTGGTGACTGTGTGCATGGCTAGGCGGGCTGTTTCTGTGTGAGTGTGTGCTAAGCAGACATTAGAGCAGTTGACTTGCTGCATGAGGTAGGCAGTTGGAATAACTGGTGCCTGGCTGTGTGGACAGCTGAGACACTGGTGCCTGGACGGCTCTTCTCACATCTAAAAGTAGTTGGAAGCTTGTGGTAAGTTCTACATTTTTTTTTTTCTAGAAACTACCCAACTCTGGCCAACATTGAAAGGAAGAGGAAGTTGCAGCTGGAAAAGGAAAAGAGAGGCGAAGTGCTGACAACCACGAAGTACGGGTGAGTTCCTTGACTGTTCGTGTCATCCTCCTTGTGCCTTCAAAAGTATGACACAGCCTCTTCACACCCCCACAAAAGCATGACACAGCCTCTTCACACCCCCTCAAAAGCATGACACAGCCTCTTCACACCCCCTCAAAAGGATGACACAGCCTCTTCACACCCCCACAAAAGCATGACACAGCCTCTTCACACCCCCTCAAGAGGATGACACAGCCTCTTCACACCCACACAAAAGCATGACACAGCCTCTTCACACCCCCACAAAAGTATGACAGAGCCTCTTCACACCCCCACAAAAGCATGACACAGCCTTTTCACACCCCCACAAAAGCATGACACAGCAGCCTCTTCACACCCCCTCAAAAGCATGACACAGCCTCTTCACACCCCCACAAAAGCGTGACACAGCCTCTTCACACCCCCACAAACGCATGACACAGCCTCTTCACACCCCCACAAAAGCATGACACAGCCTCTTCACACCCCCACAAAAGCATGACACAGCCTCTTCACACCCCCACAAACGCATGACACAGCCTCTTCACACCCCCACAAAAGCATGACACAGCAGCCTCTTCACATCCTCACAAAAGCATGACACAGCAGCCTCTTCACACCCCCACAAAAGCATGACACAGCAGCCTCTTCACGCCCCGCGCTCTCATTCTCAAGTTGTCTAACTTGTGTCTTAAATATCACGACCCTCTACACATGTGAGAGGGTTTGAACAGTCCTTTCCCTCCTCGATGCCCAGGGTCAGCACAGGGATGATGGAGGTGTCTACCATGGACCACACTGCCCTGTGCTTCCGATTAGCAAACTCTTACTTGGATGTGTAGAAAGTGTAATCAGAGGTGTCCCTCGGGGTTGTTTCAGTCAATTCCCTATTGTCACTCAAGCAGTTAGCGGTAGATCTGCCATCCAGCAGACCATGCGCTCAGTGAGTGAGGTCTCCTTTCCCTCCACGCTCACTTTCTTGGTCAGAATTTTTCCATTTTATTTTACTGGCCTTAACAATTTAAATATACAAATCCTAAATGCACTACATGATAAACACTTGCACACGCTCTCTCTAACACACACACATAACACGTACACTCTCTAGCACAAACATTCTACACATCAATGTGCCCACCACACAGATTGACATACACAGTGTCTTTATTCACCAAGCTCTCTCAAGCCTGTCCTGTTCCGAGTTTCTCCATAAACAGTAATCTTGTTTTGTTTTTTAATTATCATAAATTATTCTTGTTCTTACAATTATGTAAATTAAATCATACACTATATACATTCTTGAGTAAATGTGATTTTTTTTTAGATGTATGCATGCTACATATAGTTGTAAATAATTCATTATATATTACATATCACCCAGTTGTGAGAATTCACAGGTATTCTCTTGGCCGATGATAGCTTGTTTCAGTTAGGATTGTTAGGATTCAGATTCCAACAGGCATTTCTTGTACATGTCTTTTATGGACATTAATGTTCATTTTTATTTTTCATGTGGCAGATTGTATATCATAAGTTATCAATATGATTAGCTTTAATACTTTGTTAAACGGCTGGAGTGATTTAGACGTCTGCTCATTGCATGTGATCTCTGTCTTAGTAATGTTACTAACAATAGCCAGCATCTTATGTACAGGTGACATACTTGTAAATGCTTTGCAAACCTTGAAGCTCCTTAAAAATGAGTGATTTTTAACTAAATAAGAATGGGTGTGTTTTCTAAACTCTTAGGATATTTCTGCTGCACAGTACGAGAATGCCGCAAGCTAGGAAGATCTACCAGCGCTGACACGGCAGAGCCCAATTTCAGGGCTCAAAATACTTGTGGAAACTTGTAGTTAGAAACGAATGAGACTTAAGTTGTAGGATGTGGCCCTTCAGTCTGTGTATTTCTTTTATTTTGGTCTCTTTAATATCTTAGAGTCTAAGTGGTCAATTTAACATCCATGTTTCTTTTGCTCCATTTTTCTTTTTTTCTTTTCTCCAGCAAAATGAAGGGCATGTTCAGACATTCACAGATGGCAAAGATCAGGAGTCCTGGCAAACATCAGAAATGGAAAAGTGCTGGGGCTAGACAGAGAGCAGTCATAGGACTGGGCAGTCATGCCAGAGATTCGAAGCCTGAAGTTCCGGCCAAGGTTAATGTAGACCCTCTTGGTGCTTTGACCCACACCGACTCTGGTAAGCTGAGTGGGAGATAACATGAGTACACGTGTGTGCACTGAGGTAGATTGGACAGGGAGGGATGTGGAGCAGTGGAGTCTTGGGTTAGCTACAGTGCCATACGATTTAGGAGGAAGGGTAGGAAGAAAGGTAAGCACCACTAACAGTTACTGAGGTACTTGCCGTGCTCCATGTGCTTGCTATGTATTACCTCGTCCTCAAGAAGGCCGTCTCAGCCAGGTTTCTATTCCTGCACAAACATCAGGACCAAGAAGCAAGTTGGGGAGGAAAGGGTTTATTCAGCTTACACTTCCACAATGCTGTTCATCACCAAAGGAAGTCAGGACTGGAACCCAAGCAGGTCAGGAAGCAGGAGCTGATGCAGAGGCCATGGAGGGATGTTACTTACTGGCTTGCTCCCCTGACTTGCTCAGTTTGCTTTCTTATAGAACCCAGGTCCACCAGCCCAGGGATGGCTCCACCCACAATGGGCTGGGCCAGGGATGGCCCCACCCACAATGGGATGGACCCTCCCCCTTGATCTCTAGTTGAGAAAATGCCTTACAGCTGGATTTCATGGAGGCATTTCCTCAACTGAGGCTCCTTTCTCTGTGACAACTCCAGCTTGTGTCAAGTTGATACAAACCCAGCCAGTACAGAGGCCTTTTATGTGGTGGTGGTCTGATTTCTGTTTACAAAGAAGACCACAGAGATCAAGCAGTTCTCTTCAGTCACACTGTTGGTGCTGCACAGCCAGAACTGAGCCAAGTGGTCTGACTTCTAATTCAGCATTGATACTATATGCGTACTCTACATGGAACATCTGAGTTTGTCTGAAAAACGTGAAGTATAGAAGCTGAGTGTGTGGGGAAGAGTTTAGAAAGATCCTCTCTGGCTATTCCTGTAGTTCAGTGAAGGAGAGCTTGTTTGGCGTGTACAAAGACCTACTCCAAATAAAAGTAGAACAAAAGCTCTTATCTTTGAGACCAAGCAAAGGCAAGATTTTTTTAAGGCAAACTGTTGCTGTGTAGCCCAGAATGGCTTCGAATTTTGGAGTTATCCTCTTGCGTTAGCATTTAAGTGCGTGTGCTGCCGAGGCTGCCTGCCCACCTGTTTGGAAGCAGTTCCCTGTATCCTTGGACAGCAGCTCAGCTTTGATCTAGTTTTTCTAGTTGTCAGTGGTGCTGACATGAGCTAGCACAGTTCAGTGCTTCTGAGAACGATGAAGGACAACTGGCTAGCCTAGTCTCCACAGAGAGTCCAGTCAGAACTACCCAGTGAGGCCCTGTCTCTAAAAAAAAGAAAAGAAAACAGAAAAGGGGAAACATGTTTTGGGCAACAACAGAAAAGTGAAATTAGCCATCTCTCACTTTCCCTCGTTTTCACTCTTTCTGCGTGGGAACTTAGTCCTCGCAGCACTCAGGCTTAATGTATGTGAGCACACTGTCGCTCTCCCCAGACACACCAGAAGAGGGCATCAGATCCCATTACAGATGGTTGTGAGCCACCATGTGGTTGCTGGGAATGAACTCAGGACCTCAGGAAGAGCAGTCAGTGCTCTAACCACTGGGCCATCCCACCAGCCCAGCACTCGGGTTTAGATGAGGTAGTAAGTAGTTCTAATCTCAAGTCATGCCTGGGGAATCAGTGCTCAGTGCTGTGTGTGCTCTCAGTAGCTACTCTGAACTAGGTGAAGGCATCTTTTTATTCACTGGAGTCTCCAGGTGTATCACCTTTGAGTACGTCATCTATGCTTTCTGATTTCCTTGTCTAGTCCACTTACTAGGCTACTTGGGCTTTGTTCTTGCTTTAGTCTCTTTGTGGTATTCATTAGTGTATTGATTACATTTCTGTTGCTGTGGTAAACATCATGGCCAAGGCAACTTAAAGAGGGAAGAGAGCTTTTTTGTGTGTTTATTGTTCCAGAGGGAGAGGCCCATGACAGCAGAGTGGAGATTGTCAAAGACCAGCTTTGACATCCAGGGTAAACTGAGGCAGAGCATAGTGTTGGCAATTGGCTGGGGCTGTTTGAAATGCCCCCCTGGGGGCCCAGTGGGAAAATTCCTTGGGGGCTGCAAAAGACTGGTGAAAAAAAGAAAAAGAAAGGGAGAAATAATCACACACACACATACATACCATACAAACACACCCACATACACACATATACACATACATACACACATACATACCATACATCCACACACACATATACACATACATACACACACATACATACCATACATGCATACACACACATATACACATACATACACACATACATACCGTACATGCATACACACACATATACACACACTTTTCACACACTGAGTGAATGGAGTAAAGCTCCAATGAGCTGGCTCCCACCATTTTACATACATATGTACACATACAAACACTTGGTGGATGAGCAAGCTTCAAAGAGCAGGCACCAACAAACTTCACATGTGTGCATATATGCACATACATATTTGGTAGATAAGTAAGCTCCAGAAACTCTATTTTTCCTCCCACGGCTTAGATCCTCAGCGAGTCTCTCAACAGCATAGAATTACTGCATTCTGTTTTTCTTCTAGTGAACAGTCACAATGAGTAAATGTAAGAAAAAACACATTTTTCAACACCCCCACATGAATAAACATTTTATGCATTACAAGTGGAAAAAAAAAATCCCAAGAGCCCACATACATTTGTAATTAAGCAGCTTGTTATAGATTAACAAAATTTAAACAAAGTAATTTTCTCAGCCATTTTTTAAAAGCTTACTGACAGGCTGTAAGTTGTGGTTACAAAGAAAGGATCAATTATTTTATTATTTATCTTAAAAAATAATCGTATAAAAATCTTAAGAGAATCACAATTCTAAACTTTTATATAAAACAGTCGTTTCTACTTTGAATCCTCAGAATGTATATCTACAGCAGTTTTTATTAGGTCATATCAGGAAGCTGAGGCAAAGGTGGGCACCAGACCTTGCCATCCTCGTGATCAGCAGCCCAGCTTTAGTGAGAAGGGTGTGTCGGCTGGTGCTGCTCCAGCTGACATGTCCCTACATCAGAGCCACTAACAAGACATCGTAACCTTCCTAACAGTCTGCTTCTCTAAGTTCTTTCCTAGGGTGGTGACAGTGCCTGGTACAGATACTGTCCAGTGAGGGTGGAAGTCTCAGAGTTTCCGTACAGTTCCTAGAGTAAAGGGATGTGGTGTGAGGGAGGCATGGAAGGATTAGGAGGCGTGGCCTTGTTAGAGAAGGCATGCCATTGCGTAGGCTTTGAGGATCCAAACTCTCTCCTCCCTTCCCCCATTCCCAGTTCTTTCTGCCTCTCACTTGTGGTTTGAGATGTGAACTTTCAGCATTTCTGCAGTCATGCCTTTATTCCACCATCATGGACTCTAACCGTCTGTGAGCCCAGTTCAATGCTTTCTTTCCTAAGTTGGTATGGTCATGATTTATTACAGCAGCAAAAAAGGAACTAATGAAGTGCTCATCCTTATATTTCTTTCTTAGAATCTGGGTGTAAAGCAAAGTTCCCATGTGTGATTTTTTTTTTTTTTTTAAGTATAATGCTTTTTTCCCACCAATAATGACAACTTAGGGCCTTAAGTTGGGTAATCTACTGTTGAGCTGTATCTCTAGACTGCATTTTCTTTAGTCAGCTTATAAATCCTGTCCTAGAGGCAGCGTCTAGTGGGAGGAGACACTGCATAGAAGGAAGCTGTGCTGAATAATGACAACATACTCACGGACCAGTTTCCATCCGTTCCCACACACACACACACACACACACACCTCATTCATACACATAAAATGGATTATCTTTAAAGGAAGAGGAGCCTGGCCTGTGATTAGGGGCCTAGCACTACAGTTGAAGGGGGAAAAAGTGGGGATTTTAAAGAACTCCGTTCATACGTAGAGGAAAATTCTTCCTGAGTCTGAGATGCCAGCAGCCCTGAGTAGTTTCAGACCGAGTGGTCACACTGACGTCAGGGAGGGCACGGTGCTGCAGGTTGGGTTGCTCGTATGCTCAGAGAGTCAGTGAACCGTGCCTGCAGAACAGAGCCTCTAACAGGACAGAATGCAGAACCAGGCCTGGCACCTTCCTCAAGCGCGGAGGTCTCATGTCCCTTCAACTGTGTCTAATAGTCTGACATGTGAGAGAGACTGACTGCTGCTCTCATGCTAATTCAGTCTTTTCTTTTGTTCCGTGAGAACGTGGTACGTTTTTACTCTAAAAGGTGTTTTTACAGACGTTTACAGTAAGATTGAGTCAGTACTTTGTGATCTGAAATTTGATTTCGTGATCTTGTTTGGTAATCTGTTTATACTGGTATTTTTATTAGAGAGACTGGGGTTTAAGTTTTATTTTCCTTGAGTTATTTTACTTGTTGGTGCAGTGCCCTTGACAGTCTTCAGATGGGGTGCTGAAGTATTTGGATGAGACCTGGTGGGCCGACCCTGCAGCTCAACCTCTCACTGTCTTTTTCAGGAGGTGGTTTGTTTTTTTTCAGATAAGGTTTCTTGCTGTATAATCCAGGGCCTAGAAGTAAGTTCTCCTGCCTCCACCTCTGAGTATCTGAACCACACACACTCGCGCACCACCATTCCTGGTTTACTTCCAAGAGCTCTCGCCTGTGACACGCCCCTGCGTGTGTGAGAGAGACATGAGGAGTTGTTTGTATACATTAGCTTTCCTCCCCTTTCCTTTTGGGGTGGTCAGCTTTACAACCCTCCTACTGTACTCAACACCCAAGCTGTAAATTTCAAATACTTTTCTCTTGAAACTACAGTCTTCAAGAGAAATAGCAACCAGGGCAGAAAAGCACGAGTCTGCCTAGAGTAGCTCACCGTGTCATAAGGTCACCAGGTCTGGTAGACATTCCTGTGATCCCAGCACTCAGGAGGCTGAGGGTCTGAGCTGTCCAGTGAGAGTTTGCCTTTGGTAAATAAGACAGTATAGGACAGAATGGGATAAGACATACTCAGAAGGGTGCTTGCTAAGAAAAGATTTTTCAGTGCCTGGAGTCACAAAATAAATAATAGTAAATTATGACCATCATGTCTGTGTTAGTCAAGGTTTTACTTATGTGAACAGAATTACCATGTGAACACCATGACCAAGGCAAGTCTTACAAATAACTTTTAATTGGGGCTGGCTTACAGGTTCAGAGTTCAGTCCATTATCATCAAGGCAGGAGCAGGGCAGCATCCAGGCAGGCATGGTGCAGGAGGAGCTGAGAGTTCTACATTACTGGGCATCCTCAGACAGCTAGGAGGAGGGTCTCCAAGCCCACCCCTACAGTGACACACTTTCTCCAACAAGGCCACACCTTCTAAGATTGCTATTCCATGAGCCAAGTATATGCAAACCGATTATCAGAGATGACTTTTCTAACTTCACTTACAGATGAGAAGGTGCCGGCTTTCATTTTGACAGTGGCAGGTGCTCTGGGCTGCCCTCTGAGTCACTGTTCTCTCCTCTTCTGTTACAGAGTCTGATAAGGAAGACAAAGCACAAAGGGCTGTAGTGCCCAAGGAAGTGACACCAGCCTTGTGTTCACTGATGAGCAGCTATGGCGATGCCTCGGGGTCAGAGAGTGAACCAGAAGGTAAGGCGGAGGGGACTCCTTGGTGTTTGCCTTTGGTTCACGATGGGCCTAGCGTCAGCATGCACCATCCTGCTGTCAGGTCCCTTGTTTTAGCATTCCCAACTCTCAAGAAGATTAGAAGGTTTTGGTCTTTCTCAGCTATATATAATGAGCTTGTGGCCAGCCTGGGTTACATAACCCAGTCTCTAAAAATAATGAAATTTAGGTCTGTGAGGGTCAGTGTTGTTTAGTTAGCAAATGTTTATTCAGTTATCTCTCTTGGAATGCACAGCAGCCCTGATCCTGCATTAGCCTACGCACTTTAGTTTTTTATTATATTTTTTTCATGTGTGTGCAAATCCTCAAGCTTGTATGGCAGGCAGTTTAGCTCCTGAGCCTTCTGGCCCCTCACCTGTTTTTAAAGGATTGAAGAAATAGAATCTTTTCATGGGCCTGAGAAGTTAGTGGTGTCCTAGTATCTCTTTTCTTTTTAGGGCCACTTACTTGAGCTGTGATAGCCTATTGGTCTGATGCAGTGTCGTTTTAACCCAGGATTTGCATCAGTAATGTAGTGTGTGCTTGGGGAATAAGCCAGTGTTCTGTAAAACCTGGACCTGCCAGGTAATTGTCTTTAGGTTTTTCCTACTGTGAGAGGATGCGTGTATTTTGTGATCAGAGGAGGAGCCGGGATAAGAGACCAAGTGTTCATGTAGAATGGAGGGGCTGGACAAAATTAGGAGTTCTTTGAGGTAACTAATGTTTGTGTACTTGAAGAATGTAAATAAACTATGGCATTTGTATATCTGTCTGTAATGTGGGAGCTTTTTGATACAAATAGGCTATGGGCTATTCTGGTGGTTGTTAAAGCTACTTGGATTTTGAAATATAAGCTACTTTGGTTTTATCAGAGGATTCCTTAACAGGTGGTTGCCTTTTTAAATTTTAAGAAAAACAGTATTTATTTCTTACTCTTGTTTCTAATATACTGGTAGGAAAATGAAGTTATTTTTTAAACACATATTATATTTCCTCCCTATCAGCTGTATTTATAACGTGATAAGGAGGGAAACTATTAACAGATTACCGAGTCCCATAAAAGCAAGCTGAACTAATGTTTTCTTCTTGCCCTCTGAAGATGAAACATTTAATACTCAGCATACTCAGGTCTTCCATTTGAGGCTGCCGCTGTTTTGGAAATGTCGCACCTGCTTTATGTGTCACCAGGGCAAGAAGGGATGAGTGTGTTAATGCTCATGTGTAGTAGAACCTATGCAAGACCCTAGGTTTGGGGACCTCATGGTCCCCTCCCCGTCTGACAGGAGAGAAGCATGGCATCTGTTAGAGTAGCAGAAGTACGCGTAGCTGATCTTTCTGTGGCTTTGTTTTTACTAGAGGTCGCTGCCTTTGTTTAGTACTCGTACATATCAAGGATTTTCCGTAGTTTGAATTCAGCTTCAAGGTGTCCAGTGTGGGCTGTCTCCGAGGACGGGTTAGAGGCGCTCAGGCAAGGCGAAAGCAGGGAGGTGAGCAACGGTGCTGTAGGTGCTTTCCCGTGGTCTGCACATCCCCTCAGCTGCTTTGTTGTTGTTGTTGTTTGTGTTGTTTTCCTTCAAACCGCTCAGCTGTGACTAGAGCCCCAAGCTGAGAATGGGTGTGAAATGCCACAACAACATGTGATCTTAAGAGGATGGCACAGCTGTAGTTAAAACTGATTTGATTTGGCGAACAGTACGTTAATATATAACAATTAGCTGAGAGGTGTCAGAAAACTAGAAATGACTCCATGTTGACTGTGTGAGCTCTGAGTCATCTGGCCTTTGTGCTCCTTGAGTGATCAGTACCTGAAGGTTAAGTAAGTGACAGCGACACTGCTGTCCTCTGTCCGTCCGTCATGAACATGACTAGTGCTCATGTTCAGGCTCTGTTCTAGTGCTGTGCTCAGTCATGACACTGTGAGTGTGTGCATTGTGTAAAGGACGTGTCAGCCAGAGAACTGCTTGCCAAAGCCTCTTGTGATGTTGATCTGAGCACAGCAGTCTGACCCTCAAGGCTGAGCTTGAAATGTGTGCCCTGTAATTCCCGTGGATAGAATCTCCACATTTGTCCTGTATAAAGCTTGAGTGTGGGGAGTATCACACCATAGTGACTCACAGTAAATATGACTCATGGTTTGAGGGGAGCGCAGAAATGTTTCTGAGAACTTGTGAATTGTCCAGCATTTGTATTTTCCCTTCGCTGTTGCAATGATACCGTGAAGTCCTCTTTCAGGTATCGGGTGAACCTGTGTTTGTGGGATAAAGTCTACTTGGTTTTGGTGTAGCACGTTGTAGTTGCTGATAGGTTTGACTCACTGATTTTGTCAGAAGCTTGCACTGTGCTCACACTCACTGGTCCATGGCCTTCCTCACTGAGGATATTGCAGCAGAGCAGGACATGGGGGGCGGGGACTCACCCTCCAGTCCTTCAGAGCTATAGCTTCCTGACCCACCCAACTCTGTCCATTACGTAGGCATGACAGGCATGAACTTAGCCTTCAGCTCCCCCTCTTGGGAGTTGGAGGGTGGACTGAAAGACCCTGCCCGGTCTCTCCAGTGACGCGGTCAGCTCAGTAGTGTACAGGAAGACTAGATAGTCAGGGTTGTGGCTGTTGTGTGACAGGACATAGGAGGAATGTACGTCTTATAATAGCTCTCATTTAGAAATACTGTTCAGGGGCTGGAGAGATGGCTCAGCGGCTAAGAGCACCGACTGCTCTTCCACAGGTCCTGAGTTCAATTCCCAGCAACCACATGGTGGCTCACAAGCATCTGTAATGGGATCTGATGCCCTCTTCTGGTGTGGATAGCTACAGTGTACATGTTCATAAAATAAACAAACAAATACATACATAAATAAATAAACCTTAAAAGATACTGATTAGTTCTCAAATATTACAGTTTCTTCCCAGTATCCTAAAATTACTATTTTAGTCACAAATGTAACTTAGATACTTTAGATTATTATTTTTGATGTGGTAAGACAGTGTCGTGGCCCATGTAAACTTGCCAAGAACGCACACTGGATTCAACATTCTGGCTCCACAGCTCCGTTTCTTCTGACTGCTTTACTGAGGGCTGGAGCCTCTGCGTGGTGGGTTTGTGTATTTATTCCTCTTTACTCGACCGTGTGTCAGGTGTGCTTACATGTGCACACGTACAGAAGACAGTGTGTAAACATCAGCTCTTTGTGCCGTGTCAGTGGGGACTGACCTCAGGTCATCAGGCTTGGACACCGAGCTGCTGGCCCTTATTGCTTCTTTCTGTCTCGCGAGTTTTGAAGACTGTTGTGAGGCAACACCGCCCCTCGCAGGTCAGGCTGGAACTAGCAGCTCCCCCCTGTCCTCTCCAGTGCTGGGGGGCAGATGAGGGGCGCTGTCTGCTCACCTCGTGTTCATCGCCAGCTTAGAGCCGCTCAGCCTTCTGACGGGCGCGTGTGCGGCTCCCTCCGTTCCCACCCGTGATGTTCTGCCTTCCACCTTCTCTGTCCGTCCAGCGTCAGGTCGGGCTGTGAGGCAAGGAGTGCCTGGTTTCCTAGAGTCAGTTTGTTGGAGATGTGCGGTGTGCACGCCTCCCTCCTGGCTCGGTAGAGTTCATCTGCGCCTCACTGCTGTTTGTGAAATGCTTGTTATCTTTATTTTGTTTTTTTTAGGAACACATTTGTGTTTATTTACACAATTTTTTTGTTCCTTAGTATTCTTTACTCTTTTGAGCATCTCCAACCTGTGTTATGAGTGCTTTCTGAACTCTTCTGAGCCAGTCTCCTTAGTCTTGGCAGTTTAAGCAACTAGGCTTTTTTGTTGTTTTTTGTTTTTGTTTTGGGGGCTTCATTGTAAGATAAGTTACTGCCAAGGACTGTTGCCTGAGGATGATGGACACCTTAAAAAAAAAAAAAAAAGATTAGTTTGAGCAGTCGGCACACGGCTGTGTTCCAGCGCTGGGGGGCAGAGGCCGGCAGATCTCTGACTACAAAGTAAGTTCCGCACAACGGAGCCATGCAGAGAAACTGTCAAAAAACGGAGAAGAGAAAGCAGTATTATGGCTGCGAGAGTTAGTATACCTTTGGTAGTTTTAAAATTGTTTTCCTGCTTATTTATTTTTGGTTTTGTTTTTTTTTTTTTAACGTTAGAAACTCCCATCAAGACTGAAGCGGAGGTCCTGGCAGAAAACCACGTCCTTCACGGCAGTCCTCCCAAGAGTCCGAGGCCCAGTGTCCAGACAACCAATAGGACCGTCTCAGGACCCAAGCGGGAGAGGCAGAGGAACGGACTCAGAAGGATACACCTGAAGCGGAAAAAGAGCCACTGCCATCCATTGTTTGAACCAAGAACACGTCACCCCTATCTCCTGGAAATGGTGAGTGGTTTTTCTTCATGCTCTGTTGTAAAGGTGGGGTCACTGCAGTGTGTGTGTTCTCTGGAGTCTCATCTGTGCATGTCTTAGCGCTAAAGCCGAGTTTGGGTGTGTCTGGTGTTGAGTACATGCAGAACAACCTGTTCTCATCACTGCCCAGCACCAGTGTATTTACTACAGATTTAACTGGAAGCACAGCTAAATACAGTGGCAAGCTGAAGCGAAAGAAAATCATTTTCTGTTTTAGAATACAAATGTCTGTTGAGGGCTGCAGAGATGGCCCAGCTGTTTAGAGCACTGGCTGCTCTTCCAAAGGACCCAAGTTCAGTTCCCAGCACCACATGCTTGTTCTCAACTGTGTGTAACTTCCATTTCCTGGCTGTGTACTGTGGCCACCGGGGAAGTCTTAGCTTCTTTCAGGTGTGATTTCAAAATGGGGAGGTATGGTTTCAGCTCTTACTGCATCTACCACACTATCACTTACAGACTTGGATTTGGGGAATCGTCTTCACCATTTCTTACTGACTTTAAAGACTCTTGTCAAGCTCCCGGGGAAATCCTGTGCTGAAGTGGTGTGCTTGCCCCGGGGAGCAGGGTCCTGCACCATTGAGGAATGGTGTGACTGAGAGGCGGAGCACGGCTTTAACGTCTGCGCTTTCCTGCTCTTTGCTCTACATCCCTAAGGAGGCGCCAAACGAGAGCATTTGTGCTGCTTAGAGAGCAGGGTATCTCGCTGTGAGTCAAGTGGAAAAGGAAATGTGTTTTGTATTGTCTGTTGATAAATTTGTCTGTCTTACTGTCCTGTGCTCTTTCTTGAAGGAGGGGATGCTTAACCATTTAAGTTGTGTTTTTGGGCTGTGCTTTTAACTAGCTAATCTTTTTGATTTACATTTTAGCTTCTAGCTCCAGATATTCGACATGAAAGAAATGTGATTTTGCAGTGTGTTCGATATATCATCAAAAAAGACTTTTTTGGACTTAATACTGGTTCTTTGAAAACTGAAGATGTGTAGATGTCTCATGTCTCCAAGCATATATGTAAAGCATATGAGAGAGTGAGGAGAGAAACCAGCAGCGCGTGAAGACAGTAATTTAACTGTACACCTCATGGGATGTTATGTTGGATTAAGTTCATCCTTTGGCTTTATGCAAATAAATGCATAGCTGGTCTTTTCTAAAGAGTGTGTCTGTGTTATTAGGGGTGGGAAGTAACTGAATAGGCTTCTTTGGTTTTTTTTTTTTTTTTTTTTTTTTTTTAGATTTAATTTATCTTATGTATAGAATGATCTCTCTGCGTGTACACTTGTGTACCATAGACATCAGATTTTGTAGATGATTGTGGGCCACCATGTGGTTGCTGAGAATTGTAATTGAAACACCGCCTTTGTCTAAGTGTGTATTGCAGAATGAGAGAATGATGCAGATGCCATCTTAGAAATGAGTGGGAATTGTGTCCTAATATCAAGCCGGCAGTGCAAATGCAGCGAGACCTAATCATACACTGATTTTATAGGCACGTGTGAGGTGTAACAAAAGGAAAATACTGCAAGTCTGTTTTCTACAGCTAAGCCGTGAAAGCCGAGCACTGTGTATTGTAAGGAAGGCTGCAGTTCACAAACCTACAGCCGTCTGCAGTCTGAGCTGAGCTTGGAGGTGCCATTTGTGGTATGATGGTGGGCAGAGTGTGTGCTCAGAAGTAAAGCCACAGCGAAGTGACAGGACAGCCCAGCATCTGCAGCACAGCACTTTAGACTCATTGCTTGTTGGGTTTTGGATTGATTGGTGGTCATTCTGCACCGTGCCTTTTCCTGTTGCCACATGGTTGCACACACTTGAAGGAGCTGGGTGTGTAGCATTTGCTGGGAGAACCTGTCTGTCTGTCTTCCCTTCTGCCCTTCTTTCTTTTCCATATTACTGTCATGTAAGGAGACTGGTTGAGTTCATTAAAAATTGAAGATCCTGGGGGCTGGAGAGATGGCTCAGTGGTTAGAACGCTGACTGTTCCTCCAGAGGTCCCGAGTTCAATTCCCAGCAACCACATGGTGGCTCACAACCATCTGTAATGAGATCTAATGCCCTCTTCTGGTGTGTCTGAAGACAGCTACAGTGTACTTATAGATAATAAATAAATAAATGAAGTTAAGAAGAAGAAAGAATTGAAGACACTGGAGAGTAACAGGAAAAACTTTAAAGTGCTTAATTTAGCCAGATACATGTAAATAGGGAGACATATTTTGTTTTAATACAAAGAGATTTGTGGTTTAACAGTGACCAAGGATAGTATTTTAAAGAGGCTCAGTGGGTAGAGCACTTGACACACAAGCCTGACAGCCTGAGTTCTGTCTCAGAAACCCTACATAAAAATAAAATAGAGGGTGTGTGTGTGTGTGTGTGTGTGTGTGTGTGTGTGTGTGAGAGAGAGAGAGAGAGAGAGTGTGATCGTAAGCACTTGGATGCTGGAAGAGGGGTCAGCTGTCCTGCTCTCCCAACTTACTCATACTGAGCCTGGAGCCATCCTGGTGGCCAGTAATTCCAGATCCTCTGTCTGCTCCACTGGTGCACTGGTTTTCCAGGCATGAGTGTGTCCACACCCAGCTTGTTATGTGCATCGTGGGGATTTGAACTTGGGTCTTCATGCTTGTATAGAAAGCACTTTGAACTACAGATTCATTTCCCTGCTCAGCTACCTTTATTTTTAACAATAACTATTTTAAAGTATGTTTGAAATTTACAAAAGAGTAGAATATTTCATATATCTTTTTCTTTTGTGGAGTAAATAGTAAATGTTTGTAAATATTTGAGCTTTGCCAGTTTGGGGATACAAGGATTTTGGTTATTTGCTTGCTAATTACTTCAACTTCTATGGTTTTATTCATTTAATCTATTGATTTCTGAGAGCATTGTGTGACTCGGCAGATTGTACCTTTTATAAATACTCTTGTCATCAGTATCTTTAGTACTTTTTAACCCCTTTTTCCAATTAATGTAATAAAGTTATTTTTTTATTTAAGTTGTGTTGTTTTTTTTTTTTTTTAAGTGTATGTCGTTGTGTGGAGGGTAGAGTTTCGGGTGGTTGTGAGCTGCCTGACTTGGTGCTGGAAATGCAACAAGGGTCCTTGGGAAATGCTCTGAACTGCTGAGTCATTACTCCAGCCTGAGGAATTCTATCTGCTAGCATTAATTGAAATTCTTAAAATGTTCAGATTATCCTGTCACGTTGTTTTGTGTTTTCTGTGTGTCGTGCCTTCCTGTTTGTTTTCTCCTTTGTTCTTTTGCTGGTGCTAAAGATGAATCCACTTCAGTCCCTAGGGCTTGCTCCCAGTACTCAGATAGTCACAGTGCTTGGACAGACTTAACAGCCAGGCGACACACATGTAGACTTTTTCACATGGCCATCAGCCACAGAGAACATCTGGAGGTCAGTGGACTTAAGTCACTTTGATACATGTGTCCCCGTGTGCTCTTGCGTGAGTCTGTACCTAGGATTGTGGATGCTGCTTCATTTAAGACACTCAAAGGGTGACTTGCTTCCTGGCCAGTTTATTCAGCACATTTCTGTCCATCTGGGATAGCCACAGCCTTGACCTTGGCACTTCATGGTCCCCAGGACACACAGGAGAACTTGCTGCTGGCTGTGGACTTAAGACCTCTAGTGCTCTGGAAGCCTTTGTCCTTTTCAGAGTTAGCTTATGTAGATCTGTACTGTAGCTCCATCTCCCAAAGCCCTGGTTCCTGCTCTGTATCCTGCAGGCTTTGTGCAAAGCTGAGAGGAGGCGTTTACTCCCGACACAGTAGCTGGAAAGAGCCTGTTTGGATTCCAGTATCTTCTTGGATTGGTTGAGTGCTACTTTTTCTACCTACCTACCTACCTACTACCTACCTATCCATCCATCTATTTGGTTGGTTGATTGGTTGGCCTTCTTGAAACAGGGTTTCTTTGTGAGTATCCTTGGCTTTCTTAGATTCAATTTATAGGCCAGCTTAGCCTTGATCTCACAAGCAATCTACCTGCCTCTGCTTCCTGAGTGCTGGGACTAAAGGCGTGTGCTACTAGGTGGGTGGTGCTTCTTATTTTCGTTGGTGATTTGGACAAGTTTTATTGTGCCTCCCACCACCGCCACCATCTTTTAATTTTTGACAAGAGTGTCTTGCAGTCCTGACTGGCATCAGACTCAGTATGTGGCTGAGGCTGGTTCTCAATTCCTGATAACTTCTGCATCTGCCTTCCCGGTGTTGGGATCACAGTTTACAGGCACTCTGCTGGATCTATCGTTTCTTAGTGTTACCCACCTACACTTTTCATTTCCTTGTTAATCTGTTACTTTGTTACAAGGTTTCTCTATGTATCCCAGGCTATCCTAGAACTCCCTATGTAGACCAGGCTGGCCTTGAAACTGAACAGAGATCTGTCTGCCTGCCTCTGCCTCCCAAGTTATGGGACTAAGAGTATATACTTCACCAGGCCCTGTAATTTCTTACCTTTTGTGTGATATAATTTGTATAAATATTTATTAGCTGAGTTTTAATGTTTCCTATTGGCCTTTATTCTTTTGGTTTTTTGTTTTCTCCTCTTCCCCTCCTCCCTTCCCCTCTTCCTGTGCCCCCTCCTCCTGCTCCTCCTCTACCTTTGTTGCTTTTCCTTTCAACTCTGCACCAGCTTTCTAGCTTGTTGGAACCTATAGTCACGTAATCAAATTTGAGTCCTACTTTGTTGAATTTTTGTTTCAGGGTAAAATTACTTTTCCTTCAGGATTTTGAAGGCAGTTTGCTATCTTCTAGCTGCTTCTAGTTGTCCTGTATTGTTTGTCAGACATTAGTCTAGTTATTTATTGTTTAATAACCTGTTTTTCTGCCATGAAGACTTTTAGGGTGTGTGTGTACCCATATGATTAGAGTCCTACCAACATGTGTGCATTTATATGGGGTATTTGTGGTTTATACTTCTACCTCAGATCTTCTGGGAAATTGTACCTTTCATAAAATGAGGGAGGGCCTTTTCATCCTAAGGACCAGGCACTTGCTGGTCTTGAACCATCTCCTGCTCCCACCCACTGCTTTGGCTTTGAAGTTAAGGCTTTCTCTGCTTTCTGTCCTCTGGCTGACTGGTGACCTTTCTGACTGGTCCCAGCGTAGCCGGAACTAGGGTTCCTCAGTACCTTTTCTCATTTCTTGTGAGTCAGCTCAGTTTTACAGTGGTTTGTAACTATCTTACAGGGCAACCCCTGGAGAGCGAGCTCTGTGTTAGATTGCAAGGCCACACTCCCAGGGCCATAAATCCCACCCCACCCCAGAGAGGGCTGGTGAGATGGCTCAGAGGTTAAGAGCTCAAGCTACTTTCAGAGGTTGTGAATTCAATTCCCAGCAACCACATGATGGCTGAAAGCCATCTGTAATGAGATCAGACTCCCCCTTCTAGTGAGTATGAAGACAGCGCTCATATACATGAATATGTGAATAAAAATTTTAAAGTCTGTTTCAGAGAATTAGGGGGTGGTCTGTGATGTTGATGTTGTGTGTGTATGTTATGGGGTAGAGGGGTGTCCTGAGGAGGGAGAGGTTCTTAAGATCACAGGCATGTAAATGGAGCACAGACACATGCAGCCAGGACACTGTACACATAAAAAAAAAGAGAGAAAAGCCTGGGGGTCACAGCTCTGTGGCACAGTACTTGCCTATCTGAATATTTTTCTGCATATGTGTATGGCTGGTGTGTGTGTGTGTGTGTGTGTGTGTGTGCATGTTTACGGAGGCCTGAGATTGGGGCCAGATGAGGCCCCAGTCACTCTTATTTACTGAGGTAGAGTCTCTGGCTGAACCTGGGGCTGGCAAACTCAGCTGGTCTAGCCAGCTCGCCCCAGGGTCCCCCCAAGAGCTGGGATTATAGGAGCCAAGCCCAGATGTTTTTATCAGGCGCTGGGGACCGAACAACGGTCATTACACTTGTGCAGAGAGTGTTCTGTCTGCTGGAATTGTGCCCAAACTACACAGGAAGAAACCAGTGGGCAAAAAGCAAGGATGCCAGACAACCAAAAAAAAAAAAAAAAAAAAAAAAAAAAATAGGTGGTTCCTACTGAACAGGGACGTCTGATGCTGTGGACGGAGGACAGGTGGCTGTTACTCAGACCCAGATATTACATCTCTCACCTAGACAATTAAAGACATTGTGTCCGGATATAACACTTATGTACACCTGAAGGCCAAGAGGGAGAAAAGCCCAGGAAGGAATCCATGCCCAAGGAAGCAGCTCTGGTTAACACTGGGAAGTGTTCTTGGTTTCGGCACGACTGCTTCGGGCAGGGCAGTAAAGATCTGGAAAAACCCCCACTGATGATAGGGCTGCCTTCTGGGGACCAAGTCTGCTGCCCTGTTTTCCTTGAGCCTCTGGGGAACCCCTTTTGTAGTAGACAATAGCTACCTCATTCTCTCCAGGAGTCTCTGACAATGTCTCCACACTGTCTTTTACCCATCTCCTTGAGCCCCACTATTGCTCACAGCAATCCTTTTGGTTTTTTTCTTTTACAGAGTCATGGTTATTGTAAACCTTTTGAGCAATGTGCAGTAATTGGTGTTGGGAGTCTGTCAACCACGCCCCATAGTTACCTGGCAACAGCAGACATGCTCCACCCCACTTACCTGGCACTATAAAAGGGGGCTACTTGCCCCCCCCTTTCCTGCTCTTTGCTCTCCCCCCTTGCCCCTCCTCTCCCCATTTCCTCCTCCCCGCCACATGCTCATGGCCGGCCTCTACTTCTCTACTTCCCTCTCTCTGCCTCTACCACCCTCTTAACTCCCCCATGACCTGAATTCTGTCTTTTTATTCTGTGGCTGGTCCCTCGGGGAAGGGAGTCCCAACACGGGTTCCCCAGAGGCACCCCCTTACCCCCAGGCCTCCCCCTTACCCCCAGGCCTCCCCCTTACCCCCAGGCCTCCCCCTTACCCCCAGGCCTCGCTGCACCTCCATGGGGCGTATCCCCTACTCTCTTCATCTTCTAACTAACATTGGTGTTGAGACTCGGAACATCATCTTTTCTTTTTTACATACACATCAATTGGGACCAACTCATATCCTCAAACCCTTCTAACTTCTTTATTTATAAAGATAAAACGCATGGCTCTTGGGTTTAAGTGTTTGTTACTTTTCACGGATACCTTCTCCGGATAAGTGGAAGACTATCCCAGCTGCACCCGTATCAGGAAGGCTCTGCCCATCAGAAACTATGTTTGAGAGACAGACCTTCCTCTCTCTACTAGAGAAGATCTCTCCTCAAGTCCTTACAGGCCCTACAGCAGACCCAGAGGCCTGTTCACCAAATGGTACTCTTACTTGCATCTGAGCTGCCCACAAGTTCCAGTTCTTGTGTGTGCGAAAGATCCTGACCTGGAGCCAGCACGGAAAGGCTCGCCCTGTTGTTGCTGCCCTCGCTGCAGTGACGGTCTCTAGCGTTCTCCCCACACCTAGCTAAAGAGAAAACAGAGACCAGGATAGATGGGTTGTCACCAGGTCCTCTGACCTAAAGACAAAACCAACACAAGCCCCTATGACTATGACTGTCCTATTTTGTTTTCTGTCTCCTCAAGGGAAAGGCTACTAACCCCATAAGCCAACGAGTAAGGGTTCATTAGAGAAACCTTAGCCATGGTCAGAAATAACCTTAAGGGATAAGAAAAGAGACACCAAGAATCTGACAACTGGTAACAACCCCTGTCCCCCACTCTACCCCCACCCTCCCAGTTAACTACTTATAGCCATTGCTGGGCCATTGATCCTTTAGCGCCGAGCTCTCACTACAGGACCCTGCTTACCTACCTGTCTGTAATTACGTAAGGCAGAGGGTAAAGTTTGTTAGGTTGTTGGTGCTAAGGGGATGATATAACCCCTGCTTCAAGATGAGACCACGATTTGACTCGTTCGTAGGACCAGTGGGGAATGTGCTAACGCCAGACCTTCCCACAGCTGAGACCAAGAGGCACCCTCCTGACCTAAAACCCCGGACGGAGGCTCTGACACCTGCTAAAATGGGAGCAAAGACCTAATCCAGAGCGTTCCTAAACTTGCTTTCTGTAGCTCCCCTACTATGGACTAAGAGCCAGCATATGGTTTTCATGCATGAGGCCCAGAGCTACATGACTCAGGCATGTTTTCTATATAATACTGGCTGGCAATAAAGATGTTCTCCTGGCTTTTTTGTTCGTTTTTCCAGGTTAGCTTTTTGTTTTGCTTTGTTTTGTTTGGAGACAGTCTCAACTCACCACGAGTGAGTTTTTTGAGAAGGAAAAGTAGATTATCTCATTAAAGGGATAATCATTGCTCCCATGCCTTTACCGTGGCTTAAAGGTGAGACGGTTTTCCTGAGGTATGGTGTCTTAGCCTGCTGATTGACCAAATCGACTGGATTAATTCTTAGAAGCAGGGTGACTTTTAATATTAGCTTATACCCAGGCTAGAAAGCTAGCTTCCCTTGGTTGGCCTCCGCAGACCCCTTATCAGGATTTCTGTAACAGTCCTGTCTCTGAAGAGGTAACGAAACAACCACAGGAGAAATCGGGAACTGACTGACACTGGGAAGCTGATTCAGTCCACTTTTACCAAGGGGATCTAGAGACTCAGTTTTGATCTCTAGAAGGGTTAGAAGCAATGAGGTAAGACTGAAGTATTGGTCAAACCCGTGAGTGACTCTCTGGGCAAGGTGTTCATTAAGGAGATAAGAAACCAGAACTCTCTCTGGAGTTTTTTGGGGAAGCCCAGGACATTCCTGGACCTTCTGATTTCCAGGTCCCTGTTCCCCCTCACCCCTAACTTCCTAGTCAATTTATAATTGCTTTCTCATCAAAGCAGGGGTGCGAAGTTCTGAAGAGCCATTGGAATCTGAGGCAGAGTACTCATGGGATGAGAGATGGGTATAAAACGAGCTGCGTGTTTCACACTCCACCAGATTCGCATCCACAGCGACAGCTGCTTTGACTCTTTTCATTCCCGTGATTTCTCAAACTCGCCCGCAGAGATTTTGGCTCAGATTTTAGTCTTAGCATCTTTCAGTCTTGGGGGAAAAAATTTGCCCCTAAGACTGAGTGCTGCCAAAAGGTGGTGAGGTACGTGGAGGGACCTCTGTCTTTGCCAAGACAGGACTTGAAAGCTAGACAAAGTCATCTTCAAGATGAACGTCAGGTAGCTCGTGCAGTCCTTGTAACATTAGCAAACCAGATGGACACTTTGTTAAAGTTCCTTTTAAATATTTATGTTTGTGCCCAGAGACTAATGCAGCTCCAGCCTTAGTCAGAGAAGCGTCTTTTACAGCGGACAGATCTACAGATCTCTTGACTGGCGGAAGTGCTGAAGACCAGAAACTGCTGAATGTTTTGTCCCAACAGGGCGTCAGCATCACCAACTGTGAGGCCCAGGGAACTCTGGGGAAGGAAGTAGGACTGTGAGAAGGGAAGGTTGGTGGGGTGCAGTGGGGTGCTACACACATGAGCGCACAGCAGACTGCCTGCAGGGAAGAGAGGGAGGGAGGGAGGGAGGAAGGGAGAGAATGAGGCTGGATAGATTGTTGCTCTTCCAAAGGGTTCAGTTCCCAGCGCCTGTGTGATGGCGGCTGCAGCTTCGGTCTCAGGAGAGCCAATTCCCTCTTCTAACCCATGGGCACCGGCACACATGTGGTAAATATACATACGTGCAGGCAAAACACGCATAAATCCGAGAAAAACATTTTTAAAGGAAGGAAGATGGGAGTAAGAGGAGGTTGGGTTGGGAAGGGGTGAGAGGGCAGTGCTGTGAGAATACAACAAAGTCTTCTCTATGTAAGTATGATGTCAACACTTTACAATCAAATTTTAAAATTGGGAGGTCATTTATATCAACTGAAAATGGAGTGGCAAATATGCTATGATTTTCCCAGAGATGCTGAAATGTTTTAAAATTCTTGTGTCAAGCCGAAAAGCAATCCTGTGTGTTTTCTCTCTTCACAGGGCTTTGTTTAGACACAGACTACTATTTGCTTTAGTCAAAGCTTGCCATGATCTCGCTTTCGTTAGGAACATTGTTATGATTTGAAACATTGTATTGCTAAGATGAATTTCACTTTGAAGACTCACGTTCCACTCACTTAAGTAAGTGGTTAAAGCCACACTGAAATGCTAAGCCTCTGAGTCATTGTTCAGCATCAAATTCTGGCATAGATTTTTGTTGCTACTATAAATTTTATACTTGGTGGTATCAAATTTCGACATATGACCTCAACTCAGCACCAGCCCTTTTAAGAAGTCCATCCCTGGCTCGGCACTGTTTAGGCTCTGGGTCCCTGCAGTCGTGGTCTTGATGGTGGCTTGCATGGTGTTAGCCATTTAACTCTGGTGCATGATGTTATTGGTGTTCTGTACAATGATACGTCATTAAATGTGAGTTTGTCTTCTATTAATTCCCAGGTCCCTCTCTTTTACCTGCCATCACCAGAGCAGCATCAGTAACTGGACCAAATATGTCGACAGCAGACGAAGACAAGCACATGAGCATGTGTCCTTGTTGTCCCTTAAATCTCTTGGCGTGTTCATCAGCGGTACCATTAACAGAGGTGGCAAATGAAGCCATTGTTTGTAGGATTTATACTGCCGTCTATCTCTGAAGACTCCATTTAAAATCAGTTTAAACGCCTTTCAATACATTCTCCCAGACCCCTTAATTTGGTTGTTGTTTGGTGACAAATTCATTTTAGAAACATACTCCTTTTCTCCCCAAGGTATATCTGTCTACCCTTCTCTCTATCTATTGTTTAGTAAATTCACTACTAGTAAACAGCTTTTTTGCCATCAGATATGCCCCTACATAAATAAATTTTACAGTGGAATCTATCTCAGTTTTAATTTTTTAAAAATTGGGGGAAAAGGTTGGGCTTCAGCAATGGCTCAGAGGCTCAGAACATTTGCTGCTCTTCCAGAAGATTCAAGTTCAGTTCCCAGCCTCTCGGCCAGGCCAGGCAGTTCCCACAATCGGCAGCTTCAGCTCCAGAGAACTGTCCTCCCTGCACATGGAAGTCACACAGAGCTACAAATACATACAGATCTTTAGGAAACAAACACATTGTTTTGTAGCAGAGACATTGTTTCTCAGCTCTGCTACGTTGTCCTTGCATAGATGCCTTTCCAATCTGCTACAGCTGCACACTTCCTGCAGATTAAATGGAGTCTTCCCATTTGCCTTGGGAAGAAAACAGTATGTCTTCTTTCCTGACTCTTCTTTTAGGGTTCTATTCTCCTTTCCTTGAAGAAGCCATACTGGTATTAAAAAAAAATTTTTTTTTTTGTAGCAATAGAAAAGGGACTGTATGTATTTTACCATAAACATTAGTGTTTAGGGAAACAGAAAATGAAGTTTAGACTCTTTCACATCTCAGTTGCTGGTAGAATGCAACCCAGAGATTGTAACTCGCAGAGGAGAATGTATGAGGCTTAACTGAGATGTGGAAATGCCCTGACCAATCAAGTAAGCCTACTGCCCTGTCTACTAAACATGAATTGTCATTCTCACTGGGACATGAAAACATGACTAAAGTCACCGAGAGTATCTGATGGTGCCAGTTCAACTGCCCTGGAGAGGAACAGTGGGAGCTCCTCACACCATGAGACTGAAACCATTCTGTGTAAACAGCAGGAATACCTTATACTTAGTTTGCGAGATGTCTTAGTTCGGGTTTTATTGCTGTGAACAGACACCATGACCAAGGCAAGTCTTATAAGAACAACATTTAATTGAGACTGGCTTACAGGTTCAGAGGCTCAGTCCATTATCATCAAGACAAGAGCATGGCAGCATCCAGGCAGGCATGGAGCAGGAGGAGCTGAGAGTTCTACATCTTTATCCGAAGGAAACCAGGAACAGACTGAGTATCCTCAGGCAGCTAGGAGAAGTGTCTCCAAGCCCACCCCCAGGGTGACACACTTCCTCCAACAAGGCCACACCTTCTAATAGTGCCACCCCCTGGGCCAAGCATATGCAAACCATCACATTCCACTCCCTGGCCCCCATAGGCTTGTTCAAGCACATGAGTCTATGGGGGCCACATCTAAACATAGCATAATGCAAATTACATGTAGTCCAACTTCCAGAGTCCACATAGTCTATAGCAGCCTCAACAGTGTTAAAAGTCCAAAGTCTCTTCTGAGATTCATCCAATCAGTTAATTGTAATCCCCAAAGCAAGACAGGAAACCAGCTGGGTACATTCCAAACATCTCCATGTTTGATGTCTAACTGGTCTTCAGATCTCCAACTCCTTTTTCATCTTTGTGGACTGTAACAAACTTCTTTCTCCTGGGCTTGTTACACTCCCTGTTAGCAGCTTTTCTCAGCAGATATCCCAGGGCTCTGGCATCTTGTTTCAATGGGATCCACACACGATCTTCTGGGCTCCTCCGAAAGATCTGGCATTACTTCTGCAGCTCTGCCTTCTGTAGCTCAGGTCGATCCACTCCACTGCTGCTGTTCTTGGTGATCAGCCCATGGCACTGGCATCTCCAATACGCGGGGATCTTCCACTGCAGCTAGGCTTCACCGGTAGCCTCTCTTAGGCTCCCTTCATGGTGCCAAACCTTAAATCTTTCCATGACCTGCTCAGGCCCGGGCCTTCAGCTACAACCGAGGCTGCATCTTCATCAGTGGCCTTCCCTGGTCTCTCACAGTGCCGAGCCTCAGCCGCTCTCCATGACCCCTTCATTTCTTCAAAACTAGTACCGCCTGGGTGACTCTTACACATTACCAAGTCCAGCCACAGCACTGGGCACAACCTTGACTATCTCTGGAAAACAGCTTCTTTGTCCTCTCAGAAGACACTTCCCAGAAGATTTCACCTCAGTGATGCTGGTCTCTCCTTAATCACCACTAATTTCTTAGCTCCAGCTGACCAGCATCAATAGTCCCAGTGGTCCCTTCTGTACTCTAAAGCCAGAGCCGAGTGGCTGAAGCTGCCAAATTCTGCTGCTTTCTGGAGCTGGAACGTGGCCTGTTCTATGACGTTATCACCAGCTTTCTGTTTTCCAGCTCCTTCACTGCCTAAGCTTGGCTGTCCTAGAACTTGCTCTGTAGACTGACTTTGAACATGAGATCTGCAGGGTGTCCCCTAAGCACTGGGATTAAAGGTGTGGTCCACCAAACCTGAAGTTTTTCTTTATCTAGAGCTTGCTGGGTTGTAGGCTAGCCTTGAACTCAGAGATCTGCTTGTTTTTGCCCCCTGGGATTAAAGGTTTGTACTGCTATACCTGGTTCTAAATTTAGCTGGGTAGAATCTTACCTGAAGGTCATTTACTCCCTTAATTCAATTTAATATCCTTGGACACAGGATTCAGCTCCATTTCACTTCCTGGTGTCCCTTTAATACTCAAAAAAAAAAAAAAATTTTTTTTTTTTTTTTTTTTTTTTTTTTTTTTTTTTTTGGTATTTTTCCTTTCCCAGCTTGCTATGTTTGTTCAAAATACTCTTCATCAGACTTAACCAGAGAACAAAGTCTCTTGGGCTTTTTTGAGACTTCCTTTGTTGATGAAATTAATATAAATCTCTTTGCCTCAGCCTTAGGCAGTATCTTCGGACAATGGCAAAAAGCAACCACATTCTTCACCAAAACATTACAAAAATAGTCTCTCGGCCACATAGTAAAGTTCTTCTCCTCTTGGGCCAGTAGGCCTACACAGTTCAATTGACCCTCAACCTCACTGTCTTCCGAATTCCTACTAGGTTGGCCCATGAAGCCCCACTTAAAGCATTCCATGGTTTTCCAAATCTAAAGTCCCAAAATCCACATTCTTCCAAACAAAAGCATGGTCAGGCCTAACACAACAACACCCTACTCCTGGTACTAACTTCTGTCTTAGGGTTTTATTGCAGTGAACACACACCATGACCCAGGCAAGTCTTATAAGAACAACATTTAATTGGGCTGGCTTACAGGTTCAGAGGTTCAGTCCAGTATCATCAAGACAAGAGCATGGCAGCATCCAGGCAGGCATGGTGCAGGAGGAGCTGAGAGTTCTACGTCTTCATCCAAAGGAAACCAGGAACAGACTGGGCATCCTCAGGCAGCTAGGAGAAGTGTCTCCAAGCCCACTCCCACAGTGACTCACTTCCTCCAACAAGGCCACACCTTCTAATAGTGCCACCCCCTGGGCCAAGCATATGCAAACCATCACACGTGACCTCACCTATAACTGATGCTAGAGAACTCCACAATTGAACTGCCCCCCAAACCTAAACTATTTTCTCATGCTTTACATATGTTTATTGATTTCCTCTGGGTCTCATTCAAAGCTATGGCGTCTTGTACTTTCAGAAAACACCCCTACTTTAGGTGTTTATCATGTATGTGTGGAAGCCAAGACTGTTTGTCTGAGATTGATTAGTGAAGAGGCTGTCACTCAGACAACCAAGGGGTGGACTTGTTATTGCTAATCTTGGTTGTCAACCTGGGTTCAAGTGGAATAACTTAAAATCTAAGCAGCTGGGCACATCTGGGAGGGATTTTTCTTGATTGGGTCATTTGAGGTGGGAAAACCCACCCAATATAGAAGCAAGGTACCACACTGTGGATGTAGTTGCAACTGAGGATGGAGATAGTTGTATGTATATGTGTGTGTACATATATATGCATATATATGCCATATATATATATGGTTGATCTATGGGATAGGCAGCTTTTATTGGAAAACTCCCAAAAGTCATGTAGATGAGGAGATGGACCCGTTAGGGACTGTGTGGATGAAGCACTGTGCAGCAGCTAGGATACAACAGGAGAGTCAGCCAGAGTCTGCCCACAGGGAGAAGACAGTCTAAGAAGGAAGTAGGAACATAAGTTCAAGGTGGTGATGACGAATTAGGCCCACAGTGAGCACCGTACAAGGCTCAAGGATGCTCTCCCTGCGTCATGGGACATGAGAAGTTGCTAGATCTGGGGCAGGGCTGAGCAGAGCTACATGATCTGAACAAGTTGCTGGGGAAGCTTTGCCATCCCAGCAGCCTTTTGAGATCAGACCCTGTCTTCGAAGCTGGACCTGGTGATGTCAGCTGTAGAGATTAATTTGCCATGTGTTCCAAAGAGCTCCAAGGTTAGTTCTGGGTCCAGCCCGAGTCCACCGGCATAAGCTTGCGGATCAGAATTGACAGCGGTGCATTTCTAATGTTCTGAAATGAAAAGCATCTCTAGTCCTGAGTGACAGGCAACCAGGCCTGAATCACAGCCGTGTCCCTGACTCCTGTAGTTTCTGCCAAATGCAAGCCGTTTGGGACTCTCTCCCAGTGTCAAATGGTAGATAAAATGGGAGAGAGTCAACCATGTATTCACCGGGCCAGAAATAAGTGTCGTGTGTCAACAAGAAAGCTTTGTGTGTTTGTTTCCTTCTCCCAGAGAACATTTTGTTCTTGCTGCTGGTTAAAAGGTGGCAACTCTTAGAAGTACAGCAGGAAGCATTTAAGTTAGATAAAAAGGAGAGACTGCTTGGCCAAATGACTGACTACAGGATTAGGTTCCCAGGGGTATTATGGAATCTGACTTTAACTCATTGTTGAATAATTTAAGGGTGGTGAGGGATTTGCCTTGATGTGATTCTTTTAAAATTGTGTTTTGGGAATTCCAAGAAAATGGGAGTGTCTTGTGATCCGGAGCCCTGGGGAGGTTTCCTGGAGCTCAAGGTTGTTTCCAAGGCCTTAAGGTTGGCTCAGAGTGGAGAGGCTGCCTGGCAGAGGGATAGGGTGGGCTGCCTGGCAGAGGGATAGGGTGGGCTGCCTGGCAGAGGGATAGGGTGGGCTGCCTGGCAGAGGGATAGGGTGGGCTGCCTGGCAGAGGGATAGGGTGGGCTGCCTGGCAGAGGGATAGGGTGGGCTGCCTGGCAGAGGGGTAGGAAGGGAGGAGCTGGTGGGCTGCTCTGTGAATGGGAGCAGACTGGGCAAAGGCACAGTATGGGAAGCCGAGGGGCCTTGCTGGGGAATGTGGAGTTTACAGACAACCAGAAACAGACGTGGCCCCAAGTTTCTGGGCTTCAGTGGCCCTCTGCTTTTAGAAACAAAAGACAGCTTAGTCCTATAGATTGGTGAGACTCAAAAATTGAAGTGTATCACAAGGACAAGTGTCCACACTTCCACCCTTGCTCCCCGAGGCCCTCTTGGAAGTCCCAGGTAGATGAGGCAGGGACTCTGGATTAACAAAGTCCCTGGAAACGTCTTCTGGACTCCCTGTGTGGCACTCCCTCTTGGGCCCAAGCAGGGCTGCCTTCTAGTAACCCACGTCCCGTGAGAGCCAACCCTGAAGCAAGTTCAGGCCTGAGAGCAGTGTGTCCGGGCTGCATCTCTCTCTCTCATGCCCCGACTGTCCGAACGAGGAAGGCCGCGGGAAGACGTGAGAAGCAGGCTGTCTGCCCCACGCGGTATTTAACTATCACATCACCAGTTCTTTGTTTGCTCTCTGAGGAAAGGAGTTTGTGCTATTGATTCATTTCCATGGTCTCAGTGTGGCTGTCTCCAACTACCAAAGTGAGGTCCCGGCAATCAGGAAGAGAAGCCCACGGTAAACACGGAGACCCAGGAGAAACCAGCAATGACTCCCGATTGAGAATGGGATAGAGGTCAGAGAATAATCTATAATCGATTGACTGCTGCCCATTCTTTTGACTTAAAGAGCCCTGAAGGTTTCTGGTAGTTACTGTTCAGTGTTTAAAACAAACAAAAACCCAGAGTTTCCGTCTAGAGAGTAGGAGACAAAAGCAAACTTGTTGGGGAGGGGCTGGATGGGGGGGCTACCTCTACCTCGTTATTTACAGTTAAGATTGGGGGGTGTTGAACTCAGGAGTCTCCACCTGAGGAAATACATCCCACCCCTCAGTTACCTAGCAACAGCCAGGTATACCCCACCCCTCAGTTACCTAAAAACAAGCAGGTAAGCGCCACTCCAGTGACCTGATACTGTAAAAGGGGCTGCTCACCCCCTTCTCTCTTGCCTCTCTTGTGCTCTTGCACCCTTGCTCTCTCTCTCTCTTGCCCTCTCCCCCCCAACCCCTCCTCTTCCTCTTCCCTTCCCCGCTTTCATGGTCATGGCCGGCCTCTACTCCTCTATTCCTCTCTTCTCTCTGCCTCTACTACCCTCTTAACTCCCATGACTTGAATAAACTCTATTCCGTATTATACTGTCATGTGGCTGGTCCCTCAGGGGGAAGGGATTCCCAACATGGGTCCCCCAGAGGCATCTCCCCAGGACTTGTTGCACCTCCATGGGCCATACCCACCCCACTTCATCCTTTTCCTAACATTGGTGCCAGGGACATCATCTTTTAACAGCATTGGTGCCCCGTGACTTTTAACAACAACTCTCCCTAACTTTATTGGCTCGGGATCTTTCCCCACCCCACTCTCCCCCTCCAAAGACAAAAAAACCTAGTGGGAAAGAGGGAGAGGCCCAGCAGGATCTGTGGACTGTCAGAACAGTATTGGGTGAAAACGTTAAATGAAACCCGTTATTGTACTGTCAAATAATAATAAAACCTTTTAAAAAGTAAACTTTCAGCAGGGCAAGCCGTCTCAGAAGGCAGATTTGTGTGAGCTACAGGCAAGCTTGGTCTATATAGTGAAACTCTTGGTTTTTGTCTTTTTAAAGAAAAAGTAAACTTGCATTTCGTTATATCCTATGGACAACAGTCACCCAATGAATGGGTAGCACTGGTGATTTATATCCTTAAAAGTGTAAGATACCTAAAAGCAATAATTATTATCCCGAGACTAAAACTGGAAATTAAACATGAAATCTCTGCTGCTCCACTTCCTAAATTCTGAAGGTCTCTCTAGGTGGTAAGGTTAGCTTTGGAGAGTATTTTGGGTGTTCCCAAAAGGATGTCACTAAAAATGAAAACAGCTACCTCACGGATTGGGAAAAAGAAAGGGAACTTCAAAGCAGCTAGTGGGTGCGTGGATGGGCGAGCCTGAAGGCTTCTGGGCTCAGTAGGTTTGCAGTAGCTGCTAGCCTCTTTGTTGGCTGCTGGGATCCCGCGCTCTCTTAGCCAAGGATCTTTATCTTCCCACGGCAAGCACAGCCAACAGTTTCTATTTCGGATCTAATCGGATCTGTTCCACGCCTGCCTCTGGGTGTCACTCGGAAGCCGTACAGGACCCGCCCCAGACCAAGTCCCCCCGGGTCAGGACATTTAAGAGAGAACTGTGTGACTGAGAAGGAAGACGGCCTCCCGGCCACCGGGGTCACGGCGTCTCACGGTGACCAGCCTTCCGGCTCGGCGTGGCTACAGCAGTAGGCGTCGCCTGCGCGCCAGGGCCGTTCCTACGCAGAGCTCTGGTCCCACCGAGACCAGCAGCATCAGGGAAGAACCGAACACTGTGGATCCGATGGAGCCTTGTGTTAAAGTGGCTCACGCATGCGCAGGACCAAACCTCCGCTCATGGGTGGAGTCTCCAATTATGGGAGGAGTAAAGAGACTCAATTTGTCTGAGCTCGACGTGCTGCTTGTCGTCTCCCACATGGTCTAGCGGTTAGGATTCCTGGTTTTCACCCAGGCGGCCCGGGTTCGACTCCCGGTGTGGGAACGCAGATATCTTTTAAAATTAAGATGTGAGTTCACACTGGCCTGACTCAGAAGAGTTTTTAGAGTTTGTATCCGTTCTCTGAGTCACAACACAGCAGAAAGACTTAAGGGAAATTCAAAGAATGATGGCGGATAAAGAAAGAGACCGCACTTCCCCTCCGCTGGCGTTTGAACCTGACTAAGTAGATCCTTCTCTGAAAGAAAATATGCAACTTCAGGGGACCTGCAGTTCAGACTTCTCGCTAAGCTGGTTTAAAGGAGCCATCTATAGCTCGCTGTTCCAGTGCCAGCCTTGTCCCTTACACAACAAAGTAAAGGTTGGTGTGAACGGATTCGCCCTTATTGGGCGCCTGGTTTCCAGGGCTGCCTTCTGCTCTGCATCTGGCAAAGTGGAGATTGTCGCCATCAACGACCCCTTCATTGACCTCAACTACATGGTCTACGTGTTCCAGTGTGACTCTACCCATGGCAAATTCAATGGCACAGTCAAGGCTGATCACGGGAAGCTTGTCATCAATGGGAAGCCCATCACCATCTTCCAGGAGCAAGATCCCGCTAACATCAAATGGGGTGATGCTGGTGATGAGTATGTCCTGGAGTCTACTGGCGTCTTCACCACCATGGAGAAGGCCGGGCCCACTTGAAGGGTGGGGCCAAAAGGGTCATCATCTCTGCCCCTTCTGCCGATGCCCCCATGTTTGTGATGGGTGTGAACCACAAGAAATATGACAACTCACTCAAGATTGTTAGCAATGCATCCTGCACCACCAACTGCTTAGCCCCCCTGGCTAAGGTCATCCATGACAACTTTGGCATCGTGGAAGGGCTCATGACCACAGTTTATGCCATCACTGCCACTCAGAAGACTGTGGATGGCCCCTCTGGAAAGCTGTGGCGTGATGGCCGTGGGGCATCCCAGAACATCATCCCTGCATCCACTGGTGCTGCCAGGGCTGTGGGCAAGGTTATCCCAGAGCTGAATGGGAAGCTCACTGGCATGGCCTTCTGTGTTCCTACCCACAATGTATCTGTTGTGGATCTGACATGCCGCCTGGAGAAGCCTGCCAAGTATGATGGCATCCTTGAAGCAGGCAGCCAAGGGCCCACTGAAGGGCATCCTGGGCTACACTGAGGACCAGGTTGTCTTCTTCTACTTCAACAGCAACTCCCAATCTTCCACCTCTGATGCTGGAGCTGGCATTGCTCTCAATGACAACTTTGTGAAGCTCATTTCCTGGTATGACAATGGCTACAGCAACAGGGTGGTGGACATCATGGCCTACATGGCCTCCAAGGAGTAAGAAACCCTGGACCACTTCCACCCCCACCCCCAGCAAGGACACTGAGAGCAAGAGAGAGGCCCTCAGTTGCTGAGGAGTCCCATTCTAACTCTAAGGCAATGGGCTCATGACAAAGTGTTGGGGCTGAAGGTTATGCGTGGGGTCAGCAACATGACCTTCCATTTGCCAAGGTTGACCTGTCTGTTGCTGCTGCCGATTGCCTACCCTCTCAGTAGCAGAGAGAAGCAGTGTCAAGTTGATTCCATTAAGTCCCTTTCCATGTGGAAAGGGCAGCACTTTGTCCCTTGTGGGATAAATAGATACTTATTCTGGCTGTGGACGTATTACCTGCATGCAATGTTTCTAACAAAACCACAGCCATGGACTGACACCATTAAAGAATTCTACAAAGCCCTGTTACTGATCCAAGAACTCACTTCACAGCCAAAGAGGTGTGGTGGTGGACTTATGGTCACAGAATTTGCCAGTCTTACTGTGTTCCCCACAGTCCTAAAGCAACTGACTCTCTAAAATTGTGGAATGCCTTTGAAGACAGGTACAGCACCAACCAACCTTCTAAACAGGGCCTTCAGAAGGGTGTGCATGCTCTGAGTCAGTGCACAGCATACAGTACTGTCTCCCAACAGGCACGATCCAGGAATCATGAAGTGGAAATGGGAATGTGGAGATTTATGTTAAGGCAATACATCATTAGACAGAAAGAGGAGGTGGGTCAAAGGAGAGGAAACGGAAGGGGAGGAGTCAGAGGAGAGGGAGGAGAGGACAGAATGGGAACAAGAGGACTGATCATGGCAAGTGAGAGGGATTTCTTAGGAGGGGAATAGAGAGGTAGTGGTAAATCTGCCCAAAATAGACCTCAGATTGTTTTCTTAATTACTGAGTCGTATTTTCATTGAATGGGTTTATTTGGGTTGAAGAGGAAAATGCAACAAACTGGCGATTGTGTTGAAAAGGATATCAACAATTGGCGCCCAATGTTTGGTTTAGAACCCAACTAACCTGAGTCTAAAGTTCACTGCTCCCCCACCCCAGCCCCTAAAATAGGGATCTGAGCTGAGTGTTGGATTAAAAGCTGACTGGGTTTGAGGGGCCTACAGAGAACTGCAGAGATGCTCCCTCCCCCAAACCCTAGACAGAGAGCTACAGCCAGGGGCAGTATCAAGAAACACAGGGAGGAACAGAAGTCTCTGGGGCACAACTGCCTGTGAGGTAGCCTGAGACTAGCATACAAACAAGCGCTGCCAGCTGCAACCCAAAAAGGCCACTGTTGGGGAATAAAGAATGGAAAAGGACCGCAGTGTTCTGAATTGAACAGCAGAAAAAAGGTACAAAGAGCTCTAGATCAGGTATTTTGATACTTAAAGATGAGAAATACAATAAATATATTTTGGGATCTATGGCATAATATTTTGGATAGTCTGACAGGGATGGGTTTTAAGGAAATAGACACCTTATCATTTACCATTATTGTGATAATTATTCTCTTGATTTACTATGTCCTCTCAAAAGACAAGGCCTTAGATAAAAAATTCCTTGCCTTAAAAAAAAATTACTAGAACTAAAGGTTCAAGATTTCCTAGGTCAAAATAAGCAAGAGAGAGAGAGAGAGAGAGAGAGAGAGAGAGAGAGAGAGAGAGAGAGAGAGAGAGAAGGATGAAGGCTGGAGATGAAAGCTAGAGAAGACTCTAGAAAAAAGAATTCAACAAATCACAGATCAGACTGAATGGCAAGGAGCTAGAGATAAAATTTGGAAGCAAAGTCTAGAGGATAATTTACTGAAGCTAGCAAATCAAAATAAGGCAGATGTTGCAATATCAGAATTACAACATAAAGAGAAGCTAAGATTATGGAAGCAGGGCTTAGAACACAAGATATAGGAGATTATAAAGCTGCATGAACAACAGAAAGAGAAATTTGAGACTTGGCAACACAGCCTAGAAGAAACATTAGAAATAAAGAGACAGGAAATTATAGATCAGAATAAGAGACAGAAAGATGAAAATGAAGGTGGGAGACAGGAACTGGAAAAAAGGTTAGAACAAAATACACAGCAGCTTACAGATCAGACTGAGCAGCAAAGAGAAAATGAGGTTTGGAAGCAAGACTTGGAGAATAAGTTTTTAAAATTAATTAATCAAAAATTAATAGACAGTAGACTATCAGAGTTGCAATATAAAGAAAAACTCAAAATGTGGAGGCAGAACCTTGAGCAGAGAATACAGGAACTCAAGGAACAGGAGGAGCGACAAAAGGAGAGATATGAAATGTGGATACAGATCTTAAGGGAGGAATTTTAAATTTCAATCAATGAAAATAGTTAGAGACAGAAGATAAAATTAGAAAGCCAACTGAAAGTTGTTAGAAAGCAAACTTTAGTCTATCCGGTTAATGTACAGCAAAGACCTCCAGGCGATGACCATCCACAGGGTTACGAAGAATTTGAATGACAACCCGTGGATGTACTAGAACTGAGGAAATTTAAGGAAAGTGTTATTAATTTTAGAATGCACTCGCCATTTGTAAAACAAATCCTGATTTCTTGGGCTATTAAAAATAGAATAATCCCCCAAGACTGGAGAGATATTGCAAGAGCAATACTAGAGCCTGCCGCAAATTTACAGTGGTTCTCATGGTGGAAAGAAGAGGCAAGGGAGATAGCACAACAAAATAGAGCCAGGGGTAGAGAGATTTCCAAAATGGACAATGGTCCAGCATATATCTCTGATAAGATGAAGCAGTTTTTTGAATATTATAATATAAAACATGTCACAGGCATATCACATAATCCTACAGGACAAGCTATTGTGGAGAGATCTAATCGAACTTTAACAGAGATGCTTAATAGGCAAAAGGGAGCAACAAAAACCCCCAGAGATAGATTACATAGTGCCTTATTAACCTTCAATTCTTTAAATGCTAATGGACAAAACAGCACAGCTGCTGAAAGACATTGGATTGTGGAAAAAACCCACTGAATTAAATCAGCCTGTTTATATTAAGGATATTCTGACGTCAGAATGGAAAATGGGGAATGTATTATGCTGGGGGAAGGGTTATACCTATGTTTCCACAGGAAAAGAAAAGCTGTGGGTTCCTTCCACGTTGGTAAAGATCAGACATGACCAAGGGAGACCTCTTGGTGACCAGTAAGAAAAGGGAGACTGACACAATCAACAAATTGGTGATGTATAGGTGGTAATGTTTATTATGTCTCCATATATAGAGACAGCTCTGGAACTGGCCGAGACTAAAATGTCTATACACAGCCAGTAATATTTATTGGGCACAAATTTCTCATGACTTTTTATTACATGCCATTCTTTAAGATGGCATGTATGCAGAATTATATGATCAGACTAACCTGAAGAAAGACAGTTATCTTTATTAATCTTCATTAACCAATCTGTGCACCGCGCACACTCCATGTGAATGTCTTTACAGAACTATATGATGCTTGTAAGTTTTGTGTGCTGCAGGATGAAAGAAGAGAAAGACAGCCCTGAAAAGATCCACACTTTGGGATGCTGGGATTCTGGGACCTTCCATTCCAGCTCCAAGTTTGATTCTACCTCAACTACATCGAAGCAGCTTCTTTTAAAGACTTGCTTCTAGGACTTTTCCAGAACTGCTTGGTTTGCCTGTCCAGCCTTTCAGACTGTCATAGTCAAGATGTCATCTAAGTAGTGAACTTTCTCAGCAGATAGTGACTGGGAAGCAAATGATGCCAGCCAGCTCTCCTGTGACAAAGCTAGTTTTCCTATTTTCCCTTGGTCCCCCAAAGGTGATTCTTAGCCCCAGTTTAGCTGGAAGCAGATAAGAAATCTTCATCCCAGTTCCTTATGTGGGGTGCATGGTTCTGGTTATTTTTTGAATTATAGATACTTTACAAATGCAGCTTTGGACAGGAGGGAACTAGAGAGTTTAAACTCAGGGATTCCTACCTTTTCTCTCCTTTTCTTTATCCAACCTTCTTAAGTGGGGAAAAGGAGGTGGAGGAGAAATTGGGGATGTACTAATATTATGGAAGTTAGAGAAATAGACATAAGGATAGGTTAGTAAATTTACTCTCAAACAAGATATTACACAGCTACATCTTACATTAGTAGAAATCTTTGTAACTGATACACGATTGAGGTTGTAGTCTTTACATTGGTATGATTTCATTTGATACAAATCTAATGTTTTCACTAGTATGGTTTCTTACTGATTTAAAATTGAGATTAATATTGTTACTTTCATATAGGCATTGTGCCTATACAACACATTTTGGAATATAAGGCTTAGATCCAGTCCTATAACTGTTATTAAACACTGTTTTTAGTTGATTAATTAATACTAGCTAAGGGCTGGATAACAAACTTATAATTTGAGTCACAGATGCTTTTTGTAGTTAGGTGGATTTAAAAAATGCCAGAAATCCACAAATTATGACATTTAATGTTGTTTATCTTTGTTGAGACATAACTGCTCCTTACAGTTCCCCTTTGGTGGGATAAACGAAGAAACTGAGTATCTCTACCTTGAGGTGAGGTATAGTTGGTGGCTAGGCAGCCATTGGGCAAAAAACTACCAAATTCATCAATAGATTATTACTGTCCAAAAAGAGACACTTTGTGCAGAATAGTTGACTGATAATCTTTGCCGAGCCAAAATTATCAGCCCTTCAAGATTCCTGCATTTTTAGGTCTGTCAGTGATCCTGGGCCACAAGGCCAAAGACTTGCTCTCACATATTGCTAACAGGGGACTACTGGTAGAGATTTGTCTCTACAACTTCTCTAAGTTCTGGAAACTGTGTTAGGCTTCCTATGTTTTTAGATATCTGGCCATTCTCAGATTTCTGATGGAGTTAAAGACTAATTTAGTTTGATGGCCTATCCAAGATAATTAACTTTGAGAAAACATAGTCATTTAGAATATTTTCAAGTGTTAATAGTCATATACAGCTTACATAATAGTCATATACAGCTTAAAGGCAAAGGTTTTTCTTTTGTTTTATTTTTATAGTAAACAAAAAGAGTGATATGTAGATTTATGTTAAGGCAATACATAATTAGACAGGGAGAGGAGGTGAGTCAAAGGAGAGGAAACAGAAGGGGAGGAGTCAGGGAAGAAAACAGAAGAGGAGGAGTCAGAGGGGAGGGAGGAGAGGACTAAACGGAAACAAGAGGATGGTTCATGGCAAGTGAGAGGGATTTCTCAGGAGGGGAATAGAGAGGTAGTGGTAAATCTGCCCCAAATAGACCACAGTTTGTTTTCCTAATTACTGAGTCGTGTTTTCATTGAATGGTTTTATTTGGGTTGAAGAGGAAAATGCAACAAATTGACCATTGGGTTGAAAAGGATATTGCAACAGGAATGCTTTTGCTCTCCATGACCCCAGTGATCCACTTTTGTTTCCTACTACTGTAACTTAGAGTTCTGCTGGCCTAGAAATCTTGATTGTAGAGAAGGGAGTGTCCTGCCAGGAAATACAACAAACATTTCACTAACGCTAAGCCTTCCCTCTGGCCACTTTAGGCTATGATATACCTGTGAGTCAACAAGCTAAGAAAGGAGTTATGGTGTTAGTAGTGATGACAATGGAATTGGGAAAGCTAGTTGCTTTCTTACTGAGTGTGAGCTCTGAGGATTTATAACCTCACTTCACTTCCTACTTGCTTCCTGCACCTGTGTGTGCACAGAAATGTGATCAGGCCGCTCTATGCTCCTCCCATGCTCCTGCCTTATGAACTCCAGCCCACTGGACACAGACCAAAATATCTTCCTAAAGTCACTATTGGTCATAGTGTTTTATCACAGCACCAGAACAGTGATTGATACAGGGTATTGAAGAAGCAGGTAGACCCCAAGGTGCTCAGTTACCCACTCTGCAGGCATAAGTTTAGAGTTGTACGAGATGGATTGACTATCATGTTAGGTGGAATCAGAGTCTCTATGTGTAAGTTAAACAACACAGAAGCTGTGGTTGGTGTCAAGTGAACTTGTCATAGTGGGCCTTGATTGTCAACCTGACAAGATTAAAATCACCTGGGAGAGACACCTCTGGGAATGTTTGTGAGGGCATTTCCACAAAAGATTACCTGAAGTAGTTAACACTCACCCTTAAAGTGTGTGGCACCTTTCAGTGGGTGGCCCAGATCAGAAGTCTGAGGAAAAGGCACCGTACATCTCTCCTAAACCTAGCCCAGTGACATCTGACACTAAGTCCTTTAGCCTTCCAACATAGACTCAACTCTCCAGGGAGCTTCAGGCCTCTGCTGTCAGACGGGGACTGTGAGGCATCCAACTTTATGGACTGGGCAGCCAGCATGCTCTCTGCCTCCATACAGCCCAGCCTCCAGTGTGTGAGGTGGTTTATGTCTCCTCTTACTAGACATTGACACAGAGATACACAGACATGCAGATACATACACTCAGAAAGATGCACACATATAGATATAAACTCATGTACAGAGAAGCACACCTACACATGCAGACAGATACATACATACACATAGACATAGACAGACAGACAGACATATGCTCATTCAGACATAAGCTCATATAGAGACACACACAGACACATACATACAAACAGACACACCTACACAGAGACATAGAAAGACAGAAAGATACCAGACACACACTTATACACACATACACATACAGACACAAAATCATACAGAGACAGCCACAAAAGACATATACATGCATACAAACACATAGAGACACACAGACATATAAAGATAGACAGAAAGACAAACATCTCTCTCTCTCTCTCTCTCTCTCTGTGTGTGTGTGTGTGTGTGTGTGTATGTGTGTGTGTGTGTGTTTGCTCCTCCAGAGAACCCTGACTAACATGGCAATTAGTAGTGCTGCTGGTCAGAGGGAGGGACAGCAACAATTGATGGTAAGAACTTGTGGTCAGGAACTGTGTGTCTTTGTTCAATTCTAAACCGTGCTTTCAGAAGGAGGGTGAGCTCTGTTCCAACAAAGCCGTTATATCTGCTCCTCATACTCACCGATCCTTTCCATGAAACACTATTTTGACCTCGTGGCTTTAGGGGGAAAAACTTCTCTGGATGCTTGTAATGTTTAAGGAACCAAAGCACAGGGGATACTTCCACAGCATTTACCAGAACAAAGGGGCTTCACCCTCAGGGAGATGGCTACTTAAGTTCTGTTCCGCATCTTTATGGGTTTGTGTTTTGCAGAAACTTTGCCATAATTTCCATTAGTCATCCTCAAACCAATTTTTGAATTCATTAATTTTTTGATGGAAATGCCTTTCATATTCTTTAATCAAACTCTACATTTGACGCATAATTGGTGTATTCTGGGATTCTCTCTCTCTGTGTCTCTCTGTGTCTCTCTGTCTCTGTCTCTCTCTGTCTCTCTCTCTGTGTCTCTCTGTGTCTCTCTCTCTCTCTCTCTGTCTCTCTCTCTCTCTCTCTCTGAGACAGGGTTTTTCTGGGTAGCCCTATGTGTCCTGGAACTCTAGACCAGGTTGTCCTTGAACTTGGATCTTCCTGCCTCTGCCTCCCGAGTGCTGGGGGTGAAAGGTGTGTGGCACAGCATCCAGCCAGTCCTAGACTGTAGGTGGTGTATTTCTCTGTTCTTTGTTAGTGGAACATAAGTAAGAATTCGATTTTTGCAGTTCACAGTTTGGGGGCCTGGAAGTGCAAGGTAGAGTAACTTCCTTAAGCTGAGTCCAAGGGATGCAGACCATTGAGCACCAAGAGACGTGTTTGCTTCTCCTTGCCCCTCCCCCTTTACCCCCCTCACTCCAGGCACCTGTCTCCAATCAGGGGTTCTGCTTGTCCCATCCAGGTGTTAGCCAGGCCTAACCAGATCTGTTGTCATCCAGGGGACACTACTTTGATGATGTTCTGTAACTGTAATTGTCTTCTGAAGGTCCTACCTTTAATCAAGGTGGTTTCAGTTGACACATAACTGTAGGTATTGGTTTATACATGAGCTCAAGAGAACATTCTCAAAACTTTGTGGACTCTAGCCACCAAATGAGAATTTCTACATGATTGAGTTCCACAGAAGATGAATTTAGAAGTCACTGAGTTTTTCATTCAGTCCATGTTCACACCATAACAACACGAACATGATAATTTTATTTTTGTTTGGCTTTTAAATTTTTTTTATTTTTTTAAAGATTTATTTATTTATTATATATCAGTACACTGTATCTGTCTTCAGACACACCAGAAGAGGGCATCAGATCCCATTACAGATGGTTGTGAGCCACCATGTGGTTGCTTGGAATTGAACTCAGAACCTCTGGAAGAGCAGTCGGTGCTCTTAACTACGGAGCCATCTCTCCAGCCCCAAATTTCTTTATTTTTAAAAACAAGAATTTTAAAATTAATTCCTTGAGAATTTTATACATGTATTTATTATAATCTGGTCATATTCACCCACCACCCACAACCTAAATTCCTCACCACTCCACTCCCACCCCATTACCTTCTTCCCAACTTTGGGTCCTTTTCTTAAAATGACCTACAATGTCCAATTTGTGTGGTCTCCATGTACTCATAGGCATGGGAACATCTACTGGAGCTTGATGCCACATGCTTAATGAAAACAGACTCTCCTTCCCCAGAAGCCATGCAGGGAGAACTCAGCATCCCCTCCCCCACCCATGCAGGAGCGCTGATTGGCTTGACTCAGCATACCCTCCCCCACCCATGCAGGAGCGCTGATTGGCTTGACCTTGTACAGGTCTTGTGCAGGCTACCGCAGGGGCTGAGAATTCAGAGACGTGTGGTCAAGAAGACACTAGCTCTGCTTCTTTAGATCTCTGGCTCTTACAATCTTTTTGTCCCCTCCTCTAAAATGTTCCCCGGAGCCTTACAGGGAGAGGGTGTGCTGCCTGTCTGTGCCCCATCTGTGGTGGGACACTCCACAAACACCTTCAGTGCTTCGGCCAGTTGTGAATTTCTGCATTAACACTGTCCACCACACAAAGGCGCGTCTCTGATGAGGTCTGAGCTGATCTATAAGTATACAGATAAGAAGTAAGACAGCAGATCGATGCTCTGCCCATTTAGCAAAATAATAGTAGTTGATTCATCAGTGGGCTCCGAGAGCCCCAATCAAGATTTCTGGTTTTTCTTTTTTTTTTAATTAATGAACCAAATTGATTTGAGTTAATTGTATTTGTCAATACATTTGCTTTTTTGCACATAGTCACAAACTCTGAAGGACTTTGTTTTATACCCCTCAGTGAGTAGACTTCAAGTTGTCCTATGCATGTTCCCTTAGAGTATGCCTGGTGCCTCACACAAGCGTCCCAAATGCCCGCAGCATTAACACCTCACAGTGGCACAGGAAAGGGAAGGTGGATATGAAAATGAGCCCCCTCACGTCGGAACGCTGGCTAGGAAAAACACTGAATACTTGGAAAATCACTGGAACAAATAATCAAAAAATCAATTTGCAAACACCCACAAGGCCACAGGGTGATCACCCCATTTCTTCATGAGAATCAGTTATTGAATGAATCTAATTTCCTTTTGTCACAGAGGGTCAGGCATGGTGAGCAGGCAAGGTTCCTACCCTGACTTAAGAAAGCCTGGGGTGTGGTGTCCTGTCGTCCCCAAGCAAGTATAGGAAAGATCCTTCCTGCGTGGCAGGCGTAAACTAAGCTCCAAACAATTGGGCAACTAAAAGTCAATGTGCTGAAAACTCGCCTTCTCCTCAGTGTCCTCTGTCCCTCTCTAATTGTTCAAGAGGTTGTCTGGGTTCTCCATCTTTCTATCCTCCATTTTCCTCATCTCTGAAGTGGGGACCTAGTAGGATCCATGTCATGGGTGTTAAGGATTAAAAGAGATAACTCATGTGTTTGGCTTGGCTGAAGGCCAAAGAGTGCTAGCAGCCATCACCTCCCAAACCCTCCCCCCACCATCACCACCATCACCAACACCATCACCACCATCACTACCATCACCACAATCACCACCACCATCACCACCATCACCATCACCACCACATTCACCACCACCATCACCACCATCACCACCACCACCACCATCACCACAATCACCATCACTATCACCATCACCACCATCACCACCATCATCACCCCCATCACTACTACCACCACCATCACCACCATCACCACTACCACCACCATCACCATCACCACCATCACCACCATCACCAACACCATCACCATCACCACCACCACCACTATCATCACCACCATCACCACTATCACCACCATCACCCCCACAATCACTATCACCACCAGCACCACCATCACCACCACCATCACTACCATCACCACCATCACCACCACCACCATCATCACCATCACCAATATCACCACCACCATCACCACCATCACCACCATCACCAACACCATCACCACCATCACTACCATCACCACCATCACCATCACCACCATCACCAACACCATCACCATTACCACCAATACCACCATCACCACCATCACCCCCACTATCACTACCACCACCATCACCACCATCACCACCATCACCACCACCACCATCACCACCACCATCACCACCATCACCACCACCATCACCACCATCACCACCACCATACTGGTCTCCCACACAGGGAAGCTTCCATTGCCACCTCTTTGATAGCATTCACATCTCCATTTCCCGAGGGCTGCAACATGACTTCTCTAGTCCCATTGCATCCACCTGCAGCTCCTCCTTCCCTGTTCTGTGGGACGAATCTACCTCAGAGCCTGATTCCTGCCTCTTCCCTACTCACACCCAGACTCTGCTTGATTTCACACTGTTTCCTGTGCTTGGCCTTTGCTCACTTTTTCAGTGTCTAGAACACGCTTGTGCCCTTTCTCCCTCTGCTGCAAATCCATCCTAAGACCAGCATGGTGTCTCTCCTGATGCTTCCTTACCCCTCCAGTCAAAGGCCAGTTCCTCTGATACCTCTCTTCTGGTTCACATTGCTTCCGAGCCTAGGTTTTAAATCAAAGGTCCTGTCCTAATAACCATGCACTAAGCAGTGGATGAGGAAGACCGGATTTTTATTCACGATTCCCAGTTAGAGAAGCCATGGGACTAGATGGATCGAGAGAGAATCAATAGTTTACATAAATAAACCGAAGGCAGGGGAGGGGTGTGGCTAGTCTTGGAACAACCAGAGTCCTCCCTCTCTGAGAGTCCTCCACTCATTACAGACCAGTTTCTAATAGCAAGAGCTCAGAGCACCGTTGTCTCAGGACTCATAGGGTTTATTTTTCTCAGTTTTTGGTGAGAATTAAGGTTTGGGGGAGAAGGTGATCTCACTGGGCCCTGTACCTTTCCCTGGTCGTTTCACGCTGGATATTGTGATTGGCAGTTCCCATCAAATCCCATGGCCAGAGAAATTATATAGTGGTGATCTAAAGACACTTAAGAAATCCTGAGTTAAGAACAGGCTTTTATGGTGTGTGACTTATAGCACAATAAAAAGAATTGGCGTGGGAAAGGTGCACATTTGTATATTCTTTATGTTTGGGTGATCCGTTTGCTCAGGCAACAGTGCAGCGAACGTATCACCTGCTGCCGGTCTGAAGTGACATGAGTGGGAACTGTGGGCCGGAGGTGGACGACGTCCTCTGGACACCTGCATTCTTGCATCTGCTGGCCGGCTGTGCTCAACCCACGTCACCCTTTGGTGGGAAGAGGAGAGATTGTGTTGTTGTTATGGTTGTTGTTTCTTTGTTTTGTGAGACAGGGTTCCTCTGTGGATCAGTCTGGCCTGGGACTCACCATATAGACCAGGTTAGCCTCGGTCTCATAAAGGACTGCCTGCCTCTAACTCCTGAAGTCTGGGATCACAGGGGAGTTGGGGTGGGGTGCTGCCACCCCCTGACACCAATTCTGCTTTAAGAGGATCCTAAAACTACCTCCCAGTTTGATGACGTTTCAGAATTTACTGGAAGGGCACTGTGGTTGTGGTTTATTGGAGGGATATGTTTGTGTGTATGCACACCGGAGCACCTGTGCGGGGATCTGAGGACAACTCGCAGGAGTTGGTTCTCAGGTGAGTCCCAGGGATTGAACTCAGATCATCAGGTTTGGTGCAAGCCCCTTTACCCACTGAGCCATCTCACTGGCCCCTAGATTTTTTCTTAAGGGGCCTGGAGGAGAGAACACTGCTAACAGAGAGGCAAGCGCTCAGTAGCTCAGTGGAGGCCTTGGCCACACTCACTTCCTTAGGGGAGTCTCTGAAGGAGGGGGAGAGAGTAGCAGACCACCCCTCGGGCAGTTGCCATGTCTGTCTGCTTCACAGTGACATCACAGGCTCACAGTGGTGGCTTGTGGCAACTTCCATACCCTTGGAGCACAAGTTAGGTTGAAGGGTCACTTTCACTAGAGGCACAAAAGCAAAGTCCCAGAGTTGGGCTGCTGTTGTGAGTGGCAAATGCCCAGCTTTGGTCAGAATTTTGCAGCGTTGGACAGCACACCAGGGAACCTGCCTCGTTAGCAGTGGGCTTAGCTGCGTCTGCTTGTCTCCCACAACCGACCCGAGGCATCATCCCTTTTGCCCTGGCTCCTCTTGTGCGTAAGCTTAGCACGTCTACCTGGTAAAGACAAGGAGCCCACACTCATGTCTGGCTTCTGTGTGCCTCTCTCAGTGCTGTTGGTCAGTCTGAGGTCTAAGACGGGGAGGCGGGAGCGTAGAACAGGGCAGGAGACGGTGTATACATCAGATGAGTCCGCTCAGTCCCGTGTAGCAACAGCAAACCTGACAGTGATCAGAGGCAGGGGTAATTTTCCATTAACGTCCTGATTGAGGTTAATAGAATCAGGAGAGGCAGAGAGAGCAGTGTGGGGTAGGAGGTGCAGGAGAAATAATCAGAATTTGGCAACAGCTGGGCGGTGGGGTGTGAAGGGAAGGCCTGATTGTTGACAGCCCCAAAACGATAAGCATCCCCAGAGAGACGGAGAAATGGGGCAGAGGGCATGGGTGCTGTTCTCCCGGACACATCCGAGGCACTGCTGGGCTGTGTAAATGGGGCAAGCTAGAGAACAGGAAATACAGGCTGGGACACCCGTGGAAGCAGATGCCAGGCGCTTGGGAAGCTTAGGGGTTTTCTAAGTGAGCAGCGCTGGTTGTTTGAGCAATGGGCGGTGGTGGGCAGAGTCCTTGGAATCTGCTGTGGCAGGTGTGAGGAGCTGGGTCGGATCTGGCCTGCAGGAGCAGAAGCAACCTTGTCCATGGGCTCTTGTGCGTGGTGACTTGTCCTGGCAGACACCTCGGAGGGTCAAATGGACACACAGAGCAAGGGTGGCCTCCAGTCCCATCACACCTTTGTCGTGACTACATGTTGAGGCAGCATAGTATCCCGAGGAAGGTGTGAATTTTTATAATTTGTGTGGAAGTGTCATGAGTCACCAGGACCTCTGTTCTGCTTGGGTTTGTTTTGCTTTGGTTTTTGTTTTGTTTTAACGAGGCTTGGGTAATAAAGACACCAATTTCTCCAGTCCTGATCTAGTTATACTATGTGAGAACCTCTGACTCACTAAGACACCGTGATAGCTTTGCAAGCCAGGCGCTTTGATGCTGGGACACATCCTTTCGCCTTCGTTGAACGTGTTAGACCTGCCAAGAGCCGTCCTATATTTATTTCTTGCACCCACTTCTAGATTCTACTTCTATTTCTAGAATTGACATCTTTGATACACATGCATCCGGGGGCCAAGATACAGATTTACAAAAAAACACTATCACCTTTCTATAAGAAAATATGGACAAGTGGGATTTAAGGAAGGAGAAGGTTCCTTGGCCTCATGGCTCCAGGGCGTAGCTCAGTGGGTCCCAGCCTTCCCAACACTGTGATCCATTAATACAGTCCTCATGTTGTGGTGACCCCAACCATAAAATGAACAACTAGTACTTCCAGATGACAGGATGTTCTACTGGCTACTTACAGTCAGTCACTTAATTACACGGGGAAAGCCAGATGCTAAACTGTTTGCATAATTAGGATGGAGATTCATGTTACTTATTGATATGTGTTTATAAGTAAGCATCACATAATGAATGCAAGAAGGGAAAGCCACCCCAATGCCAGGCATGGCTATTTGAAAATGGCAGAAATATGTGAGTTATCATTTCCCCTTACGCTCAGGTTGATTTCCCAGCTTTGGGACGTGAATAGATAATTATGCTTATATCATAATTATATCATCATTGTGCTTCAGTTCAAGGATCTGAGCTCAATTTTCAAAGGAATATAAGATGTAGGGAGCCGTTTGTGCCACACCCAAACATGGCGCCGGCTTCCCGCCGAGAACTCAGCAAACAGAGCTGTTGCCCAGCCAAGAGACTTAATGCACATGTGCCACATACGTCACAGCCCAATCTCGGGGCACGTGAATGAGCTACAGGAGGATGCACCAATCAGGTAGCAACACGAGTCTCCTAGGCATATATAGCAGTGCATTTCTCCCCCACGTGGAGAGGGAGATAGTGGAGAGATTGTGGGAGACCCCATGTGGAGAGATGGCAGAGAGATACCACGTGGAGAGAGACCGGATAGGAGAGATTGTGGGAGATCCCACGTGGAGAGAGACTGGGCAGAGAGATCGCACGTGGGAGACTGCACGTGAAAGGTCGCCTATGCAGTAGACCCCGGTAGGGAGTCCCCGGCTCAGAGAGAAGTTTCCTGCTCAAGAAGTCCCCTGCTCAAAGTGCTGTACAATAAAGGTTATCCGCAGAAGAATCTGTTTGTTTGTTGCACGCCTGTTCCTACCGGCGGGAAGCGTGGGCGCGTGACAATAAGACACATAAATCATTCAACGCCGGTGAGGGCAACTAAGTCTTGGGCTTGGGAAGAGCTCCTAGCGGCAGCCTGGCCATTCCTTCGGAAGTGAGCTTATCTAAGAACAGGGAAGAACAGAAAGAGCTCTGCTTCCAGGAGCCTTTGTTTGGAATAGAAGGAAGACGTGGGGGGGGGGGAAGGGGGGGGAGCCTGGATCCACAAGGGTTTTCCAGTGACCGAGAAAGGCTCTCTCTATAGCAGGTAAGTTAGGGAAGCTTCCAAGAGAACGGGGGTCAAACCCACTACTTCTTTTGTAGCTGGTTAGGTTTTTGCCCATTTCTGGATCTGGCTTTTATATACATATTTATTTGATTTTTTAAAAGGTTCCAGAGGTTAGTTTGAAAAGGAGATGACACTAAGGGGCTGGGTGGGTGAAAGGGAAGGTAGGAACCCCAGTGTGCCCATTGCAGATAAGCCTGGTATCCGTACTGGCCTAGCTTTCTTCAGTTCATTATTTTATTATGTTATGTATATGCGTGTTCTGCCTACATGCGTATTTGTGGACCAGGTGCATGTCTGGTGCCTGCAGAAGCCACAAGAGGGCAGTGAATCCCCTGAAACTGGAGCTCCAGATGGTGTGAGGCACCATGTTGGGTGCTAGGATTTGAGCCCAAGTCTGTGAGGAAGAGCAGTCAGTGCTCTTAACCACGGAGTCATCTCTCCAGCCCTGCGACACCATCTTCACGGTGACTATCACGGAGATGCTATGGCTGCTATTGGGTTTCTCTTTCTCCTGTGCCTCCTCTTCCTTCTCTTTTTTCCCCTCTTCCTCCCTCCTCCCCCCCTCTTCCTTCCTCTCTCTCTGTCTGAACAGGGGTTGAAATGGGTATGGTGGCAGAGGCAGAAGGTGTCTTTGGTTTCAAGGCCAGCTTGCTGGTTTGCAACGTGAGGTCCAAGAGAGCTGGGGCTAAGTAGAGAGACCCTGTCTCAGAGAGGGGGAGGCAGAGACAAGAAGAGAGGAGAGGGGAGGGGAGGGGAGGAGAGGGAAGGGAGGAAAAAGGAAGGGAGGAGAGGGGAGGAAGGAGACCAGAAGAGCAAAACACATATTGGAAGAAAGTGCAGAATTGTCCCAAAGTCCTAGTCACACACTTACACAGTCACTCAAAATTCTGTGTAAAAGATGGAGCTGCTCCAAGGTTACAAGCCACCTCCTTTCTCCAACCGATTTCTCCATACAACTAGTAACCACCTACAGTTGCAGAAAATTATAATGGTGACGCAAAGTAAGGTGATGTGGACTTCACAGTTCACCCAAGAAATCCACAATGCTAATCCAGCCTGCTAATGTCTGCACAGGCTTCAAGCTGAAACACTCACTTTAACTCAGCCAAGTTTATTGTACATTCCTAGTCAAGCTCCCTGCTGAGTTATAGGCCTCCTTCCTCATCCTCCGGCCTCAGGGGTCTCAGGGTCAGATATCAGAGCTAAGGTTAGTGTTTTTAAATGGTTACAGGGAGAGGATTTCGTAGAACTGCTGGGAAGGCCAGCTGACTCTCTGAAGATGGGGAATTTTCCACAGTTTCCTTGCCAGAAAGGGAGTGTGAGCTCAGGTTACAAGGCCAAGTGCAGAAGGCTGGATTCTGAGCCTGGAGCCCAGTGCTGGGCAACTGCTTGAGAACCAGCTTTTGTGCTTCTTAAAAGCCTAGTGGAAGTAGCCAAGCGTCTTGGACTAGATCCGATTGCTTTAAAAACAAAACCAAACAAAAACCAAAACCCCCAGCAGTTTGGGACTCTTGCCAGGGATGTTGAATTCAGTTGGCATGTCCAGGGTGAGAGAATGGGGGGTGCATCAGAGTTCCCCAGTGCCCTGCCTTCTGCTCAGCCTCTGGTCGTTGAACTTAATTTACTGGGCCCAAGCAAAAGCCAAAGAACAGACGGAGACAGGAGCATCCTGTGTTGGGTAAACCCTCGATCCTTGGAATCTCCCCAGCTGCTGTTAAACCTGAAGCAGCGAAAGGAAGAAGGCATCGAATTCCATAGAACTGAGATAGTTGGGAGCTGCTCTTTGGGTGCTAGAATTAAATTCAGGTCCTCTGGAAGAGCAGCCGGTGTGCTCTTAACTGCTGAGCCATCTCCCCGGCTTCTGCATACCAGCTTTAAACAGTGGGGATAAACCGCCGCCGTTAGTACCTTTGACAGTGCCTCACGTCTATTAAGCATGTCACAGAAACCAACATAGATGGGCTGATCTGGCCTGAACTAGTTTAGGTCGCATGCTCAGTGAGACAAACTATGTCCTTTGAGTGAAGGCTTAGGAAGAATTCCCTACGGACTGGCCTGTGCCCGTGCACTGCTGGGCATTCTTACGGCTAAAATCCTAAGTCTCGTGGGGAGGGCCTTGTGTGTGCCGTGAACAGAGGCTGATGTAGTCCAAGCCTGTTGGAGCTCCAGTAACCAGGGCTCCTGAGTGCCCTCACTCACAGGACCCATTGTCATTCTTGATCGCAGGGTCCCTTTTGGTCTGTACTGTCGCTTTGCTCTTGAGTCAACTTCCATGCTACTTTACAAACGGTGTGAGCCTTTATTTCAGTTTCTTGACCAAGATGCCAAGGACATGGAAATACTGGGCCTGACGCTGACCGCTTGTGGTGGTAGCAGATAGTGCCACCAGACAAGAACTTATAACACAGTAGCCAAGTTCAGGACCCCCATAAAACTCATAATTGATACCAGAGGAGTTCAGGATAGCTCCAGACCAGATTCCTGGTCTTATCTGACATCTGTCTCCTTTCAGCCTATAAAAGATGCCACTGTTTCTGCCAAACTTTAAGAGGTAAAACTTGATTTTCTACATCAAAGCTCATTTTCATCAACCCTCCCAAGGCTTTCCAAACCTAAGAATTACATCAAAAGCTCCTTTTTCTAATACTTAGTTTATTATTAAGTTACTATTACTACTATTTGTTTTTTGGAGACAGGAACTTGTGTGTGTGTGTGTGTGTGTGTGTGTGTGTGTGTGTGTGTGTGTGTAGCCCTGGCTGTCCTTGAACTCAGTAGACCAGTCTGGCTTCAAACTCAGAGATCTGCCTGCCTCTGCCTTTGAGTGCTGGGATTAGAGGTGTGCACAATCACCGGCAAAGTTATTTTATGTTCATGTATATGCCTGTGTTTGTGAGTGTGTATGTGCATATGCACATGTGTGTATGTTGTCATGACCCATATGTGAAAGTCAGAGGACAATTTGTGGGCATCAGCTTCCTATCATGTGGATTCCATGAGTCAAACTTAGATGGTCAGGCTTGGTTACCTCGCTGGTTATCCTCTGTAAGATTTAAAGAACAAAAGCACTCTGTCTGATTTCATTTCTTAAAGAACAGGGGAAAAAGGGCTAGACTTTGACAAAGAATTAGTTACTTAGATGAAAAGATCCCAGGCGACAAGGTAATGCACTAAAACGTCTTCAGAATGTAGAACATTTACTGATTGTTTGACAAAGTCAATTAAGTAAGAACAAAAGGTTAGGTATCACTAAGTGGGCATGTCCCGTGCCAGGCCAAACAGCCAGGTGTTATTCTAGGACAGACTTATACAAAGATGGACCACTTGCCTGCCCTTGGGTGCAGGAAAAGTAGCGTGGGCTAACAGACTTACCCCTTCTCAGCCAGTGCTAGCCTCTTGAGGATCGGCCTGGCCACCCAAGTCTAAAGGCAAGAGCAACAAATGAAGGCCAGCAGGGGCTGATGACCCCAGAACACCCTTGTGCTTGCCCAGGGACTTTGGCATCATTCAGACTTTTGTCGTTGGGATTTAGTTCAGCGGAAGAGAGCTGGTTCAAAGGCACAGTTTGTCTCTAATACGCATCCCGCGTTCGGTGCATTTGTCCCTGGTTGCCAGTGCTAAACGTAAAGGTGAAAGCATCACATCGGTTACTAGGGAACCATCCTGTATCTGCAGACGAAGAGGATAGCATGCTCCCGAGGATAAACAGCCGCATGAGCTCAGCTAATTTTTGAGAACTGTTCGTGCGTCTCTGCTTCTTGACTGACTCTGTGCTTGGCATGAGCATCAGTGGCTTGGGTCTGTGTGTTTGTCATGGTTCCTACCTCCCACCCCCACAGCCAAAGAGAACCATCACCAAGAGCTTACTCACCAAGAAGGTTATGATGATCTTTTTTTTTTTTAATTTTTAAGGCTTTTTTTATTACATTTCTGCATAAGCAAATATATATTTACATATGTATTATGTATGTATATATTTATGTATATATCTATGTATGTGTTTATGTCATAGAGTAAAATTGCATTAATTCAAATAGAAGTTTAAAGATCTAGGTAACATAAGATCTTATTGGTACAGTTCAGCTCAAATTAAATGAATACAAGACATAAAATACCATTCTAAATGGGAGCAGCCTATGCGAACTTTTAGCATCTCAGAGCTGCTTCACAGGACAGATGCTTTACAAGAACTTGTTGAACAAAGTTTAAGGATGAATCTATTTCTTGAGACTTTGCTTGGGGGCGCAGGGAGAACTACGATTTGGGAGGATCCATTTATTTGTAAGAAAATTTCTTGTGTCCGAAAGACAGGAAAGAAAAATTAAGAAGGGGAAATTCCAGATTAGAAAGTAATTAGTGGCAAACTAGCTTAGTCACACCTGGGCTTGAAACAGTTCAAAGCTGTGTTCAGAAAGCCCGCCCCCTTATCTCCAAACTATACCTTTCCAAAGAGGCCCCTTGTGGTGTGGGCTGACAAGAGCCACTGCCCACAGACAGCAAGCTGAGGCTGTCGTGGAGACTGTCCTCTAGTCACCTTCTCAGGACCTAACAGCGAGCCAGTCAACAGAAGCACTCTCCTAGGTCAGCCCTACGTTTGCCTGTCTTCACAAACTAATCAAAACTTGCTGCCGTGGGACCTCTCTTCTTAGAGTCGCCTCGAATAACTCTTGCGGTGCATGATGGGAGAGCATCAGCCTTGACAATGGCACCACCAGTGCCTGGAGAGAGGAAAGCAATGATGTCACTAGATGGGCATTGACAAAGGGAGGCCAGCCTGGGACATGAAGAAAATGTCAGTGGGAAGCTTAGCAGACTCCTGTGAAAACCACATCTCTCTCAGCGAATGGCCTGTTCCCTCTGTGCAAAGAGGCTCCCCAAATAATCATTTTTTCTTATGGTGGTATTGAATACGTTTAAATTAGGATCAATGCCCCCACCACATTTCTTACAATTTCCTAAGACAAAGGCTGGTAAACTCTTTCTTCGTAAGGCAAGAAGTAAATACCTTAGGTCAGCGGTTCTCAACCACAAGTGGAGACCCTGTGTATGTGCAGGGGGAGAGGGGAGTCACGTAACAGATTTTCACATGATTCACAGCAGCAGCAAAATTACAGTTATGAAGTCACAACAAAATAACTTTGTGGTTGGGGGTCACCACAACATGAGGACCTGTATTAACCGGTTGCAGCATTAGGAAGGTTCAGAACCACACTGCCTTAGGCTTTCTAGACAGTTACTTAAGCAGCCATAGACAGAATGTCGTGGGATGTGTCTGCGCTGCAATAAAACTTTATTTACACAAACAGGCTGGAGGTCATGTTTGCTCCAGGGGCTGGAGTCTGCTGAGCCCTGACCTAGGAAATGAAACCCTCCCCCATTATGAACGTGTAGCTGGAGCGGATACTTGAGGGTGAGAAATTAGAGCAGGATCTTCGCTTCTGAAGACACTTGTGGTGTGGAAATGGGCTCCTGGTAATCGTAGAAGGTCTCTGAGAACTTCTTCACTTCTACTTCCAGCTCTTCCTTAACTTCAACAGGAGGTTCCTGGGAAGCTGCAGGAGTGTGAAAGTACTCCTGAGATGAATGTGAGCTTTCGTCCATATCTTCCAAATCCAAGTCATCATCAAAATAGGGCTCTTCCCTTTCAGTGAATAAGTCATCTGTGGTGTCTTCTGGAGGTTTCGAAGTGGACCTGGAAGACTGCCTTCTATCACTCCTTGACCCCGATCTTCCCCCATCAATGTCTTGGTCATCTGACTCCTTCATATCTTCTCTTTTGGTGGGTCAATTGTCTGAGTTATGATGGTCTTAAGTTACCACCCGGGGCCTGTTGAGACTGTCCCTCCAGAACCAGTCACTCTCAGGTACACATTTTGGCAATGACAGCTCTGGAGGCCTCAGCCCACACCCACAGTCATCTGTTCTGTTTTCTCTGGGGGGGGGGGCAGGGTCTCACTGTATATCTTTGGCTGTGCAGGAACTCACTATGTAGACCCAACTGGCCTCAAACTCATATAGATCTTCCTGTCTCTGCTTCCTGGGTCTGGAATAAGAGGTGTGCGCCACTATGTCCAGTGACTTCAGTCTTTCTTACAAGCCGTCATTGGAAGCTGAGATGTACCCAGAGGAACTTCTATTTGTCCTGGGCCCCTTCTTGTATTCTACCTTCTCTACTAAGAGAAAAAAAACCAAGCCAAACATGGTGGCTCGAAACTCTAATCCCAGCACCCGGGAGTTCAAGCCAAAGATGTTTGGCTATACTGTGAATTCTAGGCTAGCCTAAAAAATAGAAGATGATATTAATAACCAAAATAGAACAAAAATCAAAACTAAAAATTCCCCTTGTAGTTTATAGAAGCCACACGTTGGTTCTTTCCCATCTAATGTCCCATGCAATGGCAGTAAGGGCCTTCCCAGGACTTGCAGATGAGTAAAAAGACAGGATTCTCTATCTCCAACCGCATCTGGGTAGCAGACACTGGGACCAAAATCTCACCCAAGTGTTGAGCTTGACTTTGAATGACCTATGTGGCTTGTTAGTGTGAGTTTCTGTAAGGCTGGTTATGAAGGTTTAGAACTTAAGGAACTTCAGATGGGATGTTTAGGTGAATTATCTAGACCCAGATAGGCAAGGAGCAGTACCAGGTTTCCACTGGAACAGGGAAAAACTGACTGAATAGGGCTGGTGCATGGAGTCTGGGGAAATCACAAAGCACTTGGATATAAACTCCAGCAGAGCTTCTCCGGCTGTCTGTACCTTAGGTCGGAGGGGATCATGTCTGGAGAAGATCCTTCTCCTGAGGCCATTGTCCCCTAGCTGGAGCTGAGCAGGAAAAGCTCCTGTGCTCTAGGCCTCCAAAGTCCCCCTGACGTAATCCAGTTCTCCTTTCAGTGTGGCCACTGCGGGACTGTCCCAAGCTGTGGGGGCAAGTGGCCCATCTCTTAACCCCCGGGGTCTGGCCCACTCCCAAAGCTTTAAGTCCTTAGTCACCAGTAAACAGCTGTGATGCTTACTGTCTGGGTGCAGCTCTCTTCTGCTGGGTTGCTTGTGGTTGCCATGGATACAGCTTTGTCTTTGGAGGCCAAGCAAGGGGGATTTAAGTAAATCCTGATGGATCAACATGTCTGTAATACCGGAAAGAAGAAAAGAAAGAAAGAAAAGACACATTTTCTTAAATAATTTCAACAAAATCCTAAAACAGTTGTCAATTACGGTCAGAACACCAGCAGAATTCTCAGACTTTCATGGTTAGAACCTAAAGGGACTCATGTTTTAAACAAGGGTTCAGAATTGGAAAGGTGAATTCTATTGGTGCTTCTAATGGGGGAGGTGGAAATGACTGAATGTTTTGGACAATAAAAAGTTGCATTGTTTTTCTCTTACCGGTGCTCATTTTCCAGAATGTTCTTAACCAGTCACTGGTACATGTCCTGTTCCAGCTGATGCATGAACCTGTGTTCCAAGCCAGCAAGGGTGTGTCTGCCTGCCTCTGAGGATTTGGTGGCATTTGATAATGGTGATGGAAGGTGAACAGATTGAGCTAAGAAGGCCTGAAAAGAAAAGAAAGGGAAATTACATGGTCCTGCATCGTAACCAAACAATTCATGTGTCTTTAACATGTGTGCTCCTTGAGTCAGAGGAGGTGACTGTGGCTTGGTGAAGCAGAGGTCACAGTCTGGGAGCCCCAATGCAGGCATAACTCCTACATGTCTGGGATTTTCGCTCAGGAAATGCATTACTTAGTGGACTCTTTGTAGCATGTTTTGGAAGACTACGCTGCCTAGGTCAGGAGGAACATGGAGGCTTCTGGGATGAAGACACCAGGCATGCTGGATTCCTGGCATCTCCCTCGTCTTGGAAGACACTTGCATGGTGTTCTGTGGCCAACACCAGGAGGCTGCCCCCCCTTTTCCTTCAACACCCAGCCTTTGCCTTCCATTCTCCTTGCCTCCCAGGTCCCTGTCAGGAGCTGCAATCACCCAGGGATCTTTTGAACCGGAGTGAGGAGAAGGCGATGCTAGTTTCCTTTTGCATGCTTGAGTTCTCACGCGTTTGTTCATAGACTCTGAATTAGTTCTCAGCCTCTGCTTGTTCGGCAGCCTCAAGACTCCCCAGTCTCCACTGTCATGTCACCTTGGCAATCATTGGAGCGTTCAAATGAACGGGAAGACACCTGTCCTGCTCCAAATGCTCCCATTCGGAGCCCTCTGTACCGTTCAGGACAGAGTGGGTGCTGACGGTGCCTCCCACGCCCACCATGTCACCAGACGGTTTTAACTGAGCTGCATCTGGTAGTCTGGGAGAAATGGGCCACCACCCAGACCAGGTGCAAGCTAACCAGAGTTGCCACATTTAGGTGCAAATGCCCTGGAGGCCCTGCTCCTGGTGCCTCATGGATAGACAGGTGGCTGCCAGGGAAGCCACATTGAAGGGGACTTCTTACCTTGGCCAGGCCTGTTTGAAAGTGGGCTGGAGAGCACGGAGGTGGCTTTGGAGGGAGAAGGTGAGAAGTCGCTGTTGAGGTTATGAGTTCGTTCGTCTTTGGCCTTCAAGGGAATTCTGACCCTCATAGCTTCCAGATGGTTCTTCCAGGGCCACCACTAAAGGAGACTGACCCCGTGGAAAAGCTAAGGATGAAACTAGTCCTTTCTGGCCTCAGCTGCACCGAGACAACCTTCCTCTCGGTTAAATAGACTTTTTGTAAAATGGGAAAGAGTCTGAGGTTTGGGTTTTAAGTTGACTTGCGAGTAGTGAGGCTTCAGGTGATGCCCTAACATGTACCATGGCTTCCTTGAATCCCAAGCAAAGAGCAATGGGAGGAAGTGGGGAAGGAAGTAGCATGGTGCCGTGGGCATGAACCTCGGTTTCCAGAAGGTTCTCCAGTTCCTCTCTTTTTGCTGGGAAGTTGAAGGCAGCCTTCTCACGTCTCTGTGTATTCTTAGGCTCTGGAAAGAGCAGAAGTGGACACTGTCTCATCTCTTTCCTTAGTCACTTCACTGTAGTCTGTGTGTCCCACTTGTCCCTCACTATTACCTAGGACAGTGACATCTGCTCCCTGCCCCAGACCATCACCTCCAGACCTGGCCTTTTGCTACTGGAGCTCCATATTGAACAATGATTTTTTCTGGAGAGAGTCTCCCTGGTTGTGGAGGACTGTGGTTCCATTTGTGTGTGTCTTTGTGTGTAAATGTGTGTGTGTGTGTGTGTATGTGTGTGTGTGTATAAATACATATTTATGTATGTGCTTGTGGAGGTCAGACATTGGAATTGGTATCTTCTTCAGTCACTCTCTACCTTATTTATTTATTTATCCATTTATTTATTGTGTGTGAATGTGTGTGTGTTTACACATGTGAGGGTGCATTTGTATATATATGCATGTGCATGCATATGGGGGCCAGAGGTTGACATCAGCTGTTTTTCTGGATTGTCCTTCACACTATACATCAAGGCAAGGTTTCTCGGGTCTCTGCTGCGGGGTGCTGGGATTCCAGGCAGCGGAGGGCTGCCAAACCTGCCCAGAATTTACACAGATTCTAGGAATCTGAGCCCTGGTCTTTTCTATTGGGCAGAAAGTGTGGTAACCAGCTTATTTTCTTACCTAAGGTCTCCCACTAAGCCTGGAACTTACTGATCTGTCTAACCTTGTCAGCCAGCAAGCTCCAGGGTCAGCCTCTTATTCTGCTTCTCCGTGCTGGGGATTGTGGATGAGTACCATCGCGCACACAGGTTCTGGGAATCAAACTCGGGCCCTCAGACTTGTGTGGCAGTGACTTTACCCCTGGAGCCATCTCTGCAGACCCGAGGATTGTGTTTTTTCATGCCGTACCCATCACAGTCTGAGATGGACGGTTTTCTCTGTTCTCCCTTCCCTTCTCCTCCTTCTACTTCCTGTATGTCTCCCTCCAAATAAAGCAGGATCTCGGTGTCCATCTCTGGCTGTCTCCTGGGTAATCCCCCTGCCTTGGAGAGACTGCACGGGCTCTGAGCATTTGTTGCTTGAGCACAGTGACTGCTAACTCTCTCTCTCTCTCTCTCTCTCTCTCTCTCTCTCTCTCTCTTTGGCTGCTTCAGCTCGGGCTACTCAGGGACACGAAAATCATCTATTTACACCAAATGGGGACTAGTTACCGGCAAACTAATATGACTTCAAAGGGCTTTGATATCAGCAAAGAGTATTAATGTTTCAGGAGGACGCTAGCGACCTCAAAACAAGTCGGTGAGCAGCCCAGATCACATGTTCTGGAGACATCTCTAAAGCGAGGCTTCCATCTTGGTGCAGTAAATGACACCTCAGAGAAAGTTGAGAAAAAGAAGCGGGGTAAGTTGTCTCTGGGAACGTGAAAAGGTCTGACTGGACTAGATAAGCGAGCTATTGCTACAAAATAGCTATTACTCAGGAGATGTTGTTGCCTGATTGGTGCCTGTGAGCGGATCAGGGTTGGATTGGAGAGAAGGCGGGTGGATACAAAGGAGCTTGGATGGAAGAAAAAGCAGAGGGAAATGGTCCGAGGAGATACTGGCACAGCCTTCATATTCCTGGGGGTTTTTACAGAGTACTGTGGATATACTCTTCAAAATCTCAGTTTGTCAACATGGAGAAGGAAAAGATGGGAAGACGTGGAGCTTTCCCACACCCTTCTCTAAGAGCCTGGCAGCTACGCCCCCGTTGCCCAGATAGATGCCTCTGCTTCTGCCATTGTTGGACATTTTTGTCTGCACCGTGGGCATCACAGGGCTGGCCTTTGGCTCTGGAGAGTTAGAAAGGACAGAGTTGCCATTGGTCAAGCTCACTCTTGAGAAGTGGAAAATATAACTTGGGTTCACTCCCCTTATCCAGACCTCTGTCTGATGGTCACACCTTGATTGTAAAGACTACATCATTGCCTTTAATTGGCTCAAATCTACAACCATGAAACTAAGGAAAGGATGGAGGGGGACAGCTCCTGTCACAGTTCGATTCAGCCATCAACTTACTACCAATCTACTGTCACCTGGGAAGAAGAAACTAAAGATCAGATTGGCCTGAGGCCACCTCTACAAGGAATTTTCTTAATTATTTTTTATCATTTTGGTTTTTGAGACACAGTTTCTCTCTGTAGCCCTGGCTGTCCTGGACCTTGTTCTGTAGACCAGTCTGGCCTCCGACTCAGAGACTGGCCTGCCTCTGCCTCTGAAGTGCATGGATTAAAGGCATGTGTCACCGCTACCTGACCATGTTCATAATTATTAATTTGTGCAGAAGTGCCTCACCCACTGTGGGCAGTGCCATTCCTGGGCATGTGGACTTGGGCTGTCTAAAAAAAGCCATGTTCATAATTATTAATTTGTGCAGAAGTGCCTCACCCACTGTGGGCAGTGCCATTCCTGGGCATGTGGACTTGGGCTGTCTAAAAAAAGCTGAGCAAGCCAGAGACAGAGCCAGTGGGCAGCATCTTTCACAGTGGCTGCTCCAGATTCTGCCTGGAGTTCCTGCCTTAGCTTCCCTTGCTGATACAATGTAACCTGTAAGCCAAACAAACTTTCAGCCCCAAGTTGCTTTTGTCTGTGGCATTTATCACAGCAACAGAGAACAAAGTAGAACAGTCTTCAACAGACTGGAGGACTCAAGGCTAAGGCTGAAAAGAAATAGTGAGAGCTCATCTGTGAACCCTGGGGGAGCCAAATCCAGAGACAGAGATGCTGACAGGTCTCTGCAGAGGAACTAATTGGATGAAGTCAGAAGGAGGAGGAGGAGGAGGAGGAGGAGGAGAAGGAGGAGGAGGAGGAAGAAGAAAGAAGAAGAAAAGCAGCAGCTCCATGGAAACTTTGCTAGAAGTATTGAGGGTCAGTAATAATAAATTATACATATATATTTAATATGAATGTATTTTGCTTGCTTAATTTGAGACAAGATCTCATACTTTTGTCCAGGCTGGCCTGGAGCCAGAACTGGCCTTGAACTCTTGGCAATGCTTCTGCCTCAGTCTCTTGAATGCTGGAATTACAAATGGAGGCAAAAGCTGCCTTAGTTCTCCTAGCCAGATACAGTTCTTTCTAATGTTTGCATAAACATATACATTGTTTTTTTGTGTTGATGTGACTTAAAATATATTCATGTCCTAATAGACAAGAAACGGTCTTTGCTGCTCTGTTTTGTCAGTTTGCTTGCTTGCTATTTTATCAAGCAAACACTAACTCATAAAGATTTTCACAATAAGCAAAATACTAATGAAAACCAAATTAAAATAATGGCAATTACAAAGTTAAAAGCAAGACCAACCTCGGGACCCCTCTCTTCTGTTCTACCTCCTCTTCCAGAGACTTGTCATCAGTGAGGGATTCTGTTACCTTAGCTGGCTGAGGGCTCTTTTGCTCTACCTGCATAGAAACAGTTCTCAGCTTCTCAGGGAGACAACTGTGATTTTAACATTAAATTCATAAAGTGAGATTTCTTACGAAATCACCTCCCTGAAGCCTTTCTGCCCCTAGCATCCACATCTCTGCTCACATTTACTCTCTCCTTTCTGCTCTTTCTCCCTCACCCCGCAGCAGCGCTTTCCCAGTCTCTTGCTCCTGTGCACTTCAAAATAAACACACAACTAAAGAGAGGGAAACCTATTTCTCTGGGTAAATAGATTTTTTTCCTTTAAGTTTATGACAAAGGCTTTTTAAGTTTCATGTTTACAACTGAGTGGTATTTGAGCCTAAGACCCCTGGGTTCATAAAATAAAAGCATGAGAAAGTAAGAGAAATAATGGGAACTTGAATTATCCCCTCAGTTAAAAACATTTGCTGGCTGTTACTTCAGCAGTCTAGTGCTGCAGATATAGGACAGTTTTTAAGAATTCACACACACACACACACACACACACACACACACACACACACCATTACAAATAAAAAACTTAAATCTTTAAATCTTTTTCAAAACCTATCGTAGAGTGTACCAAGTACTACATAGACATTTAAAATACCTATCTCTTAATTTAAATAAATTTGTCTTCATTATGCAGTTTTAAAAAAAACAAATGGAGGCAAAAGAGAGGGCAGGGGGAGTGGAGGGAGGAGACTTGGGGGGTAGAGAGAGAGAGAGAGAGAGATGGGGGGGCCGCTGGATATATGTTTTATAAACAATTCAACCAGTGTTTTAAAATTAAAGCAATGATATCACAATGTAGGTGACTTAAAAGAATAGAAATTCATGGCCACCAGGAACAGTGGAGATCCAGGGACACAGGCCTGGTGAGACTGTGCTGCAAGTAGCCGGGGCACAGAGAGATCTGGGCCGAGCAAGCGTAAAGCATGCCCCCCCCCAGTGGTTCAGGGGAGGAGGAACTCTGCCATAGTAACTCGGTTTCCACCTGGAGGGCCCTTGCGTGCAGAACAAATGCTCAGGCCATCTGCCACCAGGAACAGCGGAGATCCAGGGCCACAGGCCAGGTACACGGGAGAGACGGGAACCAATCACTGACAACAAGATGGCAAGAGGAAAGGGAAAGAACTTACCCAATGGAAACCAAGACAACCTGGCAACACTAGAACCCAGCTCTCCCATCACAGCAAACAGCAGAATGCCAAACACTCCAGAAAAAGAAGACTCAGACCCAAAAATCATACCTCAAGATGATGATAGAGATACTTAAACAAGCAAGGGAGGAAAAGCATAAAGAAATAGAAGCTTTTAAAGAAGAAACAAGAAAAACACTCAAAGAAATCAAAGAACTAGAGGAAAACAGAACCAAAGAGATGAAGGAATTGAAGAAGGAATTTAAAATGGAAATGGAATCAATAAAGAAAACACTAAAAGAAACAACCCTGGAGGTAGAAAACCTAAAAAAGAAATCAGTAGTCACAGATGCAAGCATCTCCAACAGACTACAAGAGATGGAAGAGAGAAACACAGGGGCCGAAGACAACATGGAAAACATAGACAAAACAGTCAGAGAAGATGCAAAAGCCAAAAAGCTCCTAACCCAAAATGTCCAGGAGATCCAGGACACAATGAGAAGACCAAACCTAAGGATAATAGGAATAGAAGACAGCGAAGAATATCAACTAAGAGGCACAGTAAATATCTTCAACAAAATCATAGAAGAAAACTTCCCCTACCCTTAAGAATGAGATGACCACGAGCATAAAAGAAGCCTACAGAACTCCAAAAAGAGTGGACCAGAAAAGAAATTCCTCCCAACATATAATAGTCAAAACGCCAAGTGCCCAAAGCAAAGAAAGAATACTAAAAACAGCAAGGGGAAAAGATCATGTAACATATTAAGGCAGACCAATCAGAATCACACCCGACTTCTCAACAGAGATTATGAAAACTAGAAGATCCTGGACAGACATCATGCAGACCCTAAGAGAGCACAAGTGCCAGTCCAAGCTGCTATACCCAGCAAAACTCTCAATCACCATAGATGGAGAGACCAAGATATTCAGGACAAAACTAAATTTACACAATATCTGACCACAGACCCAGCACTACAATGAATTATAGGTAGAAAATACAATACAAGGAGGGAAACTACATCCTAGTAAAAACAAGAAAATACCTAAGCAAGAAAACCAAAAGAAGAAAGACACACAGGCACAATTCTAGCTCTAAAAGTAAAAATAGCAGGAAACAGCAACCACTATTCCTTAATATCTGTTAACATAAATGGACTCAATTCCCCAATAAAAAGATATAGGCTATCATACTGGATACATAAAAAAAAAAAAAAATCCAGCATTTTGCTGCATACAGGAAACTCATCTCAGAGACAAAGACAGACACTATCTCAGAGTAAAAGGATGGGAAAAAACCTTCCAAGCAAACAGCCCCAAGAAGCAAGCTGGAGTGGCCATTCTAATATCGAATAAAGTAGATTTTCAACCAAAAGTTATCAAAAAAGACAAGGAAGGACACTTTTTACTAGTTACAGGGAAAATTTGTCAGAAGGAACTCTCAATCCTTAACATATATGCTCCAAATACAAGAGCACTCATATTCATAAAAGAAACCCTACTAAAGCTCAAAAAATACATTGCACCCCACCCAATAATAGTGGGAGACCTCAACACCCCACTCTCATCAATGGACAGATCATGGAAACAGAAACTGAACAAGGACACAGTGAAACTAGCAGAGGTTATGAACCAATTGGAATTAATAGACATCTACAGAACATTTCATCCTAAAACAAAAGAATACACCTTCTTCTCAGCACCTCATGGCACCTTCTCCAAAATTGACCATAAAATCTATTGAGGTCACAAAACAAGCCTCAATAGATGTAAGAAGATTGAAATACTCCCATGCATCCTATCATATCACAATGGTCTAAGGCTGGTCTTTAATAACAACAAAGATAACAAAAAGCCCATATACACATGGAAACGAAACAATGCTCTATTAAACAATAGCATGGTCAAAAAAGAAATAAAGAAAGAAATTAAGGATTTTCAAGAATTTAATGAAAATGAAAACATAACATAACCAAACCTATGGGATGCAATGAAAGCAGCACTGAGAGGAAAACTCATAGCTCTGAGTGCCTCCAAAAAGAAACTGGAGAGAGCATACACTAGCAACTTGACAGCACAGTTGAAAGCTCTAGAACAAAAGGAAACAGATACACCCAAGAGGAGTAGAGGGCAAAAAATAATCAAACTCAGAGCAGAAATTGACCAAATAGAACAAAAAGAACCATTCAAAGAATCAACAAAACCAAGAGCTGGTTCTTTGAGAAAATTAACAAGATTAATAAGCCCTTAGCCAGACTAACTACAGGGCAAAGAGAGAGTATTCAAATTAATAAAATCAGAAAGGAAAGTGGAGACATAATAAATGAAACTGAGGAAATTCAAGAAATCATCAGATCCTACTACAAAAGCCTTTACTCAACAAATCTAGAAAATCTTGAAGAAATGGATGAATTCCTAGACAGATACCAGATACTAAAGTTAAATCAGGACCAGGTAAACCACCTAAATAATCCCATAACATCTAAAGAAATAGAAGCAGTCATCAAAAGCCTCCCAACCACAAAAAGCCCAGGTCCAGATGGGTTCAGTGCAGAATTCTATCAGGCATTTATTGATGACTTAATGCCAATACTCTCCAAAATATTTCACAAAATAGAGTCAGATGGAACACTACCTAACTCATTTTTCGAGGCCACAATAACCCTCATTCCTAAACCACACAAAGACCCTACAAGGAAAGAGAACTTCAGATCAATCTCACTTATGAATATTGACGCAAAAATACTCAACAAAATCCTTGCAAACTGAATCCAAGAACACATCAAAAGGATCATTCACCATGATCAAGATCCCTGGGATTCAGGAATGGTTTAATATACTGAAATCCATCAATGTAATCCACCATATAAACAAACTCAAAGAAAAAAAAAAACACATGGTCATTTCACTAGATTCTGAGAAAGCATTTGACAAAATTCAACACCCAGTCATGTTAAAAGTCTTGGACAGAACAGGAATCCAAGGCCCATACCTAAACATAATAAAAGCAATATACAGCAAACCAATAGCCAACATCAAACTTAACGGTGGAAAACTTGAAGCAATCCCACTAAAATCAAGGATTAGACAAGGCTGCCCACTCTCCCCCTACCTATTCAACATAGTACTGGAAGTCCTGGCCGGAGCAATTAGACAGCAAAAGAAAATCAAAGGGATACAATTTGGAAAGGAAGAAGTAAAAACATCACTGTTTGCAGATGACATGATAGTGTACGTAAGTGACCCCAAAAATTCCATCAGAGAACTTCTACAGGTGATAAACTAGTTCAGCAAAGTGGCTGGATATAAAATTAACTCAAACAAATCAGTAGTCTTCTTCTACTCAAAGGACAAACATGTGGAGAAAGAAATTGGGGAAAAGACACCCTTCACAATAGTCACAAACAATATGAAATATCTTGGTGTGACCCTAACTAAGCAAGTGAAGGACTTGTATGACAAGAACTTCAAATCTTTAAAGAAGGAAATCGAGGAGGATCTCAGAAAATGAAAATATCTCCCATGCTCATGGGTTGGAAGGATCAACATTGTAAAAATGGCCATCTTACCAAAAGCAATCTACAGATTCAATGCAATCCCCATCAAAATTCCAATCCAATTCTTCATAGAGTTGGAAAGAGCAATGTGCAATTTCATCTGGAATAACAAAAGACCTAGAATAGTAAAATTCATTCTCAACAACAAGAAAACATCTGCTGGAATCACCATCCCTGACCTCAAACTATATTACAAGGCAATTGTGCTAAAAACTGCATGGTACTGGTACAAAGATAGGCACGTGAATCAATGGAATAAAATAGAAGATCCAGAAATGAGCCCTCACATATATGGTCATTTGATTTTTGACAAAGGAGCTGTAAACATTCAATGGAAAAAGGACAGCCTCTTCAACAAATGGTGTTGGTCCAACTGGCACTCAGCATGCAGAAGAATGAAAATAGACCCTTTCTTATCTCCTTGTACAAAGCTCAAGTGCAAGTGGATCAAAGATCTTTACATTAAACCAGGTACACTGGAACGATTAGAAGAGAAAGTAGGGAAAACCTTAGAGCACATAGGCACAGGAGAAAATTTCCTGAACAGAACACCAATGACTTGTACTCTAAGATCAAGGATTGAGAAATGGGACTTGAGATTTCAAAGTTTCTGTAAGGCTAAGAACACTGTCAAGAAAACAAAACAGCAGCCAACAGATTGGGAAAAGATCTTTACCAACCCCACATCTGATAGAGGCCTAATATCCAAGGTATACAAAGAACTCAAGAAGTTAGACACCAGAGAATCAAACAACCCTATTAAAAATGGGGTACAGAGCTAAACAAAAGGTTCTCAATTAAGGAATATCGAATGGCTGAGAAGCATCTAAGGAAGTGCTCGACATCGTTAGCCATCAGGTAAATGCAAATCAAAACAACCCTGAGATTCCACCTCACACCAACCAGAATGGCTAAGATCAAAAATTCAGATGACAGCAGATGCTGGCAAGGATGCAGCAAAAGAGAAACACTTCTCCACGGTTGGTGGGGTTGTAAACTGGTACAACCACTCTGGAAATCAGTCTGGCGATTCCTCAGAAAACTGGACATAGTACTACCCGAAGACCCAGCTATTCCACTTCTGGGCATATACTCCAGAGAAATGCCAACATACAACAAAGACACATGCTCCACCAAGTTCATAGCAGCCTTATTTATAATAGCCAGAAGCTGGAAAGAACCTAGATGTCCTTCAGTAGATGAATGGATGCAAAAATTGTGGTACATTTACACAATGGAGTACTACTCAGCTATCAGAAAAAAATGACTTTATGAAATTCTTAAGAAAATGGATGCATCTAGAGAATATCATCCTGAGTGAGATAACCCAGTCACAAAAGAACAGACATAATATGCAGTCACTGATAATTGGATACTAACCCCAGAAAGCTCTGAACACTCCAGAAACAACTCGAAGACTATATGAAGTTCAAAAAAAAAAAAAAAAAAAGGACAAAAAAAAAAGAAGAAAATGAAAAACCATTATGCTTAATCTTTACACAGCAAGAAAACTTTGACTATCTCCATGTTACATCTTGTTTTACATGTACTTTATGCTCATTGTAACTAGTAAGATTTTAATGCACACTATCAAACCTTAAAAAAAAAAATCAAGCACTGACAAAAATGTATTCATATACTTGCAAGCAAAAATGCTTAAAATCTGTACATTTACCTTTGTTTTTTAAAATAAAGTTGTTCAATTTTAAAAAAGAAAAGAATAGAAATTTATTCTACCATTGATAAGGAGGTCAAAACTTCACAAAGACGTAGAAACGACCTTAGTTTACCACAGGCAAAAACAGGAGTGTAAGCCTAGGCAACATTTTTAATGATCGTGTCCCTAATGGTACTAATTAAGTTTATTATGCAGATATGGTCATCTGTCATGCAATGAGCTGGGGGGGGTGCGTCTGGGGAGTCTTACCTATGAGCCTATAAATCCTTTGCCTCTTACAAAATAAGTTCCTGGGCTTGGCTGGAAGAGGTTGACATTTTCTCTTTCCTCAAGCCCTATCTTTCCTCCTTCCTGTGTTTATTTTTTGCTGCTGGACACTTGCCTGGCTTGATCTTTGGCCAAAACAAAGGATTTGTACCCATGACTTGGGAAGGGAAAGAAGAAAATGTATTGCTTGTCAAGAGAACAACTGAGAAATTCATTTAGGCTTCAGGCAAGGATTGGGAGGTGAGAGAGGGTGGGGGCTGGAGCAAAGGACCTCTGGGGCAGCCAGAGAGCAAACACAGCCTGCTGCTCCTCGGGTTTCGTTTGCTTTGCTTGACAAGCCTTTATTCAGGGTCTACCATGTGGCAGGCTGGGAGATGGAAACACGTTTTTTAAGATTAGGTAAGTGGCTAGCTGTAGCTAGGGCAACCCAGCTCTTAATTTTGTTTTATGTTTTTGGTATGTGTGTATGTGTGTGCATGCTCGTGTGTGTGCTTGTGTGTGTGTGTGTGTGTGCCTACAATGGTGTGTGTTTGGAGGTTAGAGGATAACTTTTAGGAGTTAGTTCTCTCTCTTCCACCAAGAGAACCCTGAGGTTCAACTCAGGTAGTCAGCTTTTAAGGGCGGAGTCTTCTCACCTGTTCCAGAAATCCTGTTCCGGAAATCCTGTTCCGGAAATCCTGTTCCGGAAATCCTGTTCCGGAAATCCTGTTTTAGAAGAGATCTACTGTTCAATAGGAAGACTGGCCATTTAGTCAATTCCTTTGCTCACTCACTCATCAAATAGTCACTGAGTCTTTTCCATGTGCCAGAGACCATGAGGCTATGGGGATGGCTTGATCAGTCAGTGCCCGCCACATAAGGAATCGGATCTAAGTGTGACCTGAGAGCCCATGTCAAAAAGCCGGCATGGCGGTGCAAGCTTGAAACCTCAGCTCTGTGGAAGCAAAGACAGTTGTTTCCCTGGGATCAAGGGCCAGACATCTCAGCCTGCTTGGTGAGACTGAGACCAATTAGAGATGCCATTTCAAAACACAAGATGAATGACTTCTGAGGTATCTTTACCTCACCTCCACACACACACACACACACACACACACACACACACACACACACACACACGGACAAGTTACCCCAGGCAACTGCACATATATAAACACCAAATACATGTGCTCACAGGCAAAAGAAAAGGCAAGTGAGTGAAGATTCCATCCTCCACAATATAGCAGAGGAGGAATGAGTACCTCGGTGATGGAGCTTTCTTAGCAGGTAAAAGCTTGAAGGATCTTTACACGCTGGGGAACTTCCGATGTGACGGTCATTGTTGCTGTGTTCTGAAAGTCAGCTGGGCTGGCAGAGACCTTTTAAATTATAAAATGATAGGTTTGTTAGACCTCTTCTTAGTCATGTGCTCTCAGAGTTTCTAGTTCTTTCTGCAGTGACCCCTCTCGTTAGTGTTCTGGTGTGGCAAGGAACACTATAACCAAATAACAGCTTGGAGAGAAAGGTTTATTTCATGTTATAGAGCCCAGGAGGCAGAAACTGAAGCTGAGGCAATGGAGGGATGCTGCTTTAATGCTCACTTTTTATGGCTTGCTCAGCTTCGTTGCTTGTACAACCTAGAGCCACCTGCCTAGGGGGTGGTGCTGCCTGTGGTGGCCCGGGCCCTCCTAAGCACTCATTATTTAAGAAAATGTTCCTACAGACCCGCCTATAGGCCAATCTGATGGAGGAAATTCTTCTATTTCCCCTCTTCGAAAATGATGTTAGTTGGTGTTAAGTTGCTAAAAACTAACTGGCACCAGCTTCCTTCTCCATGGCCGCTGAGCTACAGCTCTCTCTTCAACATATCCATTGGGACATACCTCCTCAAGTCATCTCTGTCTCCACCACTCAGGGCTGCTTCTCCATCCATAGGACAAGCGCCAAAGCCTGTCCTCACCCAGCTGAGCCTTGGTATTGCTTCAGGACTCTGAGGAGCAGAGCAGGAACCCACTGCAGTCTCCATGGAGTCTGTGGACAAGGAGCAGGAAAAGAAGCGATGTGGCAAAGGGCAGGGAAGGGGCAGGGAAGGGGCTTGTCTCCCTGCGGGCTTTCTTCAGCCACTTCACCATCAGGCTGAGGTGTCTCCTGCTAGACTGCACTTCTAGTTGCCAAGTCATGGTTTTGGGGCAGGGAGAAGTAGATAGAGGGAAGGAGGAGAGGGGATTGAGATGCCCCTCCCCGCTTTCTCCTTTCTGCCTGTAGAGTTTCTCTGGTTGGGCCTGACCTTGCTGGCCACTGAGTCTCTGTTTTCGGTGAGATCTGGCAATCTGTGAGTTAGGAGACTGGTGCGTGGCCTTCCCGGGCTCTGTTGGTGGTGTGAGAGCCACGGCCTCTGCCCCCATGACTTTTAAATGAGACATACTCACCCACCCAATGATCAGTGGCAGCACACTGCCGTGGTGACACCCACAGTCAGGTGTGCTCGGACATCTACCTGGGCTCTGGTTACACTGCCCCTCACCGGGGCCATCACTAATTCACCAGGTGTCCTCCTTCAGCCTGGCATGCATTTTTAATTTACTATCGAGTCAGGTGACATAGTCCTGCCCCTGCTCCGGCCGCCTGGGATCCATCCAAACTCAGCTGTGAGCTGTCATTCCAGCTCCCTCCCTGAAAGACAGCACTTGCCGCTTATTTGAAACCAACTCTAAATATTTCAAGGCATTTAAAAATAGTCTGGAATTAATTTTAGGCTGAGTGCCTTCGTTACATGATTAAGAGTTTCTATGCAGCGTTAAGTGCAGACCCCGATTTTATAATTGAAAACTAAGACTCAGATATAAAATCATTTCCTCAAGGACTGAAGGAGAACATGGTTCTTCTCTGGCTTAGGCATGTGCTCCTGCATTGTAGCCAGAGGTCTCTGAAATGCTCTGTTTAAATCTCATAATTCAGGGCTGCAGAAATGGCTTAGCGGTTAAGAGGCCTTGCTATTCTTTCTGAGGACCCAGTTTCAATTTCTAGCATCCACATAGTGGCTCGAAACAGTCTGTAAATCCAGTTCCAGAGGATCTGACTCCCTCTTCTGTTCTCCCTGAGTACCAGGCACACATGTGGTGCACAGATGTACAGGCAAAACCTCCACCCACATAAAATAAAAACAAATCTATTTAGAGAGTCTCCTAGTTCTAGGGTTGGGGAGATCAGCAAAGATGTGTATAGATGTGAAGACTTGAGTTTGAATCCTCGGCACCTCGGTAAAAAACAAGGTGCATGGTGCACGTAAGAGTCTGTAACCCTAGCTTTGGGAAGTGGGGGCAGGAGGGTTCCTGGGGCTCCCTGGCCAGTTGGCCTAGCCAATCAGTGGGCTCCAAGCTTAGTGAGGAACCCTGGCTCATAAAACAAAGCGCAGGGTAATGGGAGAAGACACTTAAAAGTTAACTCTGGCTCCCACAGCTGTTAGGCACGGACTGCGGGTTGTGTGCAGGAAGCCTGTATGCAGTAGCAGGAAAGAGCAGGTGCCCAAAGCGGGGGGGGGGGGGGGGAGGCTTACAGCAGAAGGACCCACAGTGCTCTCTTTTTCCCCCTTTCTCCCTACAATCCCCTCCTTTCTTCATCTATTTCTTTTTGTAGCACTAGGTTTGACGCTTGGTCCTCTGCTGGCCAGGCGGACATCCTACCAGTGAGCTACACCCCAAATGTCACTAGTGAGCTGCACCCCAAACTTTCACTTTCACTTTCACTTTTTGTATCAAGTAAGAATCTCAGGAAGGTGCTCAGGATGCCGGTGCTCACTCCATAGCCCAGGCAGGTCGCAAACTTCTGATTCTCTTTTCTTAGCATCCGAGGTAGCTGCAACTCGGCTGTGTCACCAGACCCCAGTGACCAAAACACAGCTGTTACCAGACCCCACAGAGGTAATGCAGCTGTGTCACCAGCTCCCTCCCCCTCCCCTGTCCCCAGGTCCCTCACTGACAATGCTTTTCTCTGCCATTTGCAGGTTTTTTGTTTTTTTTTTTTTTTAACTCCAGGGTCTGTGATGTCCCCTGTTCTTATATCACAGTTTATCACACAGTTTGATTAATTCATATCATCCCTCACTTTCCTTGTAAAAATATTTGGTTCTGCCACTCAATGCCTATGTAGACTGAGGGCAAATTACTTAACCTTTCTAAATTGGCTTTTCCATTTCAGTAACTTGTGAAAAAGTCCTCTTTTAAGGGGTCCTTACACTCATCAACTGGGCTCACACATGTGACAAAGTATTTGACCGTCTCTTAGAGACATTGAATGTTCTTCCTATTATTATTTCTAGTTTTCTATCTTTTGCTTTCCCTAAGAAGTTTCTAGAAACTTTCACAGAGAAACAGGGCCTTTCCTCACTCCCCGCTGTTTATTCCACTGTGGTAATTCTTTGTTTATCCAGTCAGATTTACTGGCCACACTGGAAGGATCGGTTGTAGTGTCAGGTTGTAGTGTCACAAACAGATTAAGTCTTCAGGTAGGAGGCAAACAGACAGAAGGGATCACTTTAAGGTTATTAGTTTTTGTTTCTGTTTGTTTTTGCATTTGTTACAGATATTGTTTCTGTTCCTGGTAAAATGGCAGATGTCAAGGAAGACAGAGGCCTGTAGGTCTTGCAAAGAGTGTTGGCTATGAGTGTGAAGTGACTCACAGATATGCCGTATGGTGTGGTGATTCAAAACTTAGCCCATAAGGAAATGTTGGTTAGGGTGCCACAGAAATGGTATTTACCCATCTGTGCTTGTCTCTGAAGCTGGGCTGTTCTTGGTTCCTGTGCAGCATTGTTTAAATTGTGAGCCCCAGTTACTCCTGCCTTACGTAGATGAACTCAGTTTGAGCGGACAGCTTGGGTGTGTGTTAGGATTTAAGGTCTGGGGATGTGGACTTTTGGATCCAATCGTAGCACTACCATCAGCCAGCTGTGTACTTGGATATGTTTTTGGAGAGTCTCTGGATCTTTGTTCTGCCTGGACAGACACCCTCACCATCATTTGGTGGGTGTTTTCTACCACAGTTCTATTGCCTGTGAGTTTACCAGAGCTGGGTTCTAGGCTTGGCTGGGTTACAGGTTCTGTTAATAACCTTGGAAACTTTGATTCTAATTTTCAGATCAGAACTGTTCTCTGAGAACATGGCGCAAAAGAACAACAGGGTTTGGAAAGAAGCAAATACCATTTCCCTACGAGCAGTGTGTTCATGCCCCAAGACATACCTGATGCTTGGTTGAAGGAGCATTTGACCAAGTGACTTGCTATGGGAAGGAATTTGAGGACAAAAACTTCCAAGCTGCTGTACACACCTTGGTCCCCAGGGGCTTGGCATGGTACAAGCCAGGCCATTCAAACGTACCCAGGTGGAAAATGTCCCCACCCTCAGCTTTGATGAGGCAGTAAATCTCGGAATTATTTTAGAACAGGAAAGAGAGAGAGAGTGGAGGCTTATAAGAGACAGAAAAATGTGTGCAATACTTTACAAAGCACTGTGCACACAGTTCACACTTGTGCACACAGTTCACACTTGTCCACTCCAGCAAACACCCACTGTGGGTTTTTTGTTTCTTTGCTTTTGTTTTTGGTTTTTGAGACAGGGTTTCTTCATGTAGCTCTGGCTGTCTGGAAAATGGAGTTGCCTAAGCCAATGAAGAAATTTGTTATGCAGCAATAGATAACAGGATATAGAGAGGGCAATGAGGCATCTGCTGTAGCCCCTCAGGTCCTTCCTTGTACATAAGACATTTTCTGGCCCAAAGTAGTAAGGGGAGACCCATAAAAAGTGTTTGCAGTCATCTGACTCAGGGAGTTCTTATGTTCTGAAGTCCTTCCATTTTCTAGCAGGATTTGTACCTAGCCTTATCATCTGAACCTGAAATCCTCCCTGAGTAAGCTCTTGTTTGGAAGGCTTAGCCCCAGCATGTGGTGCTATTTGTAAGGCTATAGAGACTTAAGATGGTGTGTCCATACTGGTAGAAGGAGATTATCCTTAGGGGTGGGCTTTTAAACATCATATCTACCTACCGTTCACGCCTGTCTTCTCTGCTTTCTTGATGGCTACCACACATGACATCGAAGTAATTGACATGCCAAGCCCAAGTCACATATTCAAGGGAGCTATGCTTCTCAACACCTATAAATTCTGGATGTGTTGGTTCCAATCAGGGATATTTTGTCTGCTTCATCCCGTGAACTAAGATTTTTCTTTCTATAAGTTTGTCAGCCAGATGTTAGAATGTCAGTCATTATCAAATTTACAGAGATCAGACCAGATCCTTGCTTCCTACTTCCCCAGGGATGGCCCTGACCAGGAGGGACTGGGTCACAGCCTAACAATGAGGACCCTTCCCTCCTTCATTCTTCTTTTAGTCCTAGTCTTCTCTGAGGAAGACAAGATGGCAGCTGTAGTCACATTACCCCCTTCAGTAATTCACCCAAGAAAGAGACCGCCTCCTTTCAGTCTTTCAGAAAGTGTAGCTTGAACTAGTTCTGGTTATCCAAGCCCATTCAGAACTTCAGATGGTTGGTCCACTTAAACTGCACAAAAACAAGAGATTTGCAAGATAGCAGAATACACCCTGGGCCTAGAAAGGTAAATTAATAGCATACATATTGTGGGTGTTTGAATGAAAATGGCCTTTACAGGCTCACAAATTTAAACTCTTGGACCCTAGTGAAAGGAGAAGATGACGGGGCACCAATGAAAGGAAAAGTCACTGAAAGGAAAAGTCACGGGGCACCAATGTTGTTAGAAGATGACGTCCTGGGTTTTGGCACCAATGTTAGGGGAAGGATGAAGAGAGTGGGGGGCATATTGCCCATGGAGGTGTAGCAAGGCCTGGAGGCAAGGGAGATGCCTCTGGGGGACCCATGTTGGGAATCCCTTCCCCCTGAGGGACCAGCCACACGGTATAGTACAGAATAGAGTTTATTCAGGTCAGGGGAGAGTTAAGAGGGTGGTAGAGGCAGAGAGAGGGGGGAGAGAGAGAGAGAGAGAGAGAGAGAGAGAGAGGGAAATAGACAAGTAGAGGCTGGCCATGAGCACGTGGAGGGAGTGGGGGAAGGGAAGGGGAAGAGGAGGGGTTGGGTGGGAGAGCAAGGCTGCAAGAGGCCAAGAGACTTTGTGAGGCAAGAGCAAGAGAGAGAGGAGGGGTCAAGCAGCTCCTTTTATAGTGTCAGGTCACTGGAGCATACCTGGCTACTGCTGGGTAATTGAGGGGTGGGGTTTACAGAATCCTAATACCTAATTAGTGGAACTGTTCAGGAGTGATTAAGAGGTGTGGTCTTTTTGGAGGAACTATACCACTGGGGGTGGACTTGGAGGTTTAAAAGCCTACTCCGAGCCCAGCATTTCTCTCTCTACCTGACAGCAATACACATGGAGGAGGAAGAAGAAGGGGAGGAGAAAGAGGAGGAGGAGTAGGAGGAGAAAGGAAGGAAGGAAGAACGGAAGGAGAAGAAACAGCAGCAACAGTAACAGCAGGGCTTCTTTCTTGTCAAGTGAGGACTGGCTGCCCAAAGACCAGTCTGAGGGGGCTCTTGCACATGCTAGGGTATTTCCTCCCAGGCATCCTCCCTGGGTCTCAGAGAATGGGGCAGCAGAGCAAAACACACCAGAGCCCACTTCCCTTCTGCCTGAGCTGACCCACCCCTAACCTGACCCACCCCTAACCTGACCCACCCCTAACCTGACCCACCCCTAACCTGACCCACCCCTAACCTGACCCACCCCTAACCTGACTCACCCCTAGCCTGACCCACCCCTAACCTGACACTTGTACTTAGAGAAAAGATGGGAGAATGTGAAGCTAATTTTACCATCTGCTTTTATTTCTGTCTCAGTCCATTTTGCTACCACCAAACTTCCTGTTTGCTCATAGGGGGTGTTAAAATAGATGCATAACGCTGTATTTAGGGGTATCATAGTCTAGCACTCCCCAGAGAGGAGTCCTGAGGGTCCTGCAGACACACATTGTCTACTGGCACAATCCTCACAATAGCTTCTACCCGTCAGAATCATTGGGCTCCAGACAACAGGTTAAACATTACCATGTGTGATATCACACTCCCATTTTACAGAACAGCACACCAAGGCTCAGTAAGTTTAGGAATCTTGCTGTGGGTGACAAAGCCAGTAGGTGGCAGCCTTGAGACTTGGACACAGGCTGACCACTGCCAGGCTGGAAGTAGGATTAGGATTTGTAGGGCTGAATGAGAAGATTGAGTATGAATCGGGCAGTCCACAGAGGACTCTGAAGTCCCATCTGCTGCTCACCTGAGCAGATGTTGGCTGACACTCGAGTTTCTCTAGGGCACTGTGCACAGCTGGCTTAGGTATGCGGGCTCAGACCTGTGCTCCTGGTCTTCTGACCCTTCTTACGATGATCCTCTGACCTCTCCAGCCCCAGTCGCAGACTCACGTCTTGTGTGCTCCAGGTGCCTGTGCGCAGCAGGACACACTTTGCCTAGGTATTACCTTTAACCCCTCCCCCACTAAGACAGCGGTCATTGCCTCCTTGAGACCCACCTAACGCCCATGGGTGTGTGTGAGTTTAATGTGTTTTGGGGGCACCTGTGACCAGTAGATGCAAGAGCTGTTGAGACATTCTCAACAGCCGACTTCAGATGACATTCCCGTGATCTCTCTGGAAAGCCTGGTGATTGTAGCATAGACCAAACACTCGGGACATGCATGTTATACGAGTGTCTAAAGCACATCATTGGCACTTAGCAGCAGAAGCTCCTAAGGCCAGCTTCCCTTCCTCTTCTGTTTCCTTCAGCTTCCACTTCCTACATGATTGGCTTTCGTGGCTACTTAGTCAAAGCATACCGGCTTCTGCTCTGCGTCTGCTTCCGGGAAGTCCAAGTGAAGGCACACGGGGAGATGGCACCGCGTGACAGTCACTCCTAATATTCCGAGACAGACCACCCAGCCCCTACACCGACAAATACTTTGCACATTTGGGTTAAAGGCACCGAGACGGAGTGGAGTTGCATGACTGTTTTCTGTTTTATGACTGTTGTATGCCTGTTTCTCCTCCCAGCCCCAAGCTCCCAGAAGGACTCAGACTCAACATCTGTTTACAAATACCTAGGCCATATAGCTAGGTTCATTCGCTGACTAGCTAATAATTTAAAATGACCATTTATACTAATCTGCATTCTGCCACATGACCTCTGCCCTCCTCACACTTCCCCTGTGACCCCTGCATCTGGCTCTATCCCAGGATTCTTTCTCCTCACACATGTCCCACCTTCTATTCTACCTCTTCCTATAGGCCACATGGTTTTTAATTGACAGGTGAGGCATCCATACAATACACAAGCCTCTCTACAGGGCTGAAAGCCTGGACTGGGAGACCTGTATTCAAATCCTTTCCCATTTCATTTTCACAGGGCCGTGTCTCTCCTCACAACACGTCTCTAAATGGGCTTCCTTTTCTTCCCCCAGCCTTCCTGGTTTCTTTTTCCTACTTCACAGATGTGACACTTGTCACTGTGCTTACCCAACTGTCACCCACTGGAACCAGGCTGTGCTCTCCTGGACTTTTTGCACAGGAAATAGAACTCCCATCCCAAGAGAAATGCATGAGAATGTTGTTAAGTCATCTGAGAATAAGGGAAGAGAAAGAGGGGTGGGGGCTGGGCTGAGTGTGCAGTTGGGGGTCACAGCTTTTAACCACCATGGGCAGAAGTTATCCAGCGGTCAGTTGGTCCCTGGTGACACTGGGCCCTTTGTCAGCATGGTGAGGGTAGGTGTGTTTCTCCAGCAGTGTATACAGTACTGTTGTTCTAACTGCCCCAGGGAGACTTCCTGCCCTCTACACACAAGGCCATCAACAAGCTCTTACTGGGAGGGTAGAAATTTAGAGACACTAAGTAACCTGCCAATCAACCCAGTCAAGAGCCTTCACACATAGTCACAAGGCCACTGTGAGAAGTGTGTAACTGGGCAGCTGCACAGATGTTTTACCTAGCCAGGGGATTTGGCTTTGCTTCCGGGCTGCCACTGGTGTTCCCGAGGCATGGGATACATGTTGTACCTGACTCGGTCCTCCATAATGACTTCGCAGTCTGTCAAGATGCTGCCCGGGCATCAGTGGGCATGTAACAGATGACAGGCTCAGTCCTTGTTCAGTGTCAAGCTCCACCAAGGTGCTCCACATCGATTGCCTAGCCTTATCCGTACCTGATCATGTCCACAGACACCCCATGATGCTACATGATCCGCACACCCCTTTGTCCTCCCACAGAACACAGGTCTACACACAGCCTTCCCTGGATTTTCTGCTGAGCCCCATTTGAGTTACACCATTATTGGTATATATGTACCATCACATGAGCTGGTTCATTTGTTTCTAGAGAACTCTTGAGAAGAGATGCTGTGATGTGGAAATGTCCCCTGGAGGATCATCTGCTAAATGCATGGGGACTACTCTGTGGTACTTCTTGGAGGTGGTGAAACCTTTAAGAAGTGAGGGTCTAGTGGGAGGACGTTACATCACTGGGGAAACATCGGTGAAGGGGGTCTTGGGGCCCTGGTCCTTCCGGTTTCCTTTCTCCCTGGGTGTCATGTGATGAACCCCTGTGCTCCATTACACACCCTGCTTTGACTTCTGGCTCTCCACAGGCCCAAGTGACTATGCACGGAAATTTCCAGAACTACTAGCCAACATAAGTATTTCTTTTTAATAAGCTGATTATCGTGGGCATTTTATCACAGCGCTAGAAAGCTGAGTAGCGTAGAATTCAAGTTTAGTGCTCAGTTTGTGTGCGAGTGGCCATATAATGTTCCATTGTCTCTTTCCTTCTGGACAGAACTTGCTCTATACAATTATGTGGACTCTATAATTGCTAAGAGACACTAGACATGATTCTTAAGGGATCACCCCTTGAGGTGTGTCTGAGACCTCCCAGGCATGGCTAGCCAACTAATTTAGAAGTATTCTTTTCACAAGGGACATTAGTCTCTCCTCAAAATACACTGTGTTGTGCTAAGAACCAGATTAAATGGAAAATAAATACAAACTTCCTGTTGAACTTCTGCCACGCAGAGAGCAGACTTACTACCTCTTTATCAATATGGCAAACCATTTGACAAAGGTCAGCAAAATACCTCTCCAAGATTTTCTTACATGGGATAGCAGTGAACCCCTTGTTGGCTTATAAGACCACAGTCCCAGGATCCTTGAGAATATGCAGAAGAAAAGAAAATGTCCCCAGGAGGCAAGGAGAGACTGAGGTCTCATTTCTTCCTCTCTGGAGTTTATTCTGGAGCTCATGGTATCGGGGTGCCTTGAGTCTCTCAGGAGTTTTCTTCAAAGCTGTGATGAACACTCCCTCCCATGGTCTTAGGATGACATCTGTGGTCCTTAGCAGAGATTTCTGACCAGTACATGTTTGTCCTTAGTGGTACAGTTGTCCCAGGCCAGCTAAGAGGCTACTCTACCCGACTCTGTGTTCAAGTACAGATTAAGACCTTGGACTGGACTCCTGGTAAAGGACACCATCTTTTATGCCAGGTCCTCTTCTGTGCTCCAGGGTTTGAAAATCTCTCCCATCGAGTGGGAGAAGATTGAACAGCGGTCTTGTCTTGATTATATGTCGTCTTGATATTTTGAGGTCGGCTCCTCTAGCAAAATTCCTGTGTCCATCTGGGTAGCACATGTGGAAATAAAGGTTCTTTTGTAAAACACTCAAGAGAACATGTGAGAAGACCATTTCAAGGAATGGGAACTATCAAAGGTCAGCTAAAAGTAGAGAAAGACAAATATAAGTTAGGACACATTCCTTCCATACGGATGTGAAAGACAAAGCCAGGATTGTTTGGAGGTCAAACCTCCCACCCTGGCTCTGATCCATGCCACTCAAAGGAGCAATCTGAACCCTAGCCTGGGGTCTACTGGTGCCCAGTGTGTTCAGGCTCTGAGACTTCGAGCACTAGCTTAGGTCTCAGTTGATGTACCTCATCCTAAGAGTGAACCACACACCCATTCCTTCTTGGGTTCTTACGAGATGAGGGCACCCAAAGGCCGCCCTCAGTGCCGGCTCCTGGAATTGTTTTGACTCCCCTCTAGCGTGAAGCAAGGAGCGTACTGCTTTGCAACTTACTTTAAATTCATCTCGACAGGGCCTGAGAGATAACTCAGCAGGGAAAGGCTGACACCCTGAGTTCAATCGCTTGGACCCCCATATTGTGGAAGGAGAGACATGACCTCTGACCTTAACACATGCTCCATTGTAAGTGTGTGTTCACATGTAATAACACTTTTAATATAATGTTCATTTCAACAAATGTTTACCAACCAAACACCGAAGGCTAAGCCAGGCACTATGTCCTAGGGCTATAGATGGAGCCATCTTGAGAAGCCAAGACAGGTCAGCCTCAAAGCCCAGATAGAAAGAAAAAGATTACAACGGTCATCGTCACTATAAACACAGGTGAAAATCCTGCCCTGTCTCTCGAAGCATCTCACCTCTCTGCACGTCACCTCTGCATGTCACCTCTGCATCTCAGGACTGTACCACCCCCCTCTCATGAGAGAGAGATGGGGCAGGGTCAAGCCAGATCATGCAGAGCAAGGGCATCTTTCTCCTTCAGATACACTCTTACTCTGTAGCCCAGGCTATCCGGAAACATGCCCAGGCTAGCTAGAAGCACACACGTGGTATTGTGTCTCATTCTCTCAAGTACTGGAACTACAGGGAGCTGCCTCAGAGCCTCTGAGGGTGCCCTCAGCCTTTCAAAGATCCCTGTCTGACCAGACGGTTCAGCACTGTTGTCATTTGAACTGAAAGCTACAGCAGGAGGAGAGCTGCCACAAAGCCCTGCATAGATGAGAGCCTGCACAGGCCAGAGGACTGAGGGACGATCTCTTAAAGCCCCTTTGAATAAGAAATTTGAGGCAAGGGCTGGAGAGATGGCTCAGCAGTTAAGAGCATTGGCTGCTCTTCCAGAGGTCCTGAGTTCAATTCCCATGAGTTCAATTCCATGGTGGCTCACAACCATCTGTGATTGGATCTGATGCCCTCTTCTGGTGTGTCTGAGGACAGCTACAGTGTACTCATATACATATAATACATACATCTTTAAAAAGAATTTTGAGGCAAGTGATTAAATTTCTCTGTCCAGTTTGTCAGTTGTAACAGGAGAATGCCACACGATGCTGTCATGGTAACGACTTGATGGTTACTGTAGTCAGGTTCTTAGAGCTGGGCTCACCGCAATGCTCGATTTGATGAGCTCATTCCGGAGGTGGAGTCAGAAAGCACTTTGGCTTTCCTCTCTCTTCTGATGTGTCTGGATGGAGTCGCAGAATTTCCAAGCTCACTCAAGATGCTATATCTTCTTCAAATCTGGCTTTGAGGTCTGTCTCTAAGCTCTGAGCCTGCCCTTTTGGAGCCCCTGGGGAGGTTCCTATGGGAGTTGAAAGTATGCTCCGCATGAGACCATTCTTTTATCCTGTGCACTGCAGTAGGCTGAAGCCTCTGACACTGAAAGCCAGATGATAGCAGTAGATGCCATGGTAGCTCCTGGTTGCCTGGCGTCCAGTTTATTGCTACCAAGGTGGCCTTCCCTGACTAGGAAAGAATTTAGGGTTGGTGGTGGGTCATGCAGATACAGAGGAGGTGGCACAACAAACTACATGAAATAACAGGGACATCGTGTTTTATGTCGATGTGCTGGGGGGGGGGGGACAGAGCAGCCTCCAGGGCCATGGGATAAACATGCTCAAGTAGCAAGTGGGGAGTAAGAGCCAGGAAGACAGAGAGAGGTGCCTGTTCACTGAAGCCTTTGCTGGGGACCAGGAGTTACCCCGCAGACTTCTGTGGGCATCCAAATGGCTGCGTGTGGAACAGGCAGGCGTACGTTTTGTGGAGACACACCATCGTGCATCATTGCACAGGTGGCCATATTGGATGTAGGGTCAGTGGGCGGTGGTGAGTCAAGTAGGTTGCATCTGCCGTCTCATGGGGAGATGGTTGCATGAGGCAGATATCCAGATGGACCACACTGAGAAGCTGGGAGGAGGTTGAGACCTGAAAGACAGACTGCTGTCTGCTTTTACTGTGACCAAGTTCTGCTCACTTTCAGATGCTGGCCGGGCAGCCTAGGGTTGTAAACGTTCAGTGCTGTAAGAGAGGAAACACAGAATTGTAAAGCCAAGTTCATTCATGCCTATGTACCGCTCAGCACCTCAGTCCCCCATACACAACCTGTGGGGCTAGTAAGGGGGAAGGGAAGGGAAGCTGCTGAGGGCAGGGGCCTGCTGGGGGGTGTTGGGGAAGGAGAGGAAGGCTACCACCTGGATTCTCTTCACTGCTCCCCTGCCTCAGCACTCCAGAGCTGTTGTTTCTCCCTAGGGCTGGAGTATGGGGAGGGAGGGATGGGACAGTGGAAAGTTCTTAGGACTCATCTGTCATTGTCACAGCCGGCTCTGTGCTGGTACGTGTGCCCTTGTAGGCTCTTCAGAAATCTCCCTCCCAGTCACCTCTGTATCTGTAGGCCTTCCTTCTTGTGTTCCCCTGGAGCTGGAAAAGGTATCTGTGCTTTCCCTTGAAGGATCCTGGTGGTCCAGCAGCCCACTTGTCTGGCTTGGTAGAGAGTATCTGCCCCTCCCCCACTTCTTCCTGTCAAGGCACTTTTACCAACTCTGGAAGGGCAGGCTTTTCCCAGTGCAGGCTCCTCTTCCAGGCTTGCCAGCTCCCGGCCAGACGTTCTCCACTCTTCAGGTTTTCCATCTGAAGACAGGCACAAGCCTGTCTCAGCTCGCTTTCCCAACTGTACTGAGCTCACATTCACCTTCAAGGGATCTTAAAGCTCTCTCTGCTCTCTGGAGGTAAAGGGAGACACATCCTTGGATCTTATTCTTTAAAGGGGACTGAGAATCAGAAAACCAGTGGCATCCCAAGCCACCTCTTCCCAGAGCTTTCCTAACTCCCTGTATGCAGAGGCAGTAAGTCTTCCAAGAACCCTAGGTGGCTTACTCTCACCCAGGTCTCCAAGTTGAACTCAGTGTTATTGGTGGTCTGAATGAGAATGGTTCCCACAAGCTCTTATGTTTAAATGCTTAGTTCTTTGTTGGTGGAACTGTTTGGGAAGGACTAGGAGGTGTGGTCTTGTTGGAGGCGGTATGTCCCTAGGGGTGGGTTTGAGGTTTCAAAAGCCCATGCCAGGCCCAGTCTCTCATGCTCTCTCTGTCTTTGCCTCCAATGTGTGGATCAGATATGATCTCTCAGTTACTGTCTGCCACCACTTTGGGTGGTCAAGGGACAAAATGGTGGCCCAAAGTAGATGGCCTTCACAGAAAAGTATGTGGAAATATGTTTTAAAAGTTATGCACAAGCTTCATGCTCTAAGATTTTTGTGTATTTTCTTCTAATATCATACTGATATATAAAGCACATGTGCATGTTAGTTCTAATTAAAATTAGAAAATACATATATATTTAATATGCTTTTCCCTACTTATACTTACACCATGGGCTTATCCTTCCAGCATTAAGCTTCATGGATCTTCAAGCAATATGCTATAGGATACGTTCCAGGTTGTATTACAGAAGCAATCGGTAGAACATACTGTGAGGAATTAACGTGAGCATTTTCTGGAGACCTCCCCTACCACAGACCCCAGGCTGCCCAGCCTGAAGAAACTGATCCCACGGGGCTGTTGAATCTTATAAATTATTTTTTGTTGTTATTACTTAAATATAAAACTGAGTGTGAAGCCTCAAGTTCTTGCATGCCCTGTGGCTTCGGATATGATCTACCATAAGAGGGCCTCTTGAGGAAGCTGTGTGTTCACCCCATTATTCTTCCTCCTGAAGCTCTGGCTTCCATACTCCGAGGTTCCTCTTTCACGGTAAATTATGTAGAAGCCTGAGTACAAGCCCTCGCTTTGTCCTCCCATAACTAAAATGTGGAAAGCCCTTCAATGGAAGAAGATCATTTGGTCCCTGAATGATGGGATTTTGAAGTGGATTTTTAATAATACTTCAACCCCTGTGACCTCACAGTGTCTCAGAGAATAGCTCCTTTACCTTCAAATGGAAGTATATAGTACATTTAACTAAAAGCATTCAGAACTTAAATGATTTGCAATAAGTCATGTTGGAGGTTAAAATACCCAGATAGAAGCAAATTAGGGGAGAAAGGGTTTATAGTTCATCACCTACAGCTCCAGGTTATGGTTTATCACTGTGAGGATTCACAACAGCAGAACTTGTGGGAGCTTGTCACAATATATCTATAGCCAACAAACAGCAATAGATGAATATATGCATGTCCACAGTGGATACATTTTCCTACTTTAATTAACCTAAGATAGTCTCTCACAGGCTGGCTCACAGGCCAACCCAGTGTAGACAATTCCCCACGGAGATACTTCTTAGGTAGTTCTTGGTTGATTGCTTTGTAATTCAAACTATCACAGGGGCTTCAGACAACTTATAAGTGTCATCATGAATAGAGACAAATGCCTACTGGCTTCTAATACTCTTTTCTGAGTTCTCAGCCTATAACTAAGGATCCTCAGTTCCATTCAACATGGATATAGCCTATTGCAAAAGTCATGCAATGACTCACACGTTGATAACTCTTTCTATTCTTTTAAGAACTTGCTAAAAACAGCTTTAACTACACGTGATAGTTTGTATATGCTTGGCCCAGGGAGTGGCACTATTAGGAGGTGTGGCCCTGTTGGAGGAGGTGTGTCACTGTGAGCATGGGCTTTAAGACCCTCATCCTAGCTGCCTGGAAGCCAGTCTTCCTCTAGCAGCCCTCAGATGAAGATGTAGAACTCACAGCTTTGCCTGCACCATGCCTGCCTGGACGCTGCCATGCTCCTGCCTTGATGATAATGGACTGAATCTCTGAACCTATAAGCCAGCTCTAATTAAATGTTGCCCTTATGAGAGTTGCCTTGGTCATGGTGCCTGTTTACAGCAGTAAAACCCTAAACTAAGACATCACATTTTTGGACTAGACTGTACTTTACCCTTCTACCACCTCTTCAGATAACCCCCACTTTTACAGTAGAAATTGATTTATCCTTTAGCCACACTATAGGTTTGGGGTTATGAAGAAAGAAGGGATGGATGGAGAGAGGGAAAGACATTTCTAAATTGAGAAGTATGCTGAGGACTAGACGTAGTGGCATACACTTGAAATCCTAACTGGAGAGGAAGAAGAAGTAAGATTGTAACCAGTCTGGGCATACAAATATACCTTGATTTTAAAAAAGGAAAGAAAAGAAGAAAGGAAGGAAGAAAAGATGAAAGAAAAAAGAGAAAAGAACAGATGCTTGGAGAATTCAAGCATCACTCTTTTCAGAATACTGTGAAGATGGTTCCTAGTTGCTGATTAACCAACCTGCCTCTGTCTCAGGCTTGCAAGCCAATATTTTAGTAAAAATAAATTAGGTTCATTCCTGTTTATGATTAAACCTGTTTCTCAAGGATTGGGCTATGTCCCACCTGTAACCTTAATTACAGATGGTTTTGTACTGTCTGTTCCCGGAACTGACAACCATGCCTTTGTGGTAAGAAGTTGTTATGACCACCTTGTCACTATGCCTTTGCTTCAGGAGGTTGTTATGACCAATTTATTTTGCCCATGTTCTGCTTCTGTAACCCTGCCTACTTGCCTGCAACCCCCTCCCCCCAATTTGGAAGCTCCCTTCTCCTGAGTAATGAAACCCCTAATCCTCCCTATGTCCAATGCTGATCTCTTGAGCCCCGCCTTAGGAAGAGTCAGCCCAAGTACATGAGCACAGCTTGCTCTAATCAGTTTGGCTATGATTTGACTCCAATGTCTTTCTCACCTCATGTGTGGGATTAACATAGTTTGTGATGGGTTAGGTGGGGTAGCCTTAGCTCTGAGGGAGGTTGGGTTAGGTGGGGTAGCCTTGGCTCTGAGGGAAGTGCCTGTGAGAGAGAGTAGACTACATGCCCTGGTGAGTTGGCTGAGGAGAGACTGAGGTCCTTGGATCTCTCAATATGTAATGTCACCTCTGGTGGGGACCACAGTGTCCTCTCATAATTTATTCACGTCACACTCAGGTTTGCAGTGGGAATGCAGTTTCTTCATAAAACATCAGGGGTCCTCACAATTCATTGCAGTGCTTCTCAGCCTCCCTAATGCTGTGACCCTATAACATTATTCCATTGCTACTTCATAGCTGTCATCTTGTTACCGTTACACATTTTAACGCAAACGTTTTTGGAGATCGAGGTTTGCCATAGGTTGAGAACTACTTGTTGGATCTAAACCCAGGCGTTTAATTCAGAGCAATAACTGAAACTGTTTCCTAAAAGATGCTCAGTCTGCTAATGCAAGGCAGGTTTTGTTGTAGCATTTGTGCCCCCCCCCCCGCCGCCGCCGACCCCCAGCTCCTGTTCAAGGCCCAGCCTCAAAAGCTGGATGGCTCTCCCCTCATTTGCATTCTCTTGCTATCCTCTCTTTGGCTTACAGGTCCTGATCTCAGTCCATCACTGAGGGAAGTCAGGGTGGAACTCGGAAGTTGAGGGGAGGACCGTGAAGGAAGGCTGATTACAGATTTCCTCTCTCGGCCACCTTTCTTCTGCCTCCCGGACCACATGGCGATCACAGGTAGCACCGCCCACAGTGGGCTGGGCCCTCCCACACCAATCAGTAATCAAGGAAGTACCCCAGAGATTTGCCTACAAGCCATCTGATGGAGACAGTCTCTTAATGTCCCCTTCTCCCAGAAGACTCTAGCTTGTGACAAGCTGACAAAATACTAACCAACAGGCTGCGATGGCTCCGCTGGGTAAGAGGGTGGTGCCGTCCTCTTCCTCTCTGGTCTTGTCACATAGTGGCTAAGAATGGCTAGGTCAGTGCCCATGACAAGGTTTTTACGGTTTGTGCCTGTCTGCAGGCTTCTTCTATCCAATGTCTGAACTAGTTTCCTGTGGTTGCTATAACAAATGATCACAAAGACAGTGCTTAAAGCAACACAGGATTTTCCTTCAAGGTCAGAAATTGCATTCATGAATTCTAGTAGCCACAGTGGCCAGCAGGAGATTGGGCCGCCAAAAGTCCAGCCTGAGAGGAGCTGAGGAGATACTGGAGTTGGACTTAATGGGTTATTTAAGAAATACAATGTGAAATTGGGAGAGAGATGTGTGTGTATAGATATGGTTAGACTGGAGGGGAAATGAAGGGTGGGTTTGATCATATTTCCTGTGTACATGTATGAAATTCCCAGAGAATAAAAACTTATCTTCTGGTTAGTTTCCATCAATTGGACATACCCTGGAAGCATCTGGGAAGAGGGAATCTCAATTGAGGAATTTCCTCCATCAGATTGGCCCATGGGCATGCCTGTGGGATATGTAGTTATTTATTTTGATTGATTGATAATTGATGGGAGGGTCTAGCTCAGTGAGGATGGCATTACCTCTCAGCAGGTGGTCCTGAGTTGTGTGAGAAGGCAAGCCTTGATTATAGGGATTTGGCTCAGTGGTAGAGTTTTTGCCTAGGAAGCCCAAGGCTTTAGGTTCAGTCCTTAGCTCCAGGGCTAGGTGGAGCGGGACAGGGGGACAATCTAAGCTGCAGGGCCAGTAAACACATTCTTCAGTTTCTGCTCCTGGTTTCTGTCTTGAGTTTCTGCCTGGGCTTCCCCGGCAGTTTGGTTTTAGTGTTTATCCCGACAGACAAGATAATCCACTAGCAGAGCTATACATCTATTTCCGTTTATATTCCTCTATATTCCGTTTATATACTTTATACACTGTATGTTTTATATACACTCGATACTTATTTTTAATATGTGTGTATGACAAAGTGAGTTCCAGGGATCAGTAAGTCTGCTTTTTTTTTTTTTTTTTCTTCTTTGGGCTGCTGAGGTTCTTTTTTACTTCAAACGTCTTTATTCCTGCACCGGTTTTTATTTTATTTTATTTTTTATTTATATTTGAGCTTATAGTAAAATTATACCACATTTCGTCCTTTTCTTTCCTCTCTCAAGCCCTGCCATACCCCTCCTTTCTCTCTTTCAACTCCCTAAATCCTATCTGCTCATTCTATACAGTGTTAGTAGAATGTATGTTTCAGGGGTGAGCGTTTGGTATTGAAGAGTCAGTTGGTGTGCTTTTCCTGGGGAAGTCTGTCTTTTCCAATCCCAGCATTCCTTAGTCACCTACAGTTCTCTGTAGGGTGGAGGCCTTGGGATCTTTCTCCCATCTGCTTTGGTGCGTCTGTTGTCCTTGTTCGGTTCCTGTTTGTTTGCGAAGTCGTATTGATGAGATTTTGTGGGGACAGCTTCTGACCTTAGAAGACACAATCTCACAGCAAAATCCTTTCTGCCCTCTCTTCCTCAATGTTCCCTGCTGCATTAGCGCTGGGTCCATAAGACTGTTGGATATGCCAAAATTAGCAGATACTTGCTTTCAGGATTTGGAATATATATCTTTCTATGCTTTCTTGGCTTTGGGGTTTCTGTTGGTAGATTGAATGTTATGTTAATAAGTCTGGTTTTGTAAACAACGTGGTGTTTTCCTCATAGATTTTGCTTGATTGAGTCAGTGCCTCACGTAGCCCAGGCTAACCCTGAACTCCTGATCCTCCTGTTGCCTCCTCCCAACTGCTGGGACCATAGATGTGAATCACTGTGCCCGGCTTCCATCTTTAATAGTTTGTTCTGTGCTTTGATATCTCAACTAGAACAAGTCACAGAGAAGTTTTCCTCTAGTCTTAGATTTTGAAGGTCTAACTGGTATCCATTTCTTTTCCTAAATTGAGGGGATTTTCAGCTTTAATTTCATGGAAAAAACTTTCTATGCCTTTAATTTTTAATGTCAGCTCCTCACTTTATGAAAGTATGGTATTTTGATCATATGATAGAGAAGCTTGGATATACCTCTCTCTCTCTCTCTCTCTCTCTCTCTCTCTCTCTCTCTCTCTCTCTCTTTATCTATCTATCTGCCATGCATCTATCTATGTATCTATCTGTCCATCTATTAATCTATCCATCTATTGGTGTCTCAAATATAGTATTTTCTTGACCTTTGTCTTTCATACCCAATATTCTTTCTTCTGCTTAGTCTAGCCTGTCAGTAACTGTTTATACTATATTTGTTTGATTTACTGAGTTCTTTCATTTCCTATAGTCCTATTCTTTTGTATTTGTTCAAAAATACATTTGCTTTTGTCTTAGTTAAGGTTTTTAGTGCTGTGAAGAGTCAGCATGACCACAGCAACTTTTATAAAGGAGAGCATTTAAGTGGGACAGGCTTTCTCCAGAGGTTCAGTCATGTTCTCATGGCCGGGAGCTTGGAGGCAGTCAGACAGATGTGGTGCTAAAGAGGTAGCCAGGGATCTACATCTGGATTGGCAGAGAGCAGTATCAGAGGGACAGTAGGCCTGGCTTGAGCACTCAAAACCTCAAGGCCTACCCCCAGTGACACACTTCCCCTAACATGGCCACATCTCCTATTGTGCGACTCCCTGGAGCCTATGGTGGCCAGGGCCATGTTTTTCAAACCACCACAAACAGCTTCTGAATTTTCAGCCGTGTGACTGATTCTCTCGTCCACGCTGCCGACTCTCGTCCAGGTTACTGACCGTTACATTACTGACCGTGTTATCCCCAACAGATAACCCATGTCTCCGTCAGCTCATCCAGTACCAACGCTGTTGCCTCTCTCACCCACGGTCCTGAGGGTCTCATTCTCGGTGCTGACTGTATCATCAATGTTGCTGACCGTCTTCTCTAGGTCCTGATTGACTTCCATATTCCTAGTAATCAGCTCTTCTGTATCCACTTCATTTGTTGTATTACCAGTTGATACAAATGATTAATATAAGTAACTCATCAATGTTACAGGCAAACCTTTGCATTCTTTATCTGGTATTGCGCTGTGGTTGGCACGTGTGCCCCCCCCCCCCACAAGGAGGCTGTCAGGCTGGAGCCACAGGCTGCCCAGTCCTCGGCTCTCCTCGCTTAGATTTCAGACGCTCTCTTTCTTCAGAGTCAATTGTTTTCTATCCTGACTCTTCCGACCCACCATGTCCCATGGAGGCAGCGTCTAAGCTGCCTCCTCACCCAAAAGTCTGAATTAGAATATTTTAAAGCAAATGCCATATATCATACAATTCCTGCAAGGCTTTCCGTGGTAAGCCTAGGTTTATTTGCACAGTCTGACGCTAGCAGGGAGGTAAGGAAACCGATCTTCCTTCTGGGGATTCTGAGGAATGTGGCTGAGCAGCACTTTGACTTTTGACTTCTGGCCCCTCTAGTCATAAGCAATGCATCTGGGTTGGGAGGTAGTTATATAAGCCATAGGAAGTCATGCTGAGATGCTCTGTCCGCTTTGGGTTAGAGAGCTACTGCTAGAGGGGAGTCTGCCCAGTGAAGCAGGCCTTTTGAGTGGTGTCCTGCCTCTCACTTTGTGCTGAGCTTGAGGCTCTGCAGTAAGGGGTAGGCACACCAAAAGTACCATTCACCCTCTGAGTCACCTTGCCAGCCCAGAAGCTGCATTTGAAACGTGAATACAAGAATCCCTCGATGTTCCTGCGTGGCGTTCTTTCTGGTGCCGCTGCAGTATGCCCTTCATTTTCCTTCTTATAAACCCAGCCTCCTGTCTGCGTCACATGTCTGTACCTGTGTCCCCTTCTACCTTATGAAACACAGTTCCACCATGAGAAGGTGGTGCTGTTGCCAAGAGAGCAACAAAATCAGGATGTTTTGAAAAGTGACTCATTCGTATTTTAGGAAAGAGATGCTCACTGCTGGGACGGCTAAGTAAGAACATGTGGTCAGGAACAACTAAAGGCCTTTCACCCGCGGCTCCTGAGGGAAGGCGGCAGAAACTCAAGGTGAGTCAGACAGATTCAGAGGAAAGCTGGGACACCGAGACGGTAGCACCGAGGACCCCGACCACTGGGCTGCAGCCTCTGGGCCCACGTGTGATCCTGGGTCTAAGCACAAGTACCCCAGACACAAGGGGTGACACAAGCTATTTTGCTCCAGCAGTTAGAGACGGCTTGTCACTTCCACTCTAGAGTCCCCATGAAAATTGTCACTTGCCCCACCCAGTAGAAAGCACTCAATGTTGTCCTTCGAGTGACATCACAGTGGACCACGTCTGTCCCACTGCCATGATTCCCCATATAAGTATCTGGTTAGTCATCTCTTGTTTCATTTTATTTATTTTTTCTGGCAAAATGCCCATTGTCCCATGTCTTCTGGGAATCAGTACTAAATATAAAATCAATTGGACATCATGCAACTATCAGGAAAATTATTCAAAGAGGAAACTCAACAGGAAATTCCAATGTGGGTGGAAACATTTAGGAGTGGGAAGAGAGGAGTGATCGCACAAAGTTGACCTCTGACCTCCAGGTGCACTCCTCAGCATGCACGTCCCACCTCCCAAATAAGTAAAAAAAGAAAAAGAAAGAAGGAGGGAGGTAGTTTCCATGTGTAATAGCTACCTTGAAATAGTATTTAGATGTTTTCAAAGTATTAAATAGCTTTCAGATACATTTAGAAATAACCAAAGGGGTTAAAAATGAATAAGATAGGCTCAAATGTCTTTTTGCTCCCTCAAAATGTATCCTTGAAATCATGGCAAATCTATGCCGAGGGGTTGCTGGGCACAGCCTTTGCGGGGCCATCACCCTCCCATTCACACGTCTGTTGGATGAAGAGAGTCACAGAGAGGACACTGAACCAGAACATGTCACATAGCATGGGCCATGGAAAGAGGGAATGTGCGTATTTGTTTGAGGAGGGACGACCCAGTAGGACGCAGCAGCACCAGCGATCGCAGGTGGAAGCGCACGTTTTCATGGCCCACAGTCAGGGTGAGGATCAGAAACTAAACATCCGAAGCATCTGGAAGCTTTGGAAACAAAGCCCCGAGAGTCCCAGGGCACTGTGTGAAGTTAGAGAGCCAGGAATCTGTGTTTGTTTTTCTCTCAGCTTTGTGGCCCTCACTTTCCCCACGGAGCACTGGGGACGGGCTCCAAACTTTAATGTGAGGATGGAGTGACCATCTTATTTAAAATGTTTGGAGTCTGACGCATTTGCATTTTGGACTTTTGTCGGTTTGGGGGATAGGATCCAAGCGTGAATATGAAGATCTTTATACCCCATATTTACCATGTATGCATGTTGCCTGAGGATAAGTTTACATAGTGTGCCTTAACGTTAGTTTGACGGGGTGAAAGGGTGTTTCTGAGGGAGAAGTGGCTGAGACAGAATGTGCTGTGGAGTGCTCTGGCTGCTCCGGGTGTGTGGGGGCGCTGGGCACTGGCTTTAGGTAGCATTCACTAGAAAGGTTGCCTAGGACCGTGGTGATCTGCTTCAGGTGGCTTTCAGGTGGCTTTGACCTGCTGGCCTGAATAGGTCTTGTTCATCTCTTTGGCTTCAGGGAGCCATGGACAAGTGGTAAGGATGCTTACCTGCCTGCCCTGTGCTAAATGCCCTGGGGAGAGAGAACTGGACTCAGGAAGACATGCTTTGGAGATGACCAACAATTCTAGAAGTGCGCTGGAGGGCGGATGGGGTGCTTCTCTGTAGGTAGGAATCTCTAAAACAGAAAGCAAACAATCTCATGAGCTTCTTCTACAAGTGGATGTCGTCGACCCAGTCCATACTCAAGTTTCTAGAAGTGACCACACCGTGAATTAACTTCCTTCCCATTCAATTATACAAAAAAGATTATTTTGACTCTGTTGCTCCTTTGATATAATGTGGGCATTTTCATAATGTGGGATGCAATTACCATAAATACCTTGCAAGGGGAGCTGGCCAGCTTCTCATGGTTCACCACAGAGCTACCGAATCAGAGACGCAGGAAATTAACATTTTGAGACTTGAAAACTAATCTAAGAACTTTGTGGTTTAGAGAATTAGACAGCAGGCGCTTTTAGGAGCCATCCTGTCTGATCACCCAGTGCCTCATGGAGTAATCGGACTCAAGTTCAAAGCCAGAAACCGTCAGCCAAGGAGCTGAATCTGAGCTTCCGGATCTTCAGGACAACTCCACCTTGCCACAGCGAAAGGGGGCACTAGGGACATCAAACCCAAGGATTAATCACAAAAGGTAATGTTCAACGCCGGGAGCTAGGAGCTGGCGAGATAACAGTTGAGCTTATATTTAGACTGAGGTCTGTTCCCTCTGTCATTATCTGATCCTAAAAGGTGTGGAGACAGTTGCCTGTCACTGGGACACAGCCTAGGTACACTTAATCCTCGTGAAGGAGGGGCTGGGAAGAACCAGCTTTGCCACCTCCACAGTATGGTTTTCAGTGCCATAACCCCTTCATTTGCAAGCTTTCAAGGTCCAGAAAAGAATTAGAAGATTTTAGAGAGAAAGATCAATACAAGAAAAACTTGGAGGAAGAACTTGAAAAGGTCAAGCTGAAGGCTGGGCACAAGTGGAAACACTTGGACCATTATAAAGGCTGGTCACAGATGTCACAGGGGAAAAGTGAGGCGCAGAAGCTGCCTGTGCGCAAGCGCATTGAGCAAATGAACAGAATGGGAAAAGCCCAGCAGGATCCAGATGGGGTTGGGGACGGGCTGCTCCAGGAGCTCAGCAGGAAGTTCCAGTGAACTGTGGTTTCATTGTCACGTGGTACCCTGTTATGTCGGACCTGTGGAAAAGCTCCTGTTTCAGGAACCATTTCCTGTTTGGGGACCTTTTGTAGGAAAATGAGAAAATGCAGCCTTGCCCTCTCTGGGAAAGCTGCTGCGGAACAGCTTAGCTTTGTTAAGGAGACTTTGTGCCTTGCAATAAAATTGAGTGTGTCTTGTCATAATTTCGTTCTTTTACATTATGTTAGTGTCTGTGTACAGGTTTGGGGGGGGGCGGTTGGTGCCCATGGAGGTCAAAAGAAGGCACCGGCTTCTCTAGAGGCAATTGTGAGCTGCCTGACCCGGGTGTTGGGGAACAGAACTCAGGTCCTCTGCAGGAGATGTACATGCCCTAATTCCAGTGGTCCAGTAAGCATAGTGTACATGTTCCTTGATAAAGGGAACCAATAATTACAATGAATTAGGACTACTTATTAGTCCTATAAAAATAACCCGTGATCCCTGGATGAAAGCTTCCTAAGTTGGCACCTCCCCAGGCTGCTGTGTTCTAACCTAATGAAGGCAAGAGTGACAGCAGGCGCAGCCTTGGCTGTGGTCGGACGCTGGACCTCAGATAGCTGCTAACCGGCTTGAACTCTGTGGCTTCAGATTGAGTTGGGAAGCAGGTCCAGCCTGTCATGCCAGGAGGATGTGCGCTCTTGTTCTTAGCATGTCTGGAGAGTGCTTGGGGTTAATGTTTGACCTCTGTTCCTTACTGTTTTAGGCCTCAATTCCCCCACGTAAGAGAGAAAAAAGACAACACTTTCTCATAAACACAAGTAGTATAAACGTTTCTTTTTGGAGGGGAAGACAAGCTCTGCAACATGTGACCCAATAGATACAATGCGAGCCATTAGTACAGGTCACACAGACGTTAATGTATCTAACAGCCACATAAAGCCTATGAGGTGAAATTAATGTTAATACCATGTTTCATCTTATTTAACATAACTCAGATATTTTAACTAATAATAGATTTTAAGTAAAATATTGTATTATATTGTTTGTGTGTTTGTGTGTACAATGCATATGTGTGTGTGTGTGTGTGTGTGTGTGCGCGCATACTACAGTATATATGAGGTCAGAGGACAGCTTTCAGTTGTTGATGTTGTCCTTCTATTGTGGCTTTTGGGACTAAGCTCAAGTCACCAGGCTTTCAAGGCCAACACCTTTACCTGCTGATTTACCTCACCAGCCTATAACTGATATTTTCATAATGAGTGCTAGAATGGAGAGGTGGCTCAATGGTTAGGAGTGCTTGACCTGTTCCCAGAAGATCCCAGTTCAGTTCCCAGAACCACAGAAGTTCACAAACTTCTGTAACTTCAATTTCAGGGGATCTGATGCCCTCTTCTGGCCCCTGTGTGTACTTGCACTCATTGAGATATACACACACACACACAAATAAAAATAAATACAATTAAAAAAATTATTAGTGTGGTATGTAACATTTTTTTTCTCTATACAAATCATCAAAATCTATATTTTATACACACCACGCATCTTAATCGAGATGAAGCAAACTGAAGGGCATGTTAGCTCTGTGTGGCCAATATCTACTCTGCTCAGGAGGACAGCTCTAAAGGAAGTTTCAATTAACCTGGAAACTGAATGCTCTTAAGAAGATTACTTAAACACCCTGTGCCTGAATTTCCATGTCTGTAAGATAGGAGTAATAGCAGTAGTAACCATAGTGGGTTTGTGGCAAAGATATGTGCAAGTGTATTTTAAGACTCCAGTGTAAAGTTGAGCGTGGTGGCCCATGCCTTTAGTCCCAGCACTTAAGAGGGGGACAGAGGCAGGAGGATCTTTGAGCTCATGTACTGCCAGGTCTACAGATCAATTTCAAGACAGCCAGGGCTACACAGAGAAGCCCCGACACAAGCCAACAAGTAAACAAACAAAACCCCATTGTTGGCTTAATCTATACAAGCCATCAATTTTAGTTTTGACAAAAGTGTATAAGATCAAAGTGTTAACTTTCCTCAAAATGTGGAAATTCTACACTGAGTAAAACAGAATTAAGCTTGGGGCTTAGATTCCTTTTGTCTTCTTATGGAAGTCATTTGGTAACCGAAATCAGGAAAGCATACCCAAAACATGTGTGTTCCTATGGCACAATTGCTCCATGATTTCAGATGTTGAGCGGCATCTCCTGGGCTCCCTGGGAAGGGGACAGGAGGGACACTTCACTGGGTCCCCAGCCATCCTCATTCCTCCTGATTAGAGCCAGACCCTGGGACAGAGCAGCCACAGTGTGAGATTAAACTGTTGTTAAAACTGCTCACGCTTAGATTTGCTGAGTAGAATTCTGACTTTGGAGCTTAAAAGAAATTCTAAAACCTTGTTTTAAACTGGAATTTCTTGCGTTGCTTTCAAAGACAAAGACCAAGGCTGCCAATGGCTCCAGCTGCATGCTCGACACACCCAAAACTGAGAATGGAATCAGGAAACTGAAACTTGAGGGTCTCGTTGGCCCCCCCAACTTAATCTCAGAAATGAAACCAGACATTTCCATGATATTTCTTCCCCACGTCTACTCATACTGGGGCCTTGACTGTTGTTCAAGTTTATTTCTTCAGTGTACACTGCATTATTTTATACAGAGAATTAGGGGTTGGGTGCATATTAAAGAAAAAAGACAGCAGCAGGAGAGGCTCGGCTTGCTTTGCAGTGAGGATCCATGTACTTGGCTCCAGGGGCCAGCGGTGGGAGAGCCGGTGGGATGGGGGCGGAGCTGGAGAGAGGGCTTTGGATGTCTAGGCCCCAGTGTTCAGAGGCCTGGAGATTGTCTCTAGATTAGAGAAACGCAAGGAGGCAACAGCTTAAAATGTGTCATTTCGAGGCTGTGTTACCAATGGACGACAGGTCCTGGGTGCAGCTTTTAAGGGTGAAATGTGACATGGGTAGGGTCTAAATACTGCAACCCTGCTGGCTTACGCTATTTTAAATGCAACTAGAAAAGAGGAAATCAGAATTTAGTGGTGGTACTTTAGTGGAAATCAGAATTTATTTAGTGGTGGCACTTTGGGGCTAAAGAACCGAGGCTATAGCAGAGAAAGAGCCCACGGAGAGACGGACGCAATGACGCCATCTTCGACCCGATTGCCCGCAGCCCTTTATTCCACGCATGGGCAATGGACATGGGCAAACTCTAGACTCTGGGGCTCACAGGGTCATTTCCTACCCTGGTGTCCTTCAACATGTTGGGATTTTCTTGCCTTATGTTAAGTGAGGGGTGCCACAGCCACTAGTCTAGTACCCCAATGGGAAAAGAAGAGGACTCATTACTTAAATAGTTAATAATTAATTATTTAATGTTGTCCTAAGAATGAGGTTTAAATTTGCTACTGCACCTAGCCACAGCCCGAGTTAGTGGCCACTAAGTGTAAGACTTTTGAGAATGCTACAGTAGTGCTGGGGAGGTAGTTCGGTTGGTAGTGTCTGGCTAGCCCTCCTCAAAGCCTGGGTTCCATCCCCAACACCACAGTGTGGTGGTGCACAGCTCCAATTCCGGCTCTGGGAAGGTGGAGGCAGGAGGTCAGAAAGTTACTTTATTCTATTCTGTTTTTTATTTTGTTTTAAAAGGACTGACTTAGTCTTTAGTTACGTGTTTGCATGTGTGCCTACATGGGTTGTGTGCACCTCACGTGTGTAGCCGCTCCCAGAGGCCACAGGGCATCAGATTTCCCGGAACGAGTTGCAGGTCATCATGTGATGCCTCATGTTAGTGCTGGGAACCAAACTGGGTCTTCTACAAGAGCAACACATGCTCTCGACTGATGTGCCACCTCTCCAGCCCCCACGTTTTAATTTAAAATCATCATCATGGTCATCATCACGATACTGACTGAGCCTCGGCCTGCACCTGCTGCAAGAGCTACACCCCAGCACTGTTGCTTCTTCTTTTAACATAGAGTTTCACCAAAGTTGTTCACCCTTTCATTTGCTCAGTGGCCCAGGATGGCTTTGATCTTGAGACTCTCTTGTCTCGGCCTGCAGGGTAGCTGCAATTACAGGCTTGGGTCACCAAGCCTGATGCTAGGAGTGATTTGAGCTGCCAAGAAGAGAGATCACCACAGAAAGATGAGTGAGTCTGAGCCAGCAAACCACACTCACACCCACAGGCTAAACTCCTCCCAAAGACTGACCACGCGCGCGTAGGATCATCCCGCAGATCTTTTCTCAGTGGCTGTAGAAACTGTGTTGTTTGGCTAGGTTACCTCCAGGGCTTAAAGGATACTCAGTCTCTGGGTTTGCATACATTTGCATGATAGATGAGATGTCTCTGAAGAGCCTATACAATAGAGACACAAGGCTTAGGGACAAACCAAAGAACATCTCAGTCCTGATTACTACTGTGAAGTTCATTTTCAATAGTATTACTTGTGTCCAGCACCCACCTTGGAGAGTGCACTTAAACACTCGTTGGGGTGCTTGCCATTGTCTGGCCTCTTCTTAGGATGACTAGCTAGAGAATATTTCTTTCGGCAAGGAGAGAGGCTTACCTAAAATGAGTTTAAAAATCTCTATCTTAAAACTTGTCTGAATTGTTAAATAAATCATTCTGGAGGTCCCTTGACTTTCTGACCCTGAGAGCTTCTATATGTGACTGTCCTGGAACTTGGTGTTCTTTGCCTGTGACTCCGTGTCCATTTGTCCCTGGCTCCTACATTTCAGAAGGCTCTGTGGCCTTGTTTTCCAGAACGGAGTTTAATTGAGGAGTTAATTGTCTGAGCAAGGACACGTAAGCCCAGTTGAATTTGGGGGTGAAGCCTGTGGTCTTCGTTCCACTCAACAGACAAGAAAGCTTTTGTGAGTCTTTGTTGATTGTATTTTAACATAAGCAGATGTTCCGTATGACAGAGGGAGGAAGCCAGGGAGAGCGGCCTGTAACCAGATCATGTTCAGCTGAGATTAATACACAAGATCTTTTATCTCTTTGTAATAACTTGGCCTAGGAGGACCCAGGGCCTGAGCTGTGAGCTGTGCATTTGAGCTGCAAGCAGGCCTTTGAGCTACCAAACAAAACAGGAAGGGCTGAGGTCCATTTCTCTTGCCCTTGGCCCCCAAACACAGTTTCTGATTAGCATGTGCTTCTTAGATTGAATTCATAAGCACCTTGAATAATTTATTCTTCTCATTCCTGAAATTCTTTAGTGCAACATTTTCAAAAGTTTCTTTCTTTTCAATCCACATGACCCAGACTCCTGGACTGCTTTCCCTAATTTGTTGTTTCCAAGGCAACCAAAGGAAGGGTCTATTCAAGTCCAGCTACAGTAACCTTAATGGAAAGGTGTGACATCACTTTACATGGGGTTTCCAGCTCTGGACATCTGAAGACTGTCTCCCAAGGTCGCCTTTCTAAGGCACGAACAGGACATGGACATTTTGCTGTGCACAGGCTGCCTACGCTGCATCCAATGAGTGTCTAGGCTCAACTTTAGCACCACCAGCTTTGGACCCAGACATCCTCTGATGTAGGGCTGTGCTAGGCATTATGGGATATAGGACAGCAGCCACCTTGACTTTTTTCACAGAGCCAGCAGCATGTTCCACTTGTGCTACAGTTACCAAAATGAGTCAAATGTCCTGTGGTGGTAGACGTTGAGGATCAGTACAGGTCACTGGGTGAGGGGTTCTTTTGACATTTAGCTGTCATTGCCTCTGTAAGCCGGGACCTTCCGTACCGGCAACCTAGGACACTCAGCTCCCATCCCATGGTGAGCACAGCCTCCTGTCAAGCTCCTTCTCGTACAGACTGTCTGCTTCCTCCATGGCCATCTCCAGATGGGCCCCTAACTAGAAGCCGCAGTCTTTACTGTACTGTACTTGACCTTGCAGATGCTTTTCTAGGACCCTGGATCAATGGTCCCAATTCGTCTGCCTCGGCTCCCAGTCCAGTTTTATCTAGTTCTTAGCACTTCTGTACAGATCCTTCTGCAGTGGTCTTTTTCCAGATGTGTCTGGTTTCTACCGGTATGGAGACACATAAAGCCTTGCCTTAGACACACACCTGCTGTCACCTTGTAGGGGCCCTGGGAGTCCACCTGGACTGCAGACTTAAGTGTTTAAACATTGTAAAGCAAGCATGTACACTCTTGAGCACACCTGGCCTCCCATCGTGACACTGGGTGAGACTGCCCGAAGCATGCCTATGGGCGCAGCACTGACCAGGTGTAGTGACACAGGCCACACCTGTTCATTACTGCGGGACATTCCGTTACAGAGTTATAAAGGACCTGTCTGAAGGTTTGGGCTGGTGCCAGGTGACGTTGTGCAGGTTCAAGGAGGCCTTTCTGTCCTCTGGGTTCAGTGGACTGGCAGGAGCCGGTGGCAAGTCTGTGGCTGAACATCTTAACAAAGCAGGGTTCTGCCCACAGTTGGGAAAGAGGCGGTGGTCACTTGAGTCATCTGGGAAAGGGGGATGTGGTCCATTTTGGGGTATGATTAATGTCCTTGTTTAGATCTGTGATCGCTCATGATTACAGAGTGGTCTTGTTTTCCTCTCTGTCCTTCTGTCCTACATACAGAGGGGCCTTGTCTGTCTGCTACTGTGTCCATGACAGCATTTATGTTTAGCTGGAGAACACCCCAGCCCACCTGCTGTGGGGGCAGCTCTTCAGACTCCTGGCCTACTATACGACTCTGCTCTGGCCCTCCCTCCTGAATGGCAAGGAGGGCTGGGTTTGGGCGTAAGAGGCAGAGGTGGAGAGCTCACACTCTCTGCTCCGTGATGCTCTTTCACCCCGTGAAAAAGGCCAGATCTCCGGCCCTTGGCTGATGCTGGCAGTGAGGTACATTCTTAAGGAGGACGCATTACACATCCTGCAATCAGAGTCTGCTATTTGAGCAGAGTATCCTGGGGACCCAGGTCCCTAAACTTTGTCCCTTTGGTTCCTACTTCATGAGGAACAGCACTGTCAGGAAGTGACCACAGGGGAGAATGCTAACGGGGTGGGCCTGGCACCCTGGCCTAGTCTAACGGGGTCTGTTACTACCGAACCTGCTGAGACACACTCACGTTACTGACTGCCATGCCTGGTCTCTTGGTCTCTTCCTGTCCATGCAGCTGCTTGTCACCATTCCTAATAGTCACTCAGCATAAGCGAGTGAGTATGTGTGTGTGTGTGTGTGTGAGAGAGAGAGAGAGAGAGAGAGAGTGTGTGTGTGTGTGTGTGTGTGTGTGTGTGTGAGAGTGTGTGTGTGCGTGTGTGTGACTTTGTGTGTGACTTTGTGTGTGACTGTGTGTGAGTGTGTTTGTGTCCTTGTGTGTGTATGTGTGTGAGTGTGTGTGTGAGTGTGTGTGTGTGGGTGTGTGTGTGAATTGTGAGTGTTCGTGTGTGACTGTGTGAGTGTGTATGTGTGTGAGAGTGTGTGTGAGTGAGTGTGCGTGTATGTGTGAAGAATCTTCTTTTATACTGGGTCATATGGTGTCATATGTCTGTTAAGCCAGTGCTTGGGAGGCCCAGGTAGAAGGACTAAGAGTTTGAGGCTAGCCTGGGCTACGTAGCAAGACCCTGTCTTAAGAAGAGGCAAAGGATGAGGATGGAGGTGGGGCGGGAATGGTAGTGAAGGGTGGGAATGGGAGGGGTGAGGAGGAGAAACAAGCTGAGGCATAGCACTTTAGGAATTACATAACCATGGCTCCGGTTAAGTGCTCAAGATTCAGAGTTGGAGTTTTAGCAGGGGCTGGGGCTGTTGGTGCAAGTGCAGGTGTGTGACTGACCCACAGAAAGGACGTTCATCCTCCAAGTATCTTCTGGTATGGAAACCTCATATCTTTACATTTTTTCCTCGATAAAACTTTTGTTATTGTGTAAGTTTTATTATTAAGAAACTTGGAACAGCATCATCAAAATCAATCAAACCCAAGTGTTTGTACAACTTGGTGGCTTCTATACAGTTAGAACAGGCACTCAGAATGAAAGCTGTGCAGGTCACACCATAATTTACACATTCAGTACCAAATACACTTTTTTTTTTTTTGCATATATCTACCACCCAAACCCACATATCCAAGACAGAATTAGAAACAGAAAAACAATTAGTTTATCTCCTCCTTCATAATTTGTTTCCTGCATTCCTTCCCTGTCCCCTTCCTTAGCCTTTCTGCTGTTGTACTGTGCCCACATGTATGTATGCTTACATAGATACATGTATTGCGTGAGAGTACTTCCTTACTCTCTAGAGTGACAAGTGTGAACACAGGTTTTCCTTCCTGAGAGTGTGTGGTCTTTTTATACTATGTCTGTCCTGCACATTTCAAACTTCGTTTTTCTCTTTAGAGCTGAGAACTATATGAACCGAATTTTCATTATCCACTCATCTGTTGATGGACAACTAGGTTGATGTCTGGTGAAGAAAGCAGTGATTTTTTTTTTTTTTTTTTTTTTTAAAGATAAATATGTAGCACTGAGTTCCAGATCTGCTTGGGGTTATTTTACAGAAAACTTTTTTTTTCAGCCAGAGCAGATGTCGGATTTCTTATTCTTTAGGCTTTTCCACAATCCTGTGTGCACCTTAGCATCTGATGCAATGCCCACTGAGGCGCGATTGTGCAGAGGCACACAGCACGGACTAGGCAAGTCCTTGTTTTCTGGGGCTCCACAGTGGCGATATGGGGAGGAGTGGGTGGAGGCTCCCTGGTCGGGTTGGAGACTGCAGGTAATGCTTTCCACAGCAGGGGTCTCTGCTCGTGCCTCCGATGAACCCGAACCAGTGCAGGCCATGGGATCATGGGTGGTTCTGAGAGGGAACAGTGTGTGCTGAGCCTCGGTGCAAGGGGAACGGCACATCTGACACACTCGACTCCTGATGCAATGAGGAAGAGTAAAAGTCGACTGAGCAACTGACCCCCAATAGCTTTCAGGCCAGGGAATGTCCAGGATGAAGGTTTTTGTGTAGGGGCTGATGGGAGGCAGCTGAGCTGTGACCACGCGCAGGGGCTGATGGGAGGCAGCTGAGCTGCGACCACGCGCAGGGGCTGATGGGAGGCAGCTGAGCTGTGACCATGCGCAGGGGCTGATGGGAGGCAGCTGCGACCACGCGCAGGGGCTGACGGGAGGCAGCTGAGCTGTGACCATGCGCAGGGGCTGATGGGAGGCAGTTGCCTCCCGCGCTGTGACCACGCGCAGGGGCTGATGGGAGGCAGCTGCGACCACGCGCAGGGGCTGATGGGAGGCAGCTGCGACCACGCGCAGGGGCTGACGGGAGGCAGCTGAGCTGTGACCATGCGCAGGGGCTGATGGGAGGCAGTTGCCTCCCGCGCTGTGACCACGCGCAGGGGCTGATGGGAGGCAGCTGCGACCACGCGCAGGGGCTGATGGGAGGCAGTTGCCTCCCGCGCTGTGACCACGCGCAGGGGCTGATGGGAGGCAGCTGCGACCACGCGCAGGGGCTGACGGGAGGCAGCTGAGCTGCGACCACGCGCAGGGGCTGACGGGAGGCAGCTGCCTCCCGCGCTGTGACCACGCTCAGACCATCGCCCGCTCGCCGCATCAGGGATTTGGTCAGCAGTGTCTCTCCGTGTGCTCCTCGGTCCCGGGGAGTATTTGCTTCAGTTTCTTTTATTCCTTTAGACTTAATCTGTTGTTTTTAAGATTCCTTTTCTGTTCCTTTTATGAAACCATGGGTTTTCCTCTCCACCTTTTCCTGTTGTTCTCAGTGCTTTTGACTGATCCGTTTCTCATCGGCTGTGTCTTTTCATTCCAGCAGACATGAATACATTACAGTTCGCTTAATCTGCCTGACAGTGCCGGCCATGTTCTTTTCCTCTACAATAAGTAGGATTTAGCGTATTTTTAAAGATGCTGCTGTCCAAGGCACCCAAATTTGCATCACAACAAAGAGTCACGTGCTTTTGAATGATGTGCCTGGCCGAAGCCTAGACAAACAGTTGCTGTTGGCTGTTTCAGTGCAGTCTAAGATATTCAGATACTCAAAACCAACCATCAAAATCTGCCCAGCAGTTTTAGTGATGGGCTTGAAGCAGAACCCCTCAGATATCTTAGAAAATCCCAACTCTCAAATTAATCCTGCTTTCATGCCTCATTCCCAACTTTCTAATAATAATGGAAATTAATAGGTTTGTAGGTCTGGTGTGGGCTCATTGCTTTTCCGGGTGAATGTAAACGTGAGCATTTCTTCCCTGTGGAAACCCCACAAGGGAAAGGCTGTTTTGTCCTCTTCTTACAGACTAAATTTGAAGAGTTCAGAGCTAGGCCCAGGATCATACTCTGACCAAGCTGGAAAACAGCCTTCCCCCGAAGCCCATGCTTGGTCTTCTTGCTCTGTGGCCAAGTGGCCTTGAGCAAATGAGATCTGGCCCAATGACAGGCATTCTGTTTCACTAAAAACACATTAAAATAAAAATAAACTACTCAGTTAATTTTTAAAGTGAGCCATGAACCTAAACTTAAGAGACACATGTTGAAATGTTGTGATATAAATTGGTATAGCCACCAGTACCAGCATTCCTCAAAATGCTAAAAATAAGTGCCTGTTGCCAAGCTGAGGCCTAGAGAACCCAAACCTGAGACTCACATGACAGAAGGAAAGAATTAACTCTCACAAGTTGTCCTAAACAAATGTGCTGTGGCACACACATGTACACAAGATAATACACAGTTCCATCTATTTTCTTGCAAATAGCATGACTTTTGTATATATGTGTATGTGTGTGTATACATACTGTGATTATATATATATATATATATATATATATGTCGCACACACATATATTGTGATATATGTCACAGTTTCATTATCTGTTCATCTGTATTACTGTGTAAGTGAAATAAGGCAGTCTCAAAAAGACAAATATTCTATATTCTTCATTTACAGAATATAGGGGGAAGGGAGGGTAGGAAGAGATGGAGAGAGTAAAAAGGTTGGTATGTGTGACATCTGGGAGTGGCTTCAGAATAACTCGTTGGTGGAGGATTGGGCAGGAGACAGCTGAAGGAAATAAGACTGAGCGATGGTTGTAGTTGGGTGATGGTTGTAGTTGGGCAATTGTAGGGAGCCATGGCTAAGAAAATAGCCAAACTACAGCCATCATGACATAGCAGCCTGTGAGCAGCTGCACCCCCGCCTGTGGGAACCTGACCTTTCGCCTGAGCCTTCCAGGAAGCACCACAATGGGCCCTGCCAATAGTGGGGGAGCTCTAGGTTCTCGAATCCTAGTTTGTTGAGACAGGAAAACTTGTCTCCCGGGTCCTGGCCTGTACCTCTCTGACTCGTAACGAGCCGCTTCTTCCTCTAACTCAGCCTTGGAGGAAAGATCGAGAGGTGGCTCTGGATCACGGTAATGGTGTCTCTTTTTAGCTTTTACAAGAGAGGGGTAAATCTTGGGGTAGTCTTTTAACTGGTCTTTGGGCTGCAAAAGGATGACTTGACAGGGCTGAGAAATTACAGGCTCATCGATTAGTGAGGCCGCTCTACTTTCACTTTGGGCCGTTTTATTTTCATTTTGGACTGCTCGCTGCGCCGCGCTCGAGGCGGCTGCATGACCCACGTTAGAATCCGGGGAGGGAGTAGACAAATCTTGGGGGTCCTTGAGAGGGTCTGATTTATGGCACTTCTCAAAATAGTCTTCGGCAATAATTACTAATTGAAAATTTTTTCCTCCCTCATCTGCTTCTTTTAAAATGTCTCTAATAAGCCCCCAGTATGTATGAAAATTTTTGGAGATAATTTTACCGGCTTCTATCAACTCATTAGCTGATCGACCGACCTTATTCCAACTTCGGGGGTGAATATCAGGCCCAGTCAAAACTAGCCATGGACAAGCATCATCCACAAAACAAAAGAATTTTACAAGTTCTTTTTTCTTGACTCTTAATTCCTCTCTCCCTGAGTGTCCGCTTTATTTCTTTTATAAAAGCGGCCTCTTTAGACAGAGTTTTGCCCATGACTGCTGGGACTGAAAAATAGAGCTCTGAATCTTACCTTCCTTCTCCCGAGGGGCACGAGCGATGCGACCGGGAGCGGATCTTTTCTTTCCTTGGGGTCCAGACTCTAACCGTTCTTCGGGTCCCCGTTCGGGCGCCACTTGACCTGTCTAGCAGGTCAGGTTATTCAGGGTCCCGAAGAGGCCTTCGTCCTAAAAGTCATGGAGGTGAGAGAGAAAGGAAGCCAAGCACGTAAAGAATGACACAGAGTCAGTCTGGATGGTGTCAAGGCTTCATTGAGGATAGAATGCTTACTGCTTATATAGGCTTAAGCAGGGGGAAGGCAGGATGCACTGGAATTTTACAAAATCTTTAGAACACGGAAGAGGGTGGTACTGCGGTCTAGCACAGACGGTCTCGTGCTTTTTCTGGAACATCCTGTTTTGTCACCTGGCAGTTATTCTTGGCAGGGCCCATTGTGGTGCTTCCCGGAAGGCTCAGGCGAAAGGTCAGGTTCCCACAGGCAGGGGTGCAGCTGCTCACAGGCTGCTGTGTCAAGATGCCTGTAGTTTGGCTATTTTCTTAGCCATGGCTCCCCACAGGCAATGGTTGTAGTTGGGCAGTGGTAGCTGGGCTTCACTGTTCTATTTTCCATGATAGTTTTCTGTATACATGAAAATGATCACAAATGCTTAAAAGTGCTAAGTGACATTACTTCCTTCTGTGGAGACACCATTGCTTCCCCAAGTCCCCTGGTTAACAGTGTCATCGTCTTCTTTAGCGGTTCTACACAGATGATGTCAATTAAGGGAGGTGTTCCTTTGGGAAACTTGGTTGTGCTGTACCCTCTGCTCATATGAAAACGTGTAGGAGATCCTATCAGAGTGTGTTTTTCTCTGACCTCCTGCAGCCGCCTTACTGTGCAGTGGGATCTAACTGCACAGTCCCCATTTGGACTAGCTCTTGACCGTTTTCTGCCTTCTCCACCACTCCATCCTCACATGCATGCTAGTCAGGTGCTCTCTCACCCAGCATCACCCCAGCTGTACCCCAGCCCTTATAAAGCAGGATTTATACCATCAATTCTGAAAGATTTAGGTACTTTTCCCTGCAAGAACCTTTTCTTCTGGAGGGACCATACTGTTCTCCAGTAAGTTTGGGGCAACCATTGCCTTTTCTTGGGTGACTCACTCTGTCTGCCGTCCCTTTGAGACAGCCTCATGTTCTTATTCAAACAGAGCTTGAGTTTGAGAGACAGTCTTGCGTATGCATTATGTGTTATGTTTGCTGACAGATAGTCATTAAACATCTACACCCAGTGAGTGCTATGAAGAACTTCCCATCTGTAGTAAGAATATTTTGCAGGGATCTATGAAATATTAGTTTAAAAAAATCTTCATTATGTTGAAGTTGACTTTGAGGTTATAGTAATATTGCTGGAAGTATCTTCTTTAGGAATCATGAAGTTTGTGTTTTGCTGGCTCAGCAGGCATTGACCAAAGTCATCCTGTGTCTCAGACACTCCCAGAAGCTATGGGGACACCTGCTCATGAAATCTTCCTCCTTCTTGTAGTTTATGCTCTAGTGGGATAGACCGACAACAGACAAGAGCATTTTCCATGCATAGACAGCAGTAATGGCCTGGATGAAGCCAGAGGGAAAGTAGGAAGCACACTTGCTGTGACTAAGGGCAGTTCTGGAGGAATGTCTCAGGGGGTGGAGCTAGGATTCAGGTGCTCAGGAGCTGGAGACAGGGAGTTAGTTCCAGGTTAAACCGGAGGGCTGGACTGGCTGAATCTATGAGTTCTGGTGCCAGGGAGGGACCCTGACTCAGTAGACAGAGTGGAGAGCAATGCAGGAAAGCTCTGAAGTTAATTAACCTCTGGCCACAAAAACAGGCATATTCACACATGTACGTGCACACACACACCACGTACACATAAACACATATGCATACACATATGTACACACACACATATATCCATGTACACACACACCACATATATACATACACACCACACACATGTACACACTTGTACATACACACTACACACATGTACACACAGAATACACATATACACACATGTACACACACCACATACATACACACCACATACACACACACACACCATAAACATACAGGCACCACACACATACACACACCACACACACTACACACTCACACACACATACACATATACACACACATACACTTGTACAATGCTACTCCGTAAGTGCATCTGTTTCCCCAGATTCATGCTGAAAACAGTTGTCATGCTGAAGAGATGGCTTGGTAGTTAAGCATATACTGCTCTTTCAGGGAACCTGAGTTTGGTTGCTAGCACTCGTATTTGGTGGCTCGAAACCTGTAACTGCAGCTTCAAGGAATCTCATGTCTCCTCCTGGTCTCTATAGACACCTGTGTGTGTACACATACACACTCACACACATACACACTCACTGGAACATGCACACACACATGCACACAAACAGTCCCAAAATTTAAAAGTAAAATAAAATCTAAGAAATAAGCCATAGTTTTGGAAGCGAGCCCTCTGGGAGGAGAATATGCCATGAGGCCAGATCCTTCAGAAATGGTGTTTCACCATGACAACAGGGGGGGGGGTGAGGGGGAAGTAAATGGTCTAAAGAGATGTTGGAGAACAAGAGAGCAACAATAAAATACCACAGCAGCTCTCCCAGAACAAACCATCGGTTGGGGCTGCCTTACAGGTTCAGAGGTTTAGTCCGTTATCGTCATGGAGGGGTAACGTGAGCGAAGTACAGTGGATACATGTATGAAATATTAAAATGAAAGTGACATAAACCATATTTCAGTCCATCTGTTTTGTGGAACAATCCCTGGGGCTACAGGGATTCATGAAGAAAACGGGACTTTAAAAAATGCTTCCAAATATGAAATTGCACCAGTTTATAATGAATTAAGTTTGAAGGACATCATAGGCTTAAAATCAACAAAGAAGTCTTGGGGACCAAGGAGTCTGGCACTGGCACTCATTGCCTCAGGACAGACAGCACCACAGGCCTGAGAGGGACCACAGTAGGACATAACAGAGGGGAGGGCCAGCTAACTCTTTTCTGTGTACCCATGGGAACTAGCCCGCTCCTGTTAGAACTCACTCACTCTTTTGGGAGAAATAGGTTGAGAGAGACCTAGAACTGGCTAGCCCAGAACTCACTCTGCAGATAGGCCTGCAGGAAAACCCCTTTCTCTCACATAACATCTGGGTGGGTTTGAGTAAATTTCTCAACTTCTCCGAGCCTCCATGGATCCTTCATAAAACTGGAAGCTAGCTAGCTCTACCTGTCTACACCCATGTGACGTTTCAAGGCTGATAAAAGGCAGACACTTGCCAGAGCTGGGAAGTTCTGGATGATGCTATCTCTTTTCTCACCCCAGGAGAGACTACTCTGGTGCCTCTCTTGGGTAACTGCCTTCTCCCTAGGAAGCAGAAGAAGCTCACTAGGGTCTAGGAGCAGTAGACAGTGGGGGAACCATCCACCCCCTGTGTAACCTTACTGCAGAAGTCTGTGGAGTGTCAGAAAGCACATCTTTTTGGTGGGGTGGGAATCCCAGGCGTTAAGTCCCAAAGGCAAAGGCACTACATTAATAGTTTTGATTGAAGAGGTGAACTTTAAACACAATGTGATTTTCTCCGGCAGCTGACCCCCTGCAGAGTCCCACACTGGCTGAAGCCTGGAGCCAGAATGATGGCTTCCCTCAGGCTGGGTTTTAGTGTGCTTAACTCTCTGTAGTAGACTCGATTCCTAACTCAGAGTCCTCCAGACTAAAGTGGGTGGAGGAAGACAGGCCCTCATTTCCAGAGAACTTCTCTCTCCTGAAGGGCAAATGCACTGGTGTCCTGTACTCTGGCTCCCTGAATCTTTCTTTGGGTCTAGGAAGAGGCCCCCTCCCCATGCCTGGCGACTTGACCCCGAGGCTGGGGATTGTCCCACACTCCACACAGGTGCATGGTGGGTCGGTCCAGACCTTTAAGAGGCACATGCCTCTTAGTGTCTGCCGTAGAGGCTGGTCCACAGGGCTCCTCTCCCTCTGCTTTGTGTTTGACTCTGCGCTGAGAACTCTGTCAGGACCAAGTCTGAGTCTAGCTCCTCCTCAGACGCCTCATGAGAACCACTGGAGCCACCATCCTTTGTGTACTAGGTGAAAGAAAAAGTCACGGGGCACCAATGTCGTGAAAAGATGACGTCCCGGGTTTCACCACCAATGTTAGGGGAAGGACGAAGAGACTGGAGGGCATATGGCCCATTGAGGTGCGGGAAGGCCTGGGGGCAAGGGAGATGCCTCTGGGGGGCCCATGTTGGGAATCCCTTCCCGCTGAGGGACCAGCCATAGTACAGAATAGAGATTATTTAGGTCATGGGAGAGTTAAGAGGGTGGTAGAAGCAGAGAGAGAGAGAGAGAGAGAGAGAGAGAGAGAGAGAGAGAGAGAGAGAGAGAGAGAGAGAGAGAGAGGAGTAGAGAAGAGGCCGGCCATGAGCACGTGGAGGGGGGAAGGGAAGGGGAAGAGGAGGGGTAGAGGTGAGGCAAGAAAGGCAAGAGAGAGAGGAGGGGCAAGCAGCCCCTTTTATAGTGTCAGGTCATTAGGGTGGAGCATAGCTGGCTATTGCCAGGTATCTGAGGGGTGGGGTTTACAGAATCCCAACACTAAGGATTTGCTGCCACTTTGATTCCTTAAACATGAGAGACAAACATGAATCCAAGAGGCTTAAAGTCCAGCTATAGACGGAAACATGACAATAGTCCAGTCGGGTTTCTGTCTGGGCCCCGCTGAGGCCAGCAGCCTCCTGGAATAACTACGGAGGATCCAGATCCTAGAGACAGCTGCACAGGAGCCCGACTTGTAATTAGATTCTGCATGTAGTCACACGTCCTTTCATTGGAGGCTAATGTGAGAAGACTCCCCAAGAGACTCTGACTCTAGTCTCCCTACCGCTCAGGGGAGAAACACCAGACCTTAAAAATATCTCTAACAGGTGGTGGTGCACAATTTAATCCCAACACTCTATAGGCAGAGGCAGATGGATCTCTAAGTTCAAGACCAGTCTGGTTCACAGGGCTACAGAGAGATCCTGATTGGAAAAACAAAACCATGTCTGCTGTGGCTCCAGGCAATGTGTGCCCATGGGTTGCCCTGAAGTAAAGTTTCTGTCATCTGTAATTCTTTTTCTTAGGAACATAAGATTAGCTAGGACATGAATTTAACAGTGGCATGTGAGAAATCTGTCTCTGTACCACTCCCTAGAGTGGGCTGTGACTCTGCTTTTATTACAATATAGTATACAAGCCACATATTTAAAATGTGGCTTTCAGTGGTTTTAGTGTATTCTTGGCTGTTTGACCATCATGAAAATCGAATGAATCTTCCTCTCCCTCCCCTTCTTTTCTTTGCTCTTTTTCCTTCCCTCCTCTCCCCTCCCTCTCTCTTCCTGTATTTCTCCTCTCCCTCACATCCCTTTCCTCCCCTCTCCTTTTCTCGTCCTGTTTTTCCTCCTCTCCCCTGCTTTTTCCTTCCCCCTTCCTGTTTTTCCTCTTCTGCTTCCCCTTCCCTCCCATTTCTTCTCCTTTCCTCTCTTTTTTGTGGTACTGAGGTTGAACCCAGCACCTCCCCCCAGATGTTATCACTGACCTTTACCTCCAGCTCAAACAGCCAAATGCTTTCAGCACCCCAAAGAGCCTCACATGACCGAAGAGCATTCTCTGCTTCCCCAGCACCAACAGACTTCAGGACATTTGTTGTCAGTGGAATTATAAGTCACATAGTCTATACTTAATATAATGTTTTCAAAGTTATCGATGATGGTGTGCACAGCTATGGTCTGTGTGGTGTCACTGTGTGGCTTAGTGATGCTGTACTGCACACATCACACTTTGATTTTAATTCATATGTCAGCTCATGTGTTAATCTCTGAACCCCTGGAGACAACATTGATGAAGTCCCTGAAGAAGGGAGAGCCAGTACCCCCCCCCCAATCAACTTCACCACTGTCCTCTGTGTTTCTTCGCTTTCTTCTCCTCTCTGGATGCTGATTGCACTGGAATGGTGGCCAGAAGTCATTGTTCTCATGGTGATAAGTGAGACTGAGGAGTGGAAGCTCATGAGCTGACATCAGGCCTTTCCTGGGGTTGGGGACGTGGGAAGCAGCTGGCATTCTCTGCCAACAGAAAGGGTTTGGTCCAAGAGTTGGGGGATTTTCCTCCCGCAGTGTATGACAAGTTCAGGGAAGATAGAAATGCCTAGAATCTTGAGAGACCCTTGATAGGTGACTTGGAGAGGTTGCCATTTTGGACTCCACATCTTAACCTGGAGGCTGTATCCATGACAGGGCCAGGGCAGATGGTAGGAAATTAAGCCTGGTGTGGGGTTCATGGATCACTGGAGGAATGAGACACTACTACAAGTTCTGAGGACCAACGGACACAGATCCTGGGGTGATGTGCCTTCGAGCTTTGAGGCTTTTTAGATTGCCAACATCTTATCAAAGAAGGATGTGGGCACTGTAATTACATGGCTGAGATTAACAGGGCAGCTCATTGATTCATTAGTTCATCAAACAATTATTGAGTAGCTACATGTGTCAGGAAAAACTCTAGATCCTACACACTAAGTAGTAAGCATTATCAGTTGCAAATCCCTAGTCTTGGAGGTAGGGAAGGCTTACAGTAAGTAACATATATTCAAAGCAATGAGAGCTTTGGAGAAAAGCAAAATTCATGTAGGTTTGGAGTTGGTGTCAGAATTCCAAATGGGATTCTCAAGAAAGGGCTTGATGACAAAGTAAAGCCACAGCTTAAAGTAGTGAGCTGAGTTAGTCGGTCTTCTGGAGGAGCAGAAACACAGCATCAACGGGCAGTGCAAAGTGGGTTGTTAGATTGGTTAACACGATGTGGGTCAGGCAGTCCAACAGTGGCATCTGTACACTGCTGCTCAGCCCCTGGCCTGCATGCCACAGTCACAGTCTGGTGCTGAGAGGGTCCTGTTGAGCTGGTGCTCTTTCTTTAGTCTATAGTGAAGGCTAAGGAAGTTGGATTTTGATGCCAGGGAAGGGCAGCGGCAGCAAGGCAGATGCATTCACTAGCAAGGAGTACAAGTAGGCAAGCAAAAGTAACAGAACTTTAAACCCCTCAGACTCCTTCATATCTGGGAATATTCCAGAGAGTGAGGCCAACTCTTAGGAAGGTCTTTCCTCCTTGGTTAACCCTTCCTGGAAATGTACTCTCAAGCCCACTCAGAGCCATGTCTCCTAGTTGACAACCAAGATTAACTACCACATAGGCCATGTTCATATTCACAGGGTACCTACCTAGACAGGGACAGGAGAAAGTACAAAGGCCATGATCTGAGAACAGTCCTGGCACACTCCGGGGACAAAGGGGACCAGTGGGGCAGAAAGAGCAGAGGAGCTGGAAGAAGCAAGAACCATGAAGAGACAGCAGAAACTAATTTCCACCCTAGCCTTCCTCTTCTCAGTTTAGCAGTGGAGAGGTTTCAGCAGAGAACGTATGATTGGTGTGAAATATATATAATGATTATGTCTGCAATACTGGAACAGAGGGCTGGGAAGACAGACAGACATTGAGAAGGTGACAGCTGCAATCTGACCCTGGCTCAGAGGAGGGAGGGAGGGTCAGATCTGCCTGTGTTTCGTGGGAAGCAGAGCTCTGTGGACAGGCTGCACATGACTGCTGACTTATCGTGGACTCAGTCTGTCAGTCGGGTCAGGTGATCTCCAGGCTTGATGGGAAAATGGAGGATTCTTTCTAAACTCCCTAGACCACGGGATGTCCCCATCTTTAGTGCTGTTTGGCTTTTAGAGATATTATGTTCCAAGTGCCTCTGAGAACAAGTGCAGTGTCTCCTATCTCCCAGGGACACTATGACAATATGACAAAATGAGATGTACCAGTGCCCTGGAGTCACAACCTTTGGCTCAGTTCAGGGGTCCCCACAGCTTTGGTGGGCAATCCTCATTCCTGAGATAGGTGTGAGACTTTCTATTGTTAAGCTCGTTGTTTTATTGCTATCAACAGGCTAAAGGCTAGTGTTGATACAGCCCCAAAAAATCCACCCAGATAACTACCCAAACAATTCCTAGTCCAGAAAGTCCACAGGAGGCTATGTGTTGTTTTGGGCACCATCTCATAAATCAGAACCTGTGGGTCATGACCCTATTGGCAAACATCTATTTCCAAAAATATTTATGTGACAAATCATAACAGTAGCAAAAATGACAGTTATGAAACAGCAGTGAATTAATTTTATGGTTGAGGGTCACCACAGCAGGAGGAACCTATTGAAGGGTGGCAGCTTTAGGAAGGTTGAGAACCACTGTCATAAGTGGTCTTGCTAGAGTTGGGGGGGTGTCCAGTGGACAAACAGCCTTTTGGACATGTGGCCACAGCTCAGAAAAGGAATTCCACAGTTGCCTGATTAGTACACTGGATGTGTAAACACATTTTCAGTCTTAAATTTCTTTTTTAAAATTGTGGGGTTTTTTTTGCATTTATTCACTGATTGCTGGGCTGCGTTTGTATCTATGCACACAAATGTTCATGCCCTGGGACAAGTGGAAGCCAGGGGCAACTATCGGGAACTATCTACTGTGTGGGTCACCAGGCTTGGCTTCAGTCGCCTCACCTCTGAGCCATCTTGCCAGCCCAGAATTAAACTTCATGCCCTGGCCTAGAAAAGTTGAGACTAAAGGAGTCAGGAACCTTGATAAAGTCAAACCACTTAAACGCCGTGAGATTATTGAGTGAGAGAGAGCTTCTATTCTTTCCTCCCCCAGGGGACATTTTCAGTATCTGGAGACAGTTTGGATCGCACAATTTGGGGAAACTGTTGCTGGCACCAAGGGGGTAGCAGCTACATATGCTGACTCTGGCTAAATCTTTCTGAATGGTGTTGGAAGGATAAGGCTCACTATTCTGTGCTATGGGAAATAGCATCACGTCAGAATTTAAAGAGCAGCTGGTTACAGGATGGGCAGAAAGCTGGGCTAGGAAGGTAGAGCCCTGGTGTGGGACATGGTCCCACTTCACAGTCAAATGGGTGTGAGTTTCGGGTTAGGGTCTGTGCCCACCTATTCTGTGGCTCCGTTTGTAAAAGAGGTGCAGTGAATTGTAAAGCAAGGGGTTTACGAAGTATCCAGAGCAAAGTATGATATCCAGGAAGTGCTCAGCTTTGAGAAGCAGGGACCACAGGGGAAGGATAAGAACAGAAATGAGATACTGGTGGGCTCCAGGAAAGGAGCGTTCTGTTGCCGGCATTTGCAGTCCTGCTCCTGAAACCATCACAGAATCTTCCTAACTACCCACCATGGTCGCCCTTCCCACTGGTTTTGGTCAATACCCCCCAAGTCCCTACCCACTTCAGCATTTATTTCTTGAGTGTAAATAATCCACAGGCAGCTAGACCTTCACACAGTGTCCTTCCTGGAGACTAGAGATCAGCCAGGGAAGCCACAGTACCCACTCCTACCTGGCTTCTATCCCCCACATTCCTTCAGACAAGCTGTGGGTTACCTCAGGAAGACAGCCTACTCACAAGATAAACAAACACTGCCCTTTGGGGATGAAGTCTCAGAGCCTGAGGCCCAGGAGCAGGCTGGGGCTTCACAGACTGGGAGGTCTCCTGCAGGGGAGGGACAGCAACAAGGGGATTGACATGGGGGAGAGGAAGAAAGAAGGGAGAAAGGAGAAACAGTGGGGGAGGAGGGTACAACAGAGAGAGAGAGAGAGACAGAGAGAGAGAGAGACAGAGAGAGAGAGAGAGAGAGAGAGAGAGAGAGAGAGAGAGAGAGAGAGAGAGAGACAGAGAGAGGAGGGAAGAAGAGGAGAAAAAGAAGGAAAGATTTTCTGATAGTCTTGAATGTGAACACTAGAAGCTTCTCAGAAGCAAGGCTGCGGTGTTGCCTGCACATCCCTGGCAACCCATCTCCAGGAGGCTGTAGGACAACCTATCTTTTGGTCTTCCGGGAAAGAATGCAAATGAAGTCTGCATAATTTATTCATCAGGTCCATCCCGTCTGGTTCACTGTTCCAGTGTTCCACTGTTGCTGAACAAATCTCCACACACTCGATGAGACAACCCCGCTCTCTCCCTCCTACAGCCCTAGAAACTCAGTGTTCTGTCTGTTTCCAGCTGTCTAAAGTCAAGCTGTTGCAAGGCCAGCTCCCTCTCAAGTTCTGGAGAAGGATGCATTTCTTCTCCAGTTCGTGGGGCTGCCTGTGATCCTTCTCATCTTTAGATGGCACCATTCCGACCTCTGCTTTGGTAATCACACCATCCTCTTGTCTCTGACTACTCCTTGGCCCCTCTTGTAAGGAGCACAGTTATTACATTAGACTAATCCGAACAATGAACACAACATGATTTCCCCATCTCAACAATAAGCTCTGCAGAATCCTTTGGTCACAGAGGTAAACCTGTAAGTGCTTTAGAGATCAGGATATGGACACCTAGTTTTTACACAATGAATATAGCCAACTAGGAAGTCTTCCTGTGGCACTGTCTCTAAACTCTTGTGCTGAGTGAAGCCTGGTCCTGCTGCTCCCTGACCTTCTCTTACAAATTACGTTTCTGAGGCCCCTCGCCAGTTAGCTCCTACTGTGTTGGCCAGTGTCCTGGTGAGAGACTAGAAGAAAGAAGGCAGCAGCCAGGGTTTACCTTCTGGTCCAACACAGATTGTGTGGCTTGGTTCTGTGCTGTCCCTTGGGTTGGACAGACCTCTGTGAACTCCCCTCATACTGGACAATATTTATAAGGCATCTAACTCCCTGAGGACTCCCAGAACATAGTCTGCCTCTGTGGGCGGTAACAGTCTCCGGGTGGCCTTGCTAACTCTTCATTAGTGTTCCAATGATCTCATTTTAATTTGCTATTACATCCTGTCCGGTATCTCACCTGTTTTAGGCCTATAGATTCTGACCAAATTCTGGCTGAGATACTGGCTTCCATAGTTTTTTTAAATAACATCACGCCAAAGCTCTATGTCTGGGACTTCCTTATCCCAGCTCATCTGAACTGTATGTCTTTCTCCAAATATACTTTCTTGCTTTGGTAAAGATATTGTACTGACTACTTTTCTGACAACTCAATACAAGTTGTAGCCATTGAGAGAAGTCATGAAGAAAGGGCCCTAGGCAAGCCTGTAGCGTGTGTTTTTAATTAGTGTTGATGTAGGAAGACCCAGCCCACTGTGAGTGTCACATCTGGGCTGGTAGACCTGGGTTCTATAAGAAAGCAGACTGAGCAAGCCAGGAGGAGCAAGACAGAAAGCAGCACCCCTCCATGGTCTCTGCATCAGCTCCTGCCTCCAGGTTCCTGCCCAGTTAGAGTTCCTGCCTTGCTTTCCATGGTGGATTGTGACTTGGGACATATAAGCCAAATAAACCCTTTCCTTCCCAAGTTGGTTTTGCTCACAGTGTTTCTTCCCAGTAATGGTTACCCTAAGTGAGACAGGTATGCTCAAGCCATATCTACTTGACAACTCCCTCGGACATTCCTGTCTTAATTTGTCAGAGTAATTTGAATCCTTGGAGGATCATTTCAGATCTCTTTTTCCCACAATGCCCTCTTGATTAACAGGCTTGGAGTGATTTCTTTTTGCAGCTGTAGCAAATGACTGGTGTATACTCTACAACACACAAAATTGAGCTGCATGAAGACGCTTGTGTGACTTATAACCATTCTCATATGGTACAGTGTCCCTAAAGAGACTCTACAAATGTGCATTTAATCAAATAAATGCTGGACTTGTAGTCATAGGCCTGGCTCTTAGCAGAATTCTGTTAGATCAGAGACTCAAATCATTTTTTTTTATCCTCTTAATTTTACTAAAAGCTATGAAAAACCAGAAAGATTTTAAAGTAAAATGTATACTCATTCTCTCTGGTCTACTCAAGTTCCCAACTAAACAATCTGCACGTCACAGTATGTGGGTGATGGGGAAAAATAGGATGCAATGGAAAATAACTGTGTGATTATCATCGACAGCGAAGATGTTGGCACATCTTTCTCTTGTTCCTCAACAGTTAATCTCGCAAACCTGCATCTCTTGTCATGTGCTCAGTCCTTTATGTGACACGCTGCAGAGTTGACCAAGCAAATACAGGTCTGATCAATTCTTTTTCCATTTGTGTAAGCAGGACAAATGGCCCACAGCAGAGAAACCTGACTCTGCCGCAGACGTAAGAGAGTCTGGATTGATCTCCATAACCAGCCCGTGACAGTCCTGATGGGCAGCACAGTGACCTGGATGGCTACCTTACCTATCCGGTTGCAGCACTGGGTTCAGCATTCTAGCTAAGCGTGGAGCCCGGCCTCTTCATGCTCAGATTCCCAGGCTCAGCTATAGGAGTCTACCTGGGTGACAGTTCTTACTCCATCAAGAGGCAAGCTGTCAACACACCTTGCTAGAACTGTGTTTGTATCGATTCTGGAAGTCACGGGCAGCACTGTGGAAACTTCCAGAGATTGATATAGTTCCCAGCATTTTCCTCCACACACAGTGCTACAAATCTGGCCCAGAAGAGACATACTTCTCCCCAGGAGCTCTCTGAAGTTTTCCTGAGACCAGAACTGGAATGGGTTTTATAGCCTCCCCTAAAGCTACCCTCCCAAAAATGTCATGCGTACAGATTCTGAGTCCTGCCGTTCATAGGTGGGCTCCCTCTGAGAGGCTTGCTTGTGGAGTTTGCTTTCAAAACACAGGAATGTGTGGCCATGGTGGCTGGAGCTGTTTGTAAGGGATGTCACAATGGCTCTTTGATGAGTGTCCTCCAGTGCTATCTTCATATCTTCATGTGGCCACGTGGTGGCAGTGTTTAGGAATGCTACTGTTATGGGGGGGGGGGGGGGGCGCTGTTTAGATTCTAGGTCTCAAGGGTTGACCATGCAAGGGGTTGGTGATGATTCTGGAAGCCTACTTCTCTCTCCCCTCTTCCCCTCCCCCTCTCTTCTCTTCCTCCTCCCCCTCTCTCCCCCTCCCCATCTCTTCCTCTTTATCTCTTCGATAGAAATGGAACCTAGGCACGAGTGTTAGCCAGACTTTATCACTGAGCTGTACCTCCGTCTGTTTCTTTGTTTTGGAAACAATTCCTCACTTTAAAAACAGAAGCAAGAATAAAAGAAGAGCCGTGTTTTAAAAATCCAAATAAAAACATTACAAATTAAACATTGTAGCTCAGAGTAGTCAAAGTAGGACATGGTTAATTCTCCCCATGATGCTCTGCAGAGGGGTGGGGGAGTCACATCATGGTCATTCCCTGGTGTTTCTTACACTGACCTCTGACCAGCATGATGGACTTCCTGGACTCTGTCTTTGACTTGCATCTAATTTAGCACCTGCTGTGCTGACCCTGTGTACTGCATCCTTTCCAGCCAAGACTGGATGTACTGTACTTCCCAAACCTGCCTCCTCAGCCCCAGGATGAGTTGTAAAGACCCTGATGCCCTGATGTTCAACAGCTGACTCACTGACTGAAAACTTCTCAGTGTTCAGGAACAAACGTGCCTTGAGCCACTCTATCAGAGAACGATCCCCGACAAGCAGAGGAGGCAGGCCCCGGAAAGAACAGAACACCAGGCTCTCATCCCCACTGACGCCACCAGGCCCTGTTCTGGGGAGGAAAAGGGAGAAGCAAGGGGGAGAAGAGACATGGGTGCAGTGGTCCAGGCTACCTGAGGGGTAAAAGCAAGGGAGCCAGGGAAATACCATAAAAGAGAAAAAGAGGCCTTGAATTTGGGAGGGTGGAGGTTTGTTTGTTTGGTGTGTGTGTGTGTGTGTGTGTGTGTGTGTGTGTGTGTGTGTGAAAGGTGATCAGCAGACAAAGGATCTGGGAGACAGAAAGAGGTCCCCTGAACTGCAAGCAGCTTGCCAAGGACTTGAAAGATCCTCTTGTACAATCCTGAGAACAGAGACATTCCCCTAGCCCCCATTCTCCCCACCCCCATCCCTTCCCCCCCCACCATGATGACTTAAGGGGTGGTGGCCCAGCTTCCTGAACCTCTGTCCTTCCAGCACTCAGTCCTTGCCTGCCAGCATAGCCTCAGGGGGCTTAGAGGAGGCTGAATGGCTTTGTGACTTCAGGACACAGAAGGCAAAGAAAATGGCTACCTGTCAGAACAAACAGGAGCCCTGGTGGGGTTGTTGACAACGGGTAGTGAGTGAAGAAGCCAGCAATGCCCCAGGGAAAGTATGAGCATTGGTTGTACATTTCACACACTGTAGTGCAAGCTCAGCAAATTGTTGGAGATCTTAGATGCAGGCTTTATTCCGTTAATCAGATTATATTCCCTGGTTAAGTAGGATTTGTTAGTAACATTGATTTATGAGCCATGGGGAGCTTTATTAATAAGTCATTATGTTTGGGGACTTTAAATACTTGGCATTCGAAAGCAATTCCAAATGCTTTTATATTGCAAACTTTTAGACTCTCTAAGGAAATAGTTAATACCCGGGGTGTTTCATTCCTGCAATGCCAAGAGACACCACAGAAAAAGTGAGCACACCATAAGCCTTCAGAAAGTTTGCTTTTGCTTGGACTTGAAGGTGTGCTCTGAACTCCTGCTCAGCCCTTTCCTAGCCTGTCTCAGAAGAGCTGAAGAGAGCCCTAGCTGGCAACTGGGTGAGAAGGATAAATACAAGAGGAGCCTCTGGATAGCAAATGGACACATGTGGTCTGTTCATGCTCCACACACAGGGACCTGTACTAAGACGTCTGACTGCTGTGCCCCCTTATGCAGAAAAGAGACTTGAGAGTAACACAGGAATTGAGCTTGGAGTCCGGAGGCCTCAATGCTGTCTTTTCCATTTAATTACCTCAACAGCACAGTTGAGGGCTCAACTGTCTCTAGGGCTAGTTGCTATACACACAAGTCCAACACAGCTAGAGTCTTGAGTTCTCCATGTATGCTAATTGGATATGCTGTTATGCACCTCTGTTTCCCCATCTAGTCTACGATCAAATGAACGATCACATGCCATGATTTTAGGACAGGCCCTGCTGTGTTCAGCAAAAGCAGCTAGTTTAGCCCTGGTTCCTGGAGCCACCATGGTTAGGGGAGGCAGCAGTGATGCCTGGAGAGTTCCCGGCCTTCAGTGACATCTCGGTTTTCTGTAACATGAAGCACATGCGCACATAACATAATGCAGGATGTAGGGCACACGGTGTAAGCTGGTGTCACATACCCAAATGTAACCAAACACAGGAAAGAAACTTTGAGATGTGGAGAGTGTACAAGAAACAAAAGAGCCTGGGGAACCCCAGGCACAGGGAAGTCAAGATCTGTCTGTAGATAGTGTGATTGTGAAAACACTTACTGGGAGCTGGTGAGGTGGCTCAGAGGATAAAGATGCTTCTTGGGTAAGTTTGACATCCTGAGTTCTATTCCCAGAACCCACCTACAAGTAGGAGAGAACTGACTTCATAGAGTTATCCTCTGACCTTGCCATGTGTGTAGTGGAATGTACAGCTCCCTACATTAGGTCAGTATCAACTATACATTAATAAATGAACAAATAAGCATTACTTAAAAATACTTGATGTAATATACCTGTCTATTCCAAGATTGAATGTACCTGGAAGCTGCCACAATTATTGAGTTTGAACAGGAAAGGCAAACAGGCTGGGTAGAAAGTGATGGTTTTTTAAATAGGGAAGCTATGTTGTGGCTGAGAGGAAAGTCAAAAAGTCAGACCCAAGACGCTCTGCCTCACTTTCACTGAGAATCTCAGATGTGGCCCAGAGGCCCCTGGATGCCCCTCCTCACACTAGATGAACCTCTCTTGACCTTGTTTCTTGTGTTTCATCTTTTCGTCTCCTTCTTCTGTGTCTTTATCTTTTCTTCTTGTATTTATCACCTCTGCTTTTGTTCACCTTGACTTAGTGCGAGACACAATGATCCAATCTAGGATCACATGGGAGAGGGCCTTTGAGCATGCCAGTGACCATTTCTCTTAATTGAGTTAATTGAAGGGGCGGGGAAGACTGATTGTGAATATGGGTTTTTTGTCACAGCAGCAGCAAAGAAAACCAAGACTGTGTAATACTTGAAGAGACTTAGCTACCTGGAGACTCCCATGAATGAGACGAGAGATTGGGGATTGATGTAAAAGCAAGAGGTTTATTAGTCCAGTGCACTGGGGTGGCCTACATCCAGAGGAGAGGCAACCTGGAGCCCTCTGTCAGTATAGTTTTTATACACTTTGTAATGGGTAGGCTACAGCAATGGTGACCAGGCATGCAAGCATTGGTGAGGTTAGTTGACTTTTAAGTAAATTGGAGGCTGCCAATGTGGATTGCATCTTAGGACCTACCTATGACCTATATTCCAGGGGCTGCCCAGATAATATATTTCTCCCTGGGAAGAAGTGCTGCTTGGCTCCTGGGCTGTATATCAAGGCCCTTCCTCTTGGCTACCAGATAAGGTTAAAGCATTCCTTTTTGAAAGATGGGAGACTATAAAAGCCCTTAGGGTTTCTCAACTGATAACTAAAACTTTGCTCTGATTAGATGTTGTGTAGTTTTTTTGTTTTTGTTTTTTGTTTGTTTTGTTTTTGTTTCTCTGAAAAAATTTTATCCCCTCTGAAGCATTTGCTACTGAAAGATAGGAAGGGGCCTTCCACCCAGGAAGCTAGAAAAACTTACAAGGTTCAGGAGGCGCATGAAACTTACAAACCTCCTAAGGCCTCTTGCCAAGGTTATACAAGCAGTGAACAAATGCTGAGAGAAGAGACTCTATGCTGAGCTTTAGGCAGTCAAGGAATTACAAGGATGCTTTCGAGTTACCCATTTTCCCGGAAGTAACCTTAATTCCTGCTCCTGTAAGTAAGCACAATAAATTCATAGCTAGATAGGTGGAATAGTTTCCTTGGTCTATTGTTGTTACCCTGTCTGGGATGAACAAACTTTCATTCTTGTCTCCCCAGAAAAGTTCCACAATAAATAGTGACCTGCAGCCTTGGTTAATGGATTCCATTTCAGACATAGTTTCCATACCACTTCAGAATATTAATATCTGAGAATGGGAATTCTGGGAAGAGATGTTAGCATAATGAGAAGAGACTCAAGTTGTTTTAAAATTATAAGACATTAAGGAAGAACTGAAGAAACTATTAAAACCAGAGCACCAAGGAAGCTTTATTTCTGATTCATCCCAAAATGAACCACAAATAAATTACTCACAGATAAGAAGCCATTTTTTAAACAAACAATACATACACAAAAATCATTACTTATTCTTTATTATTAATCTATTGCATTGCAGAGATGAAACCAAGGCCCTTCTAATCTGCTAAATTACTCAGAACCAACCATGACATAGTATTTGGATTGAGTTACATTATCTATAAATATCACTAAAACTAACTGTGGTCATCCTGCCAGGAATATGACTCTTGAACGGAAGGGAATAAGCAGGCATAGCAACGAGGGAAGAAAGCAAACAGTCCTATGAGGAAAATAAGAAATTGAAGTGCTCAATAACACACACACACACACACACACACACACACACACACACACAGAGAGAGAGAGAGAGAGAGAGAGAGAGAGAGAGAGAGAGAGAGAGAGAGAGAGAATGATGTGACCAGGAAGTGTAGGAAAACGCAGATGGCTAGTCAAGAATAAACCTAATACCAAACGTGTATTTCGTGATGCCATAGTACAAATCCTTCCCAGGGGCATCATGAAATATGTTCAGTATCATAAATAGTAGAGTTTAAATCTTGATGTTGTTAAAAAAAATGGTCTGTTTATTTGTGGTTAGTGAGAGAGAGACAGAGACAGAGAGAGACAGAGAGACAGAGAGACAGAGACAGAGAGAATGCTACAATATGCATGTGCAGGTCAGAAGACAACTTGCAACTTCCAGAAAGTACTTATTCCATCCACCTTGTTGAGGCAAAGTCTCTTGTTATTGCTCTGCTGTGTACTCTGGCTGTCTGGTCTTCCAGCTTCCAAGTAATTCCTGTCGTATTCCTGCCTTGATGTCAGAGTGCAGAGGTTATAGATGTGTCCTACCTTTCCTGGTCTGCTGATCAGACTCAGGCCAGCAGGCCTGTGCAGGAGGTGTTTGTACCGTCTGTGTGTCTCTCTGGTCGGCAGGCAGCACTTATTATTTCCGTAATTTTGGATAATTTCAAAATGCCTTTCTTCGTTTGAAAACTGAAGATGCTAACAGAACACGGCTCATATGAGCTAATGTAAGAGAATTAGCTGTACCGATGCCCAGATGGAAGCCACTTGAAAATGCTAGTCAGTTTTGTTAGTTGGAGGCAAATGCTATGGTATTTCCCCACAGTGTGCTTTTACTGGGGTGCATGACAGTGGTGGGGTGTTTCTGTCTTTGTTGTTCAGCTGAACTACTCCTGGGCATGGCCCTGTGCTCAAACCTTCTAGCAGTATGCCCCTCTTGGAGGTGGTGCCACCTGCTCATTTCTTCCTTAAAGCCATTCTTGCTCCCCTGAAAACACACACACACAATTTTTCCCTTTGAGGCTCCAACGAAATGACAGAAGCTTTATATTGATTAATTCTAATAGGACTGAGAAAGGAGACAACAGAACCAATTATGGAAAATGGTAAACTGTTAGGTAAATGAGCTGAATTGTTGACAAGAAAGAGTAGAGCCCCTGACTATCAGAGAGAGACTAGAAGAGCAACCCAGCCCCACAGAATAGTCCTCCACAGGATGGTCCTAGGAGGACAATCCTACAGAAAACAAGTCTACAGAGGACAGTTCTACAGAGGACAAGCCTATGGAGGACAGTCCTACAGGAGACAAGCCTACAGAGGGCAGTTCTACAGAGGACAAGCCTACAGAGGACAGTTCTACAGAGGACAGTCCTACAGAAGACAGTCCTACAGAGGAAAAGCCTACAGAGGACAGTCCTATTGAAGACAAGCCTACAGAGGACAGTCCTATTGAAGACAAGCCTACAGAGGACAGTCCTACAGAGGACAAGCCTATAGAGGACAGTTCTACAGAGGGCAGACCTTCAGAGGACAGTTCTTCAGAGGACAAGCCTACAGAGGACAGTTCTACAGAGGGCAGTCCTTCAGAGGACAGTCCTAGAGAGGACAAGCCTACAGAGGACAGTATTACAGAGGGCAAGCCTACAGAGGACAAGCCTACAGAGGACAAGCCTACAGAGCACAGTCCTACAGAGGACAGTCCTACAGAGGACAAGCCTACAGAGGACAAGCCTACAGAGGACAGTCCTACAGAGGACAGTCCTACAGAGGGCAAGCCTACAGAGGACAAGCCTACAGAGGACAAGCCTAAAGAGGAGAAGCCTACAGAGGACACTCAGGGCACAGAAATGTGAGGGAAGTGTGACTGAGATTATGGTTATGTGGAGTCCTCAAAAATGGGTCCTGAGCTCCATCCCATCTGCAGACAGCAACCCTATTGTTGGACAATAACCTGGTGTGGCTGTCCTCTGAGAGGCTCTGACAGCACCTGACTAATACAGAAGCAGACACTCACAGCCAACCATCGGACTGAGCCCGGGGACTCCGATGGAAGAGCCAGGGGAAGGACTGAAGGAGCTGAAAAGGATGCAACCCTATAGGAAGAAGATCAATATCAACTAAACAGACCCCCCAGAGATCCAGGGACTAAACCACCAACCAAAGAGTTCACTTGTGGGGACCCATGGCTCCAGCCACATGTGAAGCAGAGGATGGCCTTACCAATGGGAGGAGAAGCCTTTGGTCTTGTGAAGGCTCAATGCCCCAGTGTAAGGTGATGCTAGAGCGGTGAGGTGGTAGTGGGGCGTGGGTGGGAGAGTAGGGGAGCACCCTCAGAGAGGGGGAGGGGGATGGGGAGGGGGAGGGGACGGGGGTTCGCAGAGGAAGAGAGGAAAATGCAAACCTCAGGCTGCTCACCAGGTCCAGTCGATAGTTGGGGAGCTCTAGGAGCAGCTCCCTGTTCTCATGGAACTTTTAGAATATGGGCCCCTATCCTCCTGGCCCTTGAGAGACAGAGGCAGGAAGAGCTTCAGTTCCAGGCCAGCCTAAGCTACATAGTGAGACCTTGTCAAAGGGGTGGGGGCAGGGATCTTCTTGTGGACTTCTGAGCATCTCAAGGAGAAGGAGATCCAGGTGTAATGGTATGTCCCCTGCAGGTCCTGCTGTTGTCATTGAGTTCTTGCTGGCAGCCTGTGCCTCCGTGCTGAGTCATTGTCACTCACTGTTCTGGACACTGAAGCTCTGAGAAATGTCTCAGACCACTAACGGCTCCTTTTGTCTTTCTAGTCTTATCTTAATTTGTACATTTCATCTCTAGTTTGTTCTCGCCCCTCACCATTATTCTTCACTTCCTCTTCATCTCTTCTTTTTCTTCCCTTAATCCTTCCTTCTGTTTTATCTCCTCCCTTTTTGTAAAAAGCATATTTCCTGTTTTGGGTACTTCTCCTGACCATTTTCGCCATGGCTGGTTTATGCAGTTCTGGTGACTGAGCCCAGGGCTTGGTGCTCCGTCGCTCCCAGCTGAGCCACGGCATGTGCTTTTTAAAAAGGGACGGAAACTGACGTATTTTAGCCACTTCTCTTTGGGTTCTGAGTTGGTATGAGCAGACTGTTTTCTCTAGTGTGTTTATCTGGCCCATCTTGAAGGCTGACATTAGTGAACATCTTCTGTTGTTTTGTTGCTGGATTTTCTTCTTTTGTTTTGCTATCTACATTTGTGTTGTTCCTGACGTGACTGCATTTAAATAAACAGAATCCAGTGGTGAACCAGAAGACTGTGTAAGACTGAAGTCTGCTATCTGTACATATGAGGTGGTAATTGATTAGGAGACAATTAAATCTGTATTTATCAAAGAAACCCATCATGATATCCTCTGTGCCTGTTCCAAGGAATTGCAATACAGCCAAATGCCAGCCATTAGGCAACATTTCAAAGATTTATTTTTATAATTTTTATTTTACGTGAATGCACGCCACATGTGTGCAGGTGCCTGTGGAAGCCAGAAGAGGGTGCTGGGCTCCTCAGAGCTGGAGTTAGACAGTGACCTGCCCAATGAGGAGAGATCCTGGGAATTAAACTTGGGTCCTCCAGAAAAGCAGCAAACACTCCTAACCAATGAGCTATCTCTCCAGCTGACTAGGAAATATTTCAGAGACTATTTGTTGGCATGACTAAGTCCCTAAGTGAAAGAAATGGATCAATGAACCTGAGACCTTTTGTGTTTACATATAATCTTTTGTGAAGAAACTATATATACATACATGTGTGGGTATACATCTATAAAATCTTTTTACTTCGCATGTCTTGGTCATGCATAATGGGGTTGACTCATTTTCAAACTTTATAGAATACATTTTGATGGTACTCAGCACATTATTCCCCCCCCCCCCCCCCCCCGTTCCTTTTCCCAACTGGAACCCTCTCATGTTTGTTTTTCTTAATCCATATTTTGTAAATATTTCTATAAAGGAAATATACACAATTTGTGGGAACTGAAATCTTAAGTGACCTTACTTTATTGTGTTTTTGTTTTCCTCAAATTTTATTTGGAGCACAAACATATTTGTAATTAGGAGAAAATTGCTATTTTGAAAATAAAATCAAACCCAAAATGCGCCGGGAATTACTTTTCTTGTCGCTGGAGAAGATCCTTCTTTTCTGGAGTTGAGGTTACCAGAGGCTGGAGTGTAGAGACTTCTGCTGATGTGTCTGCCATCTTTCTCAGGGTTCCGGGGCTTCGAAGACTCCAGGTATTGTGGGTAGCTGTGTTATTTGCTCTGATTGTGTAAGTATTCTGGTTTCTTATTGCCCTCTGAGTTCTTCAGATCACTGCAGTTCAAAGAAGTTTACATTACAGTCACTTAAAACAGATTTAATAGGTTTTCTCAGATTTAGTAGATTTCCCCCTCTACTTAACTAGAAGGCTGCATAACTGTAAGCAAGGTGGTCCACCAGTTTCCAGCAGCCAGGAGATTCGACTTCCTATGTCTTTTCCCTCCTGCATGGACAAGAAGCTTTTGTTACTCAGAATTCCTTCATGCTATGCTTGGGAAATCAATGGTAAGCAACACTGAGACTTAGTAGGATGCACACACAGGGCCTGGAAGGCCTAACAGTTGTACCTGTGACCCCAGCTCATATGGGATCCCCATGAAAGAGGCCCCAGACCACAGCCGGCACCTGCAGAGCTTTCTAGCAAGGTGCCCAGGTAATAGTGGTATAAAACCTTTTCTCAGCTTTTACATTGTTTGGTTCACAAGCATGCCTTTTCTCCCTTTCTTGATTGGTCCCAAAATAGGTCACAGTGTCAGGAAGACAGGAACCTATGTTGTATCCTCTGTTCTTGGATACTGCTTATGTGTGTGGACTGTGGTACTTGTTTGGAGGTTGGAAGACAATTTTCTAGAATAGGTTCTTTGTCCTAGAGGAACCCTAGGGACTTTTACAACCCCACACCCTCCTTATAGCTTCCCCTTCCTGCCTGGTTAAGACTAAGCCAAGTTCCATTCTCCACCCACAGAAACATTCTTGAGTAAAGAAACCTTCAGAATGTACTGACTGACCTCTGAAAAGCCTCAGAGTTCAAATGTTTGTCATCTTGCTAGCCAATAAACTCAAAGGTCAATATGCCTAGCCAATTGCTGATGTAACCTGTACCCCTAAAAAGTATAAAAAATGCTTGTTATAACCATTTGGGGTTGCCTTCTAATTACTCACGATGAGGGGCTGATTGAGGGTTGACCCCGACGCACTGGAAAATAAACCTCTTGCATTTGCATCGATCACCGATCTTTCATCTCATTCAAGGGAGTCTCCATGTAGTTAAGGCTTGATTCGAGTCTTACACCCTCCTGTTGAGGCAGAGCCTGCTCCCTGCTCCCTGCGTCTGTGGCTATGTGTGTATCCCATGCAGGCTGGCCCAAGAGCTTCTAGGTTATTCTGTTTCTGTCTCCTATCTTATTAGAAGTGTGCTAGTTGTTAGCATCAGAACTGTCTATGGACAGCCAGAAGATGTATGTCTACAGCCAGCTTCTGAACCCAGCAATGACATCACCCTCCTTTGTCCATTGCCATACACTCTGCATCACCTGTGTGTCAGCTTTGTTACCTACATCGTGGCTCCAATAAAACACACACACCCCATCCCATAGCTCTCTCTCTTCCTTGCTTCTTCCCCTCCCCCCACTTCAGGGGCACCTCTGTCAATAAAGACCTCACATGTGAAAACTGTGCTGGCTTGGAGTGATCTGTTCAGGAATATGCCACCCCATCTAACACTGGTTGCATTATTTTTTAAAAGTTTAATTTTTTAAAATTATTTATTTATTTATTTATTTATTGCTACTTCCAGGAAATTGAACCTAGGCTCTCATACCTACAAGTCAAGTGCTGTACCACAGAATTACATTTCCCAGCCACAATGGTTTATTTACCCTTAGGTGCAGCCCAAGGAGCATTGGGATTACACATGAGAGACACCATGTTATTTGTTTGTTTTTAAATAGAGTTTCTGGGACAAATTCTGGCTATCAGGTCTCTACGCACTGAGCCATCTCCCTGGGCCCCAGTCTTATTTTTCAGACAGATAACTCTCACAGAGTTATACCTATTCCCGAAAAAGGAAACCCTTGCTTTGATATGTAAAACCATATTGGAGCCATGCCAAGCTTTTACAGACACACACACTAATTTCTGAGTAGTTGAGAGAAGATACTACTGGTGGAATGATAGTTGATCTAGAAGTTTGTAAACAACTCCCAGAGTGGCGTTCACTCACACTGTCAGTGAAGGAACAGTTTGAGGGATGCTCAACAGATAGGCAGCTCATAGAACTGAGAGGGTCACAGGAAGGTTGTTCACAGTCGCATCAACCAAACCACAAGGCAAAGGCAAGTAGGCATTCAGGTTTTGTAGCTTCCACAGCCCGAGTGCGTTTCAAACGGTGGCCAGCGATCCAGAGATCTAAAGACTGGTCACCACACATGGTGTAATGAACAGTAGTGGGGACACTTAGGAATGTCCGTGAAGCAATGTTCCTGGTCAGTTACAACTGGCTTTTCTGGCCCTGGGATTGCTTCAGAAGCACCAGGCCAACCACATCTCATTTACCGACAAGCTGAAAAGCACCTTGTGGATTGTTAGATGGGTCGTCTGTCATCCAGAGTGCTGGTCCCTGGTCTTGTGTCTGAGGTTCTTGGATGATCATACCGAAAAGTGATGAGTTCACCAAAAAGTGGGGCTAAGTGGGGGCTTAGCACTTAAATGCACTGGCATGGGGCTGCTTACAACCACTTGTTAACTCTAGTTCCAGGATATTTGAAACCCTCTTCTGCCCTTTCTGGGTCCCGGGCATATATGTGGTACACAGACTTATACGCAGGCAAAACACCCTTACAGGAACATGAAAACTAGGATCGAGAGAGAGAGAGAGAGAGAGAGAGAGAGAGAGAGAGAGAGAGAATACAGTGACATTCATTTACTTCTTAGCCTTAGGAAGAAGATTGTGACAGGTACAAACAGGGAGGAAATATGACACATTACATGGTTCTCATGGGTGACCCGCCCAGACTCATACAAACAGACAGGAGGTCTCCAGGGGCTGGGAAAGGGGTGTATCCTTTCCTGAGTACAGGATTTCAGTCTGGGGAAACAGCTCTAGGGACTGGACAGTGGAGATGTACTAAACTCATGGAAAGCAGTTATGACGAAGCCAGACATGCTCATCCCAGCACAAGCAGGCCAGCCTGGGCTACATGGTAAATTCCAGTCTGGGTTAGACCCTATCTTAAAGAAACAAACCACCACCACCAACAACAAAAGAAAACGAGAAGAGCAAGTGCACGAGGTGATAAGCCTTATAGTTTATGTGTGTACCACAAGTAATGAATTTAAGAAACGTTAGCCACCTCGTGCGCTGAGGTGTAACAAAACTCCGGAGATGTGTGGTTCTGCCCTCCGGATGGTGCGCTCTGTTCGAGTGAAAAGCGCAGTTTGGGCAGTCTGACCGTGACAGGGAGCAACTTCTAGCCGAGCCTGAAATCAGGGGCCACACCTGTCACGCAGCCATAGGCGGAAGAGCCCGGCATACTGCCAGGGGTCAGCCACCACACGGAGGGAGCTAGACAGACGGAGTGGCAGTTCGTAATGAATTCCTCTATTAGATTCTGTTACAAGCCCCCCTCTGCTTCTCCCGCACGGCAGAAGTACATAATCAGTGGTTTTTCCCAGCCCAGATCCACTTGGCATGGGCTCTGTGGAGCTTCCCACAACAGAGTCCTGCTCTTCCTATAAGGACCCTTGCTCTGGGAGCTACTCTACCCAAAGGCAGGCCAGAGCCCCCGGACACCCCGGACACCCCCAGCAGGGCAAGAGCATCAGAACGGATTGCTGACTCTGACTTGAAAGCCCAGAGTTTCAAAGTGCCCCATGTTAAGGCGTCCCTGAATGAATTCTGAGTGCGCCAGGCTTGGCAGCGCGGGAGCTTGGACACATCGCAGCGGTGACCTGGTGCCGCTCCAACCCAAACAGATTTGTCACAGGCGCACAGGCTTCTAGCGCAGCCAGAGCAGCATTGTGTCTGACAAACCAGGCCTCTGTCAGGACAAAGGGGGCTCTTAGTGCTCGCTCTGCCTTGGCTCCTTCACACCCAGAAAGAGCCAGGGGACCTCTTTTGTCCGCCCAGGGAAAACAAAAGCGATTCATTTGGGTCTCGCACCAGCACTGACTACATTCTTTGAGGCCAGCCAATGCAGGGAGGCCTCGGAGCCAGCTACCCACAGCCCGGCTTACCCAGAGCCTGCTGAGGGCCAGGGACTATTCTAGGCATGGTCACACGTCACCCGAGTTAATCCTCCCGACAAAGCTATGGTGGAGGGATTATCCGCACTGTAGTCATGTGGAAACTGAGGCGAGCAGAGGGGAAGGGCGCTCAGCTAGTGACCAATAGCAGAGCCAGAATTGCTCTGGATGCTCACGTGACTGACCTCTAACTTGACTGCTGTTTCCAACACATCTGGGCTACTCATCTCATAGGCCAAAACAGTTCTTCTGCGACTGCGGCCATACTGACTGGCTAGATCTGGAATGTTCCTGTTCCTGATACTATCGGAGCACACATGTCAAACTGAGCAAAACCTAAAAACTATGCAAGGAGATCGGGATTCATAGAGATTTTTCTTTTCTTATTATTTTTTTCATTAAGAAGTACTAATTTTTTATGATGTGGAGTCTAAGTAGTACCGGCTGGCCTGCAGTTCCATGCAGAGACCAAGCAGGCTCTGAACAAAGATCCATCTGTTTCTGCCTGCAGGGTCCCGGGATTAAGATATGTGCTACCACATCTAGGAGAAGGGGTTGGAGAGATGGCTCCGTGGTTAAGCAGTGCTTACTGCTCTTCTAGAGGACCCGAGTTCAGTTCCTAGCATCAGTGAAGAGCAATTCACAACCAACTGTAACCCCAACCCCAGGGGATCTGACTCCAGCTCCGGCTCCCTCTCTCCCCATTCCCCTCCCCCTTCCTCTCCAGCGCTCTTGGCCCGCCTCTGCAGTCCCTTTCTCTCTCACACACTTTTTTTTAAGCCACAGAAAATGTCCCTATTCTTTAAAGCCCCGTGGGGTGGAGTGGGGAGAGAGTGGGGAGGGGGTCCCTCGTTAATAAAAGGATATTTATTATATTGTAACAAAGCAAAGCAGGCAGAACTTTTAAAGCCATCCCATCCCATCTGAAAGCGTTCATCTGAAGCGTGTGATGCTCAGAAGCCTCTACTGAGCATGCTCCTTCCTGCTTCAACCCCAGATAACCAAATTCGCATGTACAGTTAGTTATACATTGCCTTATATTATACAATGTCCAGGTGCCACATTAGGCATTTCTGACCTCGCCTGAAGAAATGTGCCTTCCCTTACTACTTTCATTATAGCCGGCCAGCGCATGCCTGACCATGTCCAAAAATGTTGTCTATCATGGCCTGGGTTGGTTGTTTGGTCCTGGGTACTGAGTGTTGTGGTGGGAATGTACGTCATAGGAGGCTGCCTACCCTATGTGTTGGCATTTAGTCTAAGCTGCGCCCCACAGTTACCTGGCAACAACCAGGTATGCCTAACTCACTATAAGAGGCTGCTTGCCCCACCGCCTCTCTCTCTTACTCTCTTTCTCCTGTTCCCTCTCTCTTCCCAGTTCCTCCCCCTTTCTCTCCTGTGCTCATGGTCAGCCTCTATTCCTCTACTCTCTCTCTCTCTCTCTCTCTCTCTCTCTCTCTCTCTGCCTTTCTCTGTCTCTACTTTCTCAACTCCCCTCCCATGCTCTGAATAAACTCTATTCTATACTTTACAGTTGTGTGGCTGGTCCCTTAGGGGGAAGGAATGCCTCAGCATGGGTCCTCAGAGGCACCCTCTTCCCCCACTGACTACATATCCACCAAACATATTCCTGTTGGGATTCTGTAAACCCCACCTCTCAGTTACCTAGCAACAGCCAGGTATACCCCACCCCTCAATTACCCAGCAGTGGCCAGGTATGCTCCGCCCCAGTGACCTGACACTATAAAAGGAGCTGCTTGACCCCTCCTCTCTCTCTTGGCCTCTCTTGCCCTTGTGCTCTTGCAGCCTCCCTCTTCCCTTCCCTTCCCCCTCTGTCCCACGTGCTCATGGCCGGCCTCTACTCCTCTACTTCTCTCTCTCTGCCTCTACCACCCTCTTAACTCTCCCATGACCTGAATAAACTCTATTCCGTACTATACTGTTGTGTGGCTGGTCCCTCAGGGAAGGGATTCCCAACATGGACCCCTCAGAGGCATCTCCCTTGCCCTCAGGCCTCGCCACACCTCCATGGGCCATATGCCCCCCACTCTCTTCATCCTTCCCCTAACAATTCCTTCTCTATTTTTATAAAATACAACATTATGGATATTGGAAAGAGTCTTCTCCACAGGGACACCTCCAGTGACCTAACTTCCCTGTGTAAGAAGTCCACTGTACCACGTGAGTCTTGGGGAGGCATTTAAGGATCATCTGGGAAAAGTCAGATGAGAGTCTCTGGTGCACTGTTAGTCCGAATGTCCCTCCACAAACCCAATAGGGGTACTGCTGACGGTCAACCTCTGACCTCCACGCAGCCACCTCCTACCTTACTGACCCTTTGTGCCACATGGTCTACCTGTATTTCATGCACAATCTAGGCACTGGCTTAGAAAATCAAGTTTTGAATCACCAAGTTTCAGGATCCGGTTTGTTTGTTTAGGAAGGTGATGGATAACAGTGGCCACTGTCCCTAAGGTCACTTCATGAGAGTGTCTTAGTTTGGGTTACTATTGCTGTAATGAACACCATGACCAAAAGCAAGTTGGGAGGGAAGGGTTTATTTAGTTTATACTTCCACATCACAGCTCATCACAGAAGGAAGTCAGGACAGGAGCTCAAACAGAGCAGGAACTTAGAGGGGGCAGGAACCTCCAGGCAAAGCTAATACAGAGGCCATGGAGGGATGTCACTTACTGGCTTGCTTCCCCTGGCTTGCTCAGCCTGCTTTCTTATAGAACCCAGGTCTACCAGCCCAGGGACGGCTCCACCCACCATGGGCTGGGCCAGGGACGGCTCCACCCACCATGGGCTGGGCCAGGGACGGCTCCACCCACCATGGGCTGGGCCAGGGATGGCTCCACCCACCATGGGCTGGGCCTTCCCCGTCAATCACAGATTAAGAAAATGACCACAGGCTTGCCTGCCCTCCCATCTTAGGGTGTTTTTCTCAATCAGGGCTCACTCCTCTCAGATGTCTTTAGCTTTATTGTCATAAAGCTGTCTGGCACAGGGACAGTTTGGAAGCAAGATCATAAATCAAAAGCAGAAGATTTAAAAGTCCAAGGAAGGGATACTAAGGAATCGGGAGAAAGGCAGAGGGAGGGCGGCCTGGGGGGGGGGGCAAGTATTTGAGTGTTCACTGTTTACTCAAGTGCTGGGTTCTAGAGATACAGTGGTGTGTCCCCCCCCAGGGTTCTAACCAAAAAGAGATGCTCCATGCACATTGCTGGAGTGAGCATTTGCACACATGGCTGGAGCCATTGCAGGAGAGGCAGAAGGAAAGTGGCTACCGCTGCTCAGCCTAGAGGAAACAACAGTCAAAGGAAACAAGTGAAGAGCTGTGTGGTCACAGAGAGTTTCTAGGAATGCTGCCACCTCTGAATCTTCATCCGCTGGTGACGAATGTGCAGCAATGAATGCCCACGGTACTGCTGAGTCCCACTGCACACTGGAAGGTCACGGGATACAGTTCTTAGCCTGTGTGGTGCATTGAACAGGGTGAAGCAATGGAGTCAGTCTGGGGACAAAGGTGAACAGAAATTCTCCAGCACAAGTTAGGGCCAACTCCAGAGAAGTAGGCAGTAGAGATATCTGGGAGCAAGGCCAATTTCCTGCCTTAGGTCTTAGGGCTTCAGAGATTGAATCTCTATTACATTGGGGTCTGATGTTCTCATTGGAGTAGGAAGGACCCATGACTGAACACGCAGGAGTTAAAAATATCACTTGGTTTTTAGGGGGTACACTAGGTCTGGTGGCCTCAGGAGTCCAGGCCCGACAGTAACCACCTTGGCCCTGTGATCTTGACTGTGATGGTGTCAGATCTGGACTTCTCGAAGCTCTCAGTGACCACTATAGCCCCAGCAGGGGAAGCCAGATAAGAGAGAGACATGTTTTCCTGAATAAGAGAGCAACTACCCTCAGGATGGCATAGGGATTTGCTGGAAACAATAGGAAGGTAATTTAAAAACCGTACTTACTCATTAAAGCAGGTCTCCCAAATGTGCCCCAAGCATGCTAGCTTACTGTCTACTTCATGTTGGCTTTGAAAGTAATAAAAGCACAGCTTAAATTAGACAGACTGTAACTCTTTTTGTTTTGTTTTTTAAAATTGCTTCCTGGCATTCTGTGCAGTCAGTTTAATTAGCTGAGGTTTTCCTGAATCCCTCTGTGAGATGTGTGTGAGCCTGGGTACCAGGGCTTCTAGTGAGAGATTGCTCTGCCTCACCTGATGGGGATGAGGAGGAAGTGAGGAAGGTCAGAGATCAGGGACACTTGAAAAGGTGAATCCTCTGCTCCTGAATGAAGACGTGGAAGGAAGAGTGGCAGGAACATTGGCTTTGGAGCCTTGTTTATTGATTGATTGATTGATTGATTGAATTGCTTGTTTTGCTATTCTTGTCTCTATTTGCTCATCCATGAAGTAGAGACAGAATCCAATACTTCCTTGGATTGAGGATTAAACACAAATGGAAACACGAAGCAACTCAAACAATGGAGTACCCTCAAAAATAGTTATTTTTTTCTTTTTCTAAGTGAGGGAACAGGATCCCAAGGGAATGTTAGAAAATGTGGACAGATGACCCAGGGAATTCTGTTGGTTTCCTGGTGTATTTGTAACAAATACCAAACTAGGTGGTCTAGAAACAAAAACCCGTGTCACAGCCCAGGAGCCCAAAATGATGGTGTTGGCAGGAGTTTGATGGAGAATCTGCCTGATGCTTCATCCCCAGCTTCTGAGTCTCAGGTGTTCCTGGAATAGTGTGTGCGCATGTGTGCATGTTCCTATGTGTGTGCACACATGTCCTTAGAAACAAGAAGGGGCACTGGATCCTCTGGAACATTACTTTTAGGCAGTTGTCTGCTGCTGATACAAAGTTAGGAATGGATCTCAGGTCTTCTGCAAGAGTAGTGAGTGCTCTAACCACTGAGCCATCTCTCCAGTCCTTGAAATTTCATTGTTTATAACAACATTGATTATGTTGGATTAGAGCCCACCAGAACTTTTCTTAACCTTAGATCATGAGTGTGTGTGTGTGTGTGTGTGTGTGTGTGTGAACACATGCCATGGTGAATGTGGAGGTCAGGGGACAACCTTTGGTAGTTGGTTCACACCTTTCATCTTATTGTCTAGGGTGGCTAACCCCCAGAAGTCCAGACAACCAATTCTCTGGTCTTCAATTCCATATTTTCACAGGAGTGTTAGCTAGGATTATAGACACTGAGCAAATACAGATTTTTTTTTTAAGAACATGAGAGTTCCAGGTCCTCAGGCTTATGTATTGGGTTTTACCCACTGGGCCATTTTGCTGGCCCCAAGTTATGACATTTCAGTTTGTTAGATTCTTTCCGAGAGTTTCTATCACTTTTCAAGTGTTGGACAAAATTTTCAGTGTTTGGGGCAAAGCTAAATACATTTTGTGGGAAGTAAATGTTTTGGACTTAGCTTCTGTATGAGACCCCAACAGACCAAGTACAGGCTTTTGAACTAAAGTTCCGTGTCATCGGACTGAAACTAAGTTGTTATTCTGACTCTCAGAGAAACAGGAGAGGGACGGTGACAGATGCCCCCGCAGGCTGGTGTTGCGGTGTGAGAGGGAAATGCTTGCGTTTCCTCCATGGTATTGCTCCTTTAGGGTTCTTATGAAAGGCCAGCAAAGCTCTCCTCTCTTCTGAGGACACGCTGACACACTCAGGCAAGGATCACAAGACAAAGCCAATTAGGTCATTTAACTAAATCTGTGGAAGCTTTCTCTTTTAATAGAAGATATGCATCTTTGAGGGAAAGGGACTGTAGAGAGAAATATCAATCAATATGGACTGGAGATGTAACTCGATGATTATTTACCATGTTCCGGACCCTGGATTTAGCCTTAGGACCCCCCCCCACACACACACATAAACAAGTGTGGGAAAGAAACTTCAAACTTCCGACAGAGCAAGGGACCTGAGTTCCCTCATTTTTCTCTCCAGCTAAGTGAAAATTGAATGTGATGGAAGGAATGGAGACTGAAGGCCTATTTATTTTGCAAGGGCTGTTCTTTTGTGCCTTTGAATCACACTAGGTACTTAACCAGTGTTGCTAAGTGTTTCTCAGGAAGCTAATTGGCTAAGAGACTCTTTTCAAAATTTCTGCTTGACACTCAAACACTGAGCACATCTAAAAGCAAGAGAACTGACTGCCCTTTCTCAGATGTTGCTTCCTGTTCTTGATTACAATTCCCTGTTCCAAGCTTACCAATTGGCTTGTATGCCTTGAGCTGATTTTATTCTAGGCTTGACCAATCAATTCCTGAGTAGTAGATCTTTTCTCACAGAAGATGTGCAAGTGGGAGGTGGAGCCCTAACTCCATAAAGGATACAGAAAGGAAGGACATTTTCTCTCCCTTCCTCTGACATCGGATGAAGGCACACGTTCTGCACACTAGGGACATCCCCAACCCCTGAATGTGTGCCGCAGAGACAGATAAAGGGTCCGCTTTCCATCCAGAGCCTCAGTAAGGGGTTCGGCAATGGCTGCTGTGTGGCTTTACTGGTGGGAACTGTCCGTTGGCCCTGGCTCTCTATTCTTTGTAAGTCGTGCTTCTAGCCTCCTGTCCTTATTATCAGTGACTTGATATCCTGCCAACAGATGCCCGTCAACAAGACTTAACTCAGTTTAGTTTTCATTTCTGGTAACCGGGATTCATGGATGATTCCCAAGGGCTTCTCAGCTCCTTAGGATGCAGTGTGAGCTCAGATGGAGGTCCTGGCGCTTGGGATGCCTCCCGAGGGGTTAGTCCTGTGGGTTCTCTTGCCCTGAGTTCCCCATGGTGGTTATCAGCACTTCAGCATGTAGCCCCAGCACAGCAGGTGGCCTTTTGTCTTCGCTTCTGCTGCTGTAGCAAACACCATGGGCTGCCTGTGTCTCTCTCAGAAGCAGGTCTGTTACTCATAATTCTGGAAGCTGAAGTCCAAGGTTGAGAGGCAGCATGACAGACTTCTGGGTCCCCCTAGGCCCCCATGGCATAGAGAAGAGGCGCCTCTCTGAACACGCCCCCAAGGGCACTGATGATGATGGTGAGAACTCTGTCTCCATTACACACCTGCCCCTCCAAGCTCTACCTCCAGATTCTATGGCATCACATATTTCAAGACACTGTTTTGAGAGAGCATACACATTCAGTTCATCAACCTTTCCTATGTGAGGCCGCCATATCCAGTAAGTTGAAGGGCAACTGAACAAAAAGGCCAACTCTCTGTGCACATGAACTTGGCCTGGGATGAGACCTGTAGTGACAGTTGGCTCTCCAGCTCACTGACTTATTATAGCCCAGGTCTTGTCAGGCACTTGCTCATAAGGAATCTCTGTGTATCTCTGTCACTGTCTCTTACAGAATTTCTTGGTCCTGTCTCTCTGGAGAAGCCTAATCCAACTCTACATCAGACCATCTCATTATTCTTACTTTGCATTCGGGATCTATTGGAGGTCTCTCTAGGGGGATCTCCGGAGACAATAGGAGAATCCAGACTGTGGTCTTTGCTGGAAGTTAGGACCCAAGGGAGGGAAGAGTGATATTCTGGCTTTCTGGCAAAGTTCATTCTTTATTAGCAGAGGTAACATTGGTAAGAACACATTAGCATTGAGAGACCCATTCAGGCACACACGGTCCAGCATGAAGGGGATTCACCAGGCTCCAGAGACCAATGTTTTTCTTTTCCTATATCAATCAGGATTCCTCGTTACCGAAGTTAACGTTGGCTTTGATTTTGCTGTACTCTCTGGTGTTTTAACAGCTCTACCATTTCAATGCCAGGGAGTGAGACATGGGCCTTGGGAAAACTGCTTTCAGCTACTGCCTCAAGAGAAGGGGCTATCGGTGGCCCTCTGGGCATGTCTACTTTCTGTCAAGCGTGGGCTGGCTCGTAGTCCTCAGCTCAATGTCCTGGATGGAGAAGACCTCAGGCTGTATAAGGAGGTTAATAAAAATTAGGAACAAATGAATGGGAGTTGGGGTTGGAGTAATTAAAACTGATGGACATCTGCGTCCTCAAGCGAAAAGTGCCCCTCTTGTAATCTGTGCTCATAAAACAATTCAGGAAGCGTCTACACTGTCATAAAGAATGTTTTAGAAACCAGGAATGGAAAACTTCGTTTCTGGTGCCAGCCTACTGTTCCGTAATGTATTTTTGTGCCTGCAGCCAAGCCTCCTAAACGTTTGGTAACTCACTGTGTTATTTATGTTCGGTTTGTTTTTGTTCTAGAATGGGACATACGACGTGGATCCCCCCCCCAACCCACTCCACACAGGTGGAGATGATGTAGAAAAATCTGCCCAGTAATTAGTAGCCAGGCTTTTGAGGTACTGGGTCTAAAACTCAAGCCTGGGGTATAGACCTCGTTTTTGCCTGGCTGATGGGAGATTCTTCCTCCACTTGGCACTGCTTGGAGCCGAAGGAGGGGTGATCTTCAGGTCATCTTGATGTTATACTGATGCCAGGTTCTAGGATCTCAACCCTGTGCTGACACCAGACACAGCTCTCACCTCAAAGGGGATAAGAGAGAGTTTATTCAGGAGCTAACTATGAATGATCACAGTCCAGAAACTCAGATTCAGGGGGCCTCAAATACCATGTTCTATTAGAGAGCACAACAAAACCAAGGCGTTTCCAAACCCATTGGTAGAAACATGGCAGGTGGGTAACTGCTGAGAAGGACTGTGGCTGCGGCCTTCAGGTGGTCTCTGATCACACCCTTGTCTTATGTGTTGATGGAAGCCTGTTAATGCGTACCAGAAGTCATGTGATGGTCACGGGAGTGTTAGGTCAGACTGGTGAGTGGCAAAGAGTGGCTATTAGAGACAATTTGGTCTGGATGGCCAACATTCCAACTCTCTAGGCTTACAGTGTTCTAGTTAGTTAACCTTGGAGAATCTTTAACACACAGCTGGCCTACCTCCCGCCCCCATGCCTGGAACTTCTGTTCACACTGGGCTGTGGGTACACAGCAGCTGGAGGGTCCCAGCAGCCTTGTCCCTGTGGTTTTACCATAAGACAATAAATGTTTTAAGACATAAACATACTCACTATGATTTGGATATCACACAATGTCACATGACTCCCCATGTGTCATATGATTCTCCATTAACTTGTATAATTTTTAACTTTTTATCTTAAATGTTATCTTAATTACAGACTGGGAACAGTCACAAAAGCCCACGTAGACTAAGAAAAAGTGAGCTGTGGGCACAGTCTGTGTTCCCAGAATTCTCTGTTTGTTCATTAAGCCAATTTTCCATGTTGAAAGCTAGCGGTTGGGGCCTACATGCGTTTTAGTTTCTCTGATCTAGGTCTGTCTGAACTGGCCGAGTTACACATCACTTTCTTAACTCAGCTTCCACATGGGGGAATGGCAATCAGTACTATGTGTTTGTAGATTTTGGACACAAGTCTGGTCCGTCTGACACACTGCTGTTGACAGATGTGATTCAAATGTCAAACTCTCAATATTTTGTTCATCCCTTCATTTTTAAAAAAGCTGGGTGGGGCATATTTGGTGAAATAAAGCATGTAACCTAATATAAATCTCTTCAAATCATTTTCATAGACAAAAATATTATTTATTATCCTTTTATGAATGCTACTCTTCTTGATATTTTACTTGGAAGGCAACTCTCAAACATGCCTATCCTAAAATAAATGAATTGCTTTCTCTAGGCAGGTAAAAAGTAGAAGAAATAAAGAGGAAATAAAAATGATCCTCAGAAGAGAGCTTTCCTAGATCCTTCTCCCCAGGCTGTGAGCCCCAAAGGTGAGCAAAGATGGCATTTGAGGGGGTCAGATCAAACAACACAGTTTGGAATTTATTTCAAACATACGATTTTAAGTTCTTCTGGATAAAAGACAGGGAAAAATAAAACAGCATTATACACATGTGTGAAACTGTCATAATGGAATCTATCATGTATAATTAATATACACTAACAAATAAAACATAAACGTAGAGAAGAAAGAAAAAAATAAGGAAGATGCACTGGTCTCCATCCCATCCCGCAGAGCACAGTGAGAGCTTCGGAATCCCAGACCGTCACGCTGAAACGCACGCAGTCACCAATATGCCTGTAGCAAGGCATTATGGGGGCTGTCCCAGGCCCTTGCTTGACAATGTATTCTTATGACAAGACTGTGATCATCAGACCAGGTTGATGCTTCCTTTGCCAATCATGAAGCCCACTTGGAAGAGAGAAAACCATGTTGGTGTTGATAAAGTTTGACTGGTCCAGCAAGCAGGAAGGCAAGAAAGGCAGAAAGCAGCCCATGGCACCGATGTGGTCTGGGAGGTCTTAGACTAGCCCTCCTGAAGCCAGCAGGGTGTGATTATAATGGTGACATTAACACAGCTGGTCTGTCCCCAAAACACTGCCTTTTGCAGAAGGGGGTGTGTGTGCTGGGGGAGGGGGTGCTGTAGTTAACCCAGGCAGAGACAGACATAATAAGGTAAAGTTTAACATGTTCTCTAGGGGCTGAGAGTTCTCATTCTGACTGGAGGTAATGTCAAGACCTTTCAGGGGGAAACTCGCTCTAGGCTGTCCTTCATAGGTTCATTGCCATTTAGTAACTACACCCAGACTGTAAACTTTCAAAGTCAATGCCATTCCAGAGCTGATCGAATGATAAGACTGTTAAGACATCACTGGAAAAACCAGTAAATGTGATCTGGGGCCAGGGCAAGAACAATACGAGTCTCTGGAACTTTCTGACCAAATGCTACCAGTTACAAAGCCACTTGGAGTCCATAGTGGACATTATTCTCTGCACATGAGGCAGGCCACCATCAATTTCTTCTCTCTACTGTCCTTTTATTTTCTTAGAGTTGACATTTCAAAGCTGCCTCACTAAATCTAGGCCCATGCAGAATAGCTTATATGCATCCCTGGGAGTAGTTGCTGCAATGAATTCCATTTTAAAGACAGGGAAGGGCTGGAGAGATGGCCCAGTAGTTAAGAGTGAGCATTTCTTTTGCAGAGGACCTAAGCTCATTCCCAGCTCCCATGTGAGAAGGCTCTCAGCTGTCTAAAACTGCAGCTCCAGGGGGATCTGGTGCCCTCTTCTGGATTTTCCAGGTACCTGCATGCACACACACACACACACACACACACACACACACACACACTACCCTCAACCCCACAACCCCATCCCTGTCATATACACATAACTTAAAACAAATCTTTAAAGACAAGGGAACCCCCAGAAAATAAGGACCTCACTAAAGCTGCCTAGTGAAAGAGATAAGACAGTTTATATAGTCCAGTGCAACTTCACTTCAAAGTCTGTTTCTGTAGCCCAGCCCTGTGTTAGTTCTTCTTAATTCTGCTTAATTTTGCCTCTTCAGTCTGAACTGAAAAGGAAATCTGATCCAAAGTGAATGAAAATCTATGAAACAACTGTAAATATGAACACAGAATCCAGTACTGTCACGGGGAAAGGTAACGGCATGACAGTTGTGTTAAATATTATTTGGTGGTTTCCTACTCCACTTAGATCATACAGTTCCCAGACAAAGGACACAAAAGCTTTAATATTTACAATAAGTCTTCAAGCACTAGGGCTGGGTTGATATCAACCCTCTATGCTGTTTTGCCTACTTCCAGTCAATAATCTGGAGATATCACTTGCCACGTTCTGCCTGGGTCTCACCTACTCCAACAGGCCAGCCTTCATTGTTCACCTACCCCTGGCAGCCTCCTCCTCTCTCCATGTTCTCTGCTCTCCACCGTGGCGGTCCCTGGTGGCCTGAGACCCTAAGCCCGTGATCTGCCTACATCTCTCCTGCCCAGCTCTGGCCGTAGACATCTTTATTAACCGACCAGGGATAACTTGGGGTACGGGCAAGGTTTACACCACACAAGCTGGTACACTTGAGGGTCTGCTCTCTCGGAGCAACCAGGCTACAGTATTCAGCATTTGAATTCATAGCAGCACCAGGACCTCTATAGGCAGGTTCTTTAAGGACCCTGGGACCCTGCTGTGGCTGCCAGATAGCAACTTGCAATTGCTGAGTGAATGCTCAGAACCAGGCTCAGAACCAGGCTCAGGACCCGGAAACACATTTCTTATTTCCTTCCTGGGATGTACTCTTTGCCTGCTTCTGGGCTTGGTAGTTCTGAATGAATCTCATTGGGAGTTGATGTCATCCAACTTCTCGACGATCCTACGTATGGTACACAAGCTGCTGCGGAGTCTGTGCTCTAACCCTCCCTAGCCGTGTGTCCTGTGATTAGTACTGATCTCTTGGAATTAGTCCCATTATCGAGAAGAACAGCATTCATATCTATCTGGTCGGACTGGCAAAAGGATATGATATAGTCAATAAATGTAATGCATTTAGGATAATGCCCTGCATATAATATAAGGCAAAAGGTAGCCATCAGTAATATATAGTGTTGTTTTTAAAATATTGTGTGTAACAACATTTTTGCTACTAAAGAACGGAATACACAAGAATGGGTTAAATGCTTTATTAGACCTTGATATCGGCATCCCAGGGGCTGAGTGACTTAAACAACAGAAATGTATTTTCCCTCAATTTGGAGACTTCAAGTCCAAGGTCAAGGTAAAAGAGGGTTTCCTCTTGAACCTCCCTCTGGCTTACCAAGACAGCCTGTTCCTCCACATGGCCTTCACTCTGGGCCTTCGTCCTAACCTCTTTTTATAAGGACAAAGTCATGTTGCCTAAGGTTCCCCCACTAATATCCCCATTTTAATGAAATGAGTTCTTTTAGGGCCTTTCTTCCAAATACCTCAGTCACATTCTGAGGTAGGAGAGGTTGTGACTTCCTTGTTCAGGGGCACACAAACTGGATGTTTAACAACAAAGTAGTTTTGTGCAAAGCAAATATCAGGCCAAAGAAATAAGAAACACAAAGCAACTTGTTCAAAGAATCATGGGGAGGCGGTAGCAAAATCTAAGAAGCAAGAAACTCTGTAACTGTAGACAAAAATTCCATTCCAAACAAAACCAACCAAACAAACCAGCCCTGCAAGTACAATGAACACGCAGGTTGTATGGAATCTAGAGAAAAGAAGGTTGAGAGATCTGGAGACTAAATTCAAATAATGAGCTGCACTTGGGCCTGGAACAGACCCTTCACATTTCACGTGTTAAATCATAGTCCCAGGAGTGAGAGGTGACTGGGTCGCGAGCAGATCCATCCCTTCTCGAGATCATAGCTTAGTGCAGTGACGGGTGTCACCGGACTGGGTTTGTTAGAAAAGCAAAGTCGATCCCCAGGACTCACATGGTAGAGAGAACCAAATCCTGCAAGTTGTTCTCTGACCTCTCTATGTTCAGTGAGGTGCACTCACACATTCACACACACATTCACACACACATTCACACACACACTCATACACACATACACTCACACACACTCACTCACACACACACATTCACACACTCTCACACACACACTTATACACATACACACACACTCACACACACATTCACACACTCACTCACACACACACACTCATACACATACTCACACACACTCACATACACACATACACACACACTCACACACACATTCACACACTCACACACACACTCATGCACATACTCACACACACACTCACATACACACACATACACACACACTCACACACATACTCACACACACTCACACACACACTCACACACACACACTCTCACACACACACACACGCATACACACGGAATGTATAAAATAAAATTATAATAAAAATTTTAACTAAAAAGATTAAAATAAATGAAGGGCATCTCCCTGTGCCACTATTTTGTACAGCATGAAGTTGTTAATGTGCCTGTTTTATGTGTATATCATAATTGATTGACACAATTCTCCATTGTTCATCTATAAGTGCCCCCCCCCCGCTCAACCTTGGTAATCACAGATGTCCAAGTCTCTATACACACTTCTAAATCGATCTTTAGATTAGATTCCTGGAAATGAAACCACGGGGCAAAGGCAGCCTTTAATTTGACATAATAGTTCCGTGTTGCCAAAATGTCTCCCACCATTGATAGCACCCCCCTCTGTTCCCTCTAATGAATAGCCCTGTTCGCTGCCTGTGTTACCCGAGAAATCATGGAGAACCCATATGCCAGGCTCTAGAACTCTCCAGAGGCAGGCCAGTCCCAGAGCACAGGCACAGGGCCCAGGCTGTAAGTGCTGTTCTTTATACTTAGGCTTTCATCTAGAAGAGTCATGAAAGAGGCAAATCTAGCAGCCAACTACATGACAAGACTCCCTTCTTTAATGTGAGAAGAGATCAGAAAAAAAAAAATGCTTTTAAAGCTGGAAGACTGTGCTTGCAAGGAATATAGTGGGATGTAAGGAGATACGGTGAATGGAAGAATACCGTCCAAGAAGGGCAAAAGCTTCAGAGGCACAGCGGTACCTCATCCGCTTGCAATCACTTGCTGACCCGGGAGATCTGTCCATCGATTTTAGTCTTATAGTCTTGAGACTGAATTTTATCAGAGGTGTGGAAGGGGGTCAAACAATGGAATAGCTTCAAGGCCCAGTAAGTGTGACAGAGTATGCTAGTCATTGTGAGTGTGACAGCAGAACTCACTTCATAGGTTAGAGATGAGCATTGAACAGATGAATAGCGGTGGTTTGCCAAGCACAATGCTGGGCTCTCCGCAGGGATTAGAGAAATGCTGACTCTACAGGACCAGGTACTTTACAATTCGTCTCTACAGCGCTCATCCGAGCAGCCAGTGGAATTCTGCTGTGTGCTCTAACCCTGCTTCATCCGTCAGTCCCTAGGAACATGCTTAGCGCAGCTTGTCTGCCGACTGAATACATCTCAAATTCCAGCATCCGTGATGGGAAATATACAATTTTTGTCATGTGTTCTAAAACCCAAAAGTGAACTTGAGGACCTTTTATATCTAATTATTCAATATCTAGATAATTAAGGGATGGGGCTGGAGAGATGTCTCCGTGGTAAAGAGCACTGGCCGCTCTTTCAGAGGATTCCGGTTTGATTCCCAGCATCCATACAAGGCTCACAAACTGTAACTCAGTCTCAGAGAATTCAGGGACTCCTGGCATACCTGCAGGCAAAACACCCTTACATAGTAACTAGAAAAAGAATTCTTTAATAGGAGAGAAATGTTCGCTGGTTTATTTGTAGTTAAGTATCCCGAAGTGAGGAAGAGCACTGTGTGTGGGCTTAAGCAGACTGGGCCTTCAACCTTGGCCTTTCTCTTCACCACTGTGACATCTCAGACAAGTTCTGTTTCCTCACCTAACTAACAGATCTAACATATAATAATCCTTACATGTAGATAGCTAACATGTCTAATAATAACTAATAAAATCTTATAAAGGTCAAAGAGGCCGAATATATTGAGGCCCTTAGAGAACAGAATGGTTGGTAAAGAGAAAGCAGTTGTTAGATACTGTGCAGAATCCCAAAGAACATGCTCAGGGTCTTCAGAGGGGACTTTAGGTTCACAGCCAAGTGGAAGGAGGGCACCCTGTTCCCTTCACAAATCCCAGTCATCTGAGCATGGGGGTGTCTACCTCTAACTAGCACCGAGGGGGCAGAGGCAGGGAGGTGTCTGTGAGTTCAAGGCCAGCCTGGTCTACAGAGTGAACTGGCATCAGCACTGTATTGTGTCATTGCTGAAATGTCAGGGTGAAAAGGAGGGGAGCCAGGTGGCCTCCGAATTTCCTTCTAATTACATAATGTGGTCTCTGTACTCGAGGGGACTGTCGCTTCCCTAGAAAGATAAAGCAAGTAAACACGGTAATCCAAGTAAACCTGATAATCCCAGGCAGTCCATGGGTAGGTGATTAATTCATAGAACAGACAGGTGTGAGTTCCTGGGAACAGAACACGCAACTGCTTTCTTTTTCTTCCATTCTCTCAAGGTTCCTCTGGGAAGGTTGCCTGATCTTTCTTTGCTTCTTCCTTCTCCTCTTCCTCTTTTTTTCTTTTTGCTTAGAACACAAAAGTTCAAATGGCAAAGCAGACCAGGTAATTCGGCCAACCATTGCACATCCAAGGTAACAGCGGCAGTCGGCCATTGCCATATTCCTCAGAAATGCAAATGAGCAGGGCATCTAATATTCTGCCTTCTTTCACTGGCTGACCTAAGGTCAGTGGAATTAAAACATGTCTTACAATAATATTGTCCTAAAAAGTGATACAAAGTAAAGGAAACGTAGCCTCAGCTGAACTTTGTGTGGCATTCCAGGATGATCCAGAATAAATACCAGGAGGAAGGTCCTTTCTGGTTCGTTGGTTAGCTAAAATGGCAGGAGTATAAGAGGGACTTGCCTCCATTCTTTTTCCTGGGTGGAATTTGAAACTGAGTGTGAATGTCTAGGTACCTGGTCTCCCAGTGGCCTCTATAAACATTATCTCTGTAGAATCTGTGTGCTTTTATGAGGTTTCCAGGAACACTGTGTAGCTGAGGACAACATAGATACATTTTCTTTGTCTCATGCTTTCCAGGAACAAACTTCTAAATGAAGATTCATAGCTCGCCTCATCCAATCAGCACACAGCTTGTGAGGTCAATTCGCACAATCTACAGACCAGGACAGGTAGCACCTGAACTCACCAGCCATCGTTTCCGGTTCAGCGTCTGCTTCCTGGATCTGAGGTGGTGCTGTAGGTGAACAGCACGTGGGGGAAGGGCACCCCACTCCTACCTCCTTTGTACTTTTACATAATCTACAGTGATTTCAAAATTTAAAGTTTAAACAAGTTTTGGCTGCTGTCACAGGTCTGTAACCCTGGCCTCTTGAAAAGCTGATGCAGGACAATCAGAAATTTTGGAGCAGTTTGGGCCACAGAATGAGTTTAAGGTTATTGTCTGCAGATTCATCAGACCCTGTTTCAGAGTTAAAAGGCAATAAAAATTAACTAACCTAAAAAATTCCTAGAGGAAAGAATTAATCTCTAACCTCAAAGATATATTTGCTAATATAGAACTATCAAACAGCCTCCCTCCATTTCTACTCATGTGATTCCCCATTTATATTGCTTCGCCCTTTCTAGCTTCCAAACTAATACAGTATAAATAGCACTTATATAAAGTACGAATGTAAATGAATACATATGTAGATATATTACACACATATTAGACACATCATAAATGATTATATATTAAACTGGTAATAATGGAAGGGGCATAATAGAGAGAAGAGTATTAAATCAAATCAAATAGCTTCTGACTTATCTGTTTGCTGGCACTTAAAAACATTATTTTTATAATTAAGAAATATTTGAAAATAAATTCTCGGTGTTATAGCCCTAAAATCCTTGGTATATAAGATTACAAAAGAAATAAACAATGACTCAGAGACAATTTAAATGACTTACTTCTCAAGTTTATGGATTAATAAAACACTCATGAGCATAGAATCAAACCGTGCAGCCAAGCGAAGCGTTCCAGGCATCTGGGTGTTACTTAGATTTTAGAATGGATCCTTCAGCTGTTATTTACTTCCTAGAGCTATTCCAGTGTTTCAGGTAACTGTTACCATGGATCCATTAATTACAAACTTGTATAAAAAGAAGAACATGACCCAAGTACAGTGTGTGATCTTTAGTGCTTCACTTTGCTGGCTAATTAGATATAACCTAACTTTGGCTCTCCATAAAACCATAAGAGTTTAGCTTATCTAAATGTTTTATTTAAAGCACAAGCCTTTGTACATAAACAGTAGTCTGTGTTCCTAGCAATTTGGAGCTATAGAACAATTAAAAATAGACTTTTTAATCCTTTATAACAGGTTCATGTTAAGATCATAATTTTTGCTTGTTGAAGTTTGTATTAGTTATTTTTTATTGTTACAATAAAATGCCACCAATGAAAGAGATTTATGGAAGAGTTTATCTTGGTTTAAGAGTCCAGAGGGGGAGTCTACAGCAGCAGGCAGCCAGAGCAGGAAGCAGAGAGATCACATCTTCCACTGCAAACTCAAATCAGAGAGGGAACTGGAGGTGGAGGGAGGATGTGATCTCAAAGCTTTGCACCAGTGTTGTAGTTCCTTCAGCCAGGCTCCACTCCCTAAGGGTTCCGTAGCTTCCCTGTGGTGCTTTGAATGAGGATGTGCCCCGTATGCACATACATTTGAATGCTTGGTCCCTAGTTAGTGGAACTGTTTGGGAAGGATTAGGAGGTGTGGCCTTATTGGAGGAGGAGTTTCTAAGATGGGCTTAGAGGTTTCAAAAGCCCACACTATTTCTAGACAGCTCTGTTTCTGCTTTATGGTTGTTGTTTCAACATGTAAACTCTCAGCTACTGCTCCAGCACCAGGCCTGCTGGACTACTGCCATGTTCTCCACCATGACAACTACGGGCTTATCCTCTGAAACTGTAAGCCCACTACACTTATTCTATAAGTTTCCTTAGTCATGGTGTCTTTTTACAACAATGGAAAAGTAACTAAGACACTCCCCAAACAATGTCACTAACTGTTCAAAAACTGGGGAGGGATGGTTCTCATTTAAAACAACACAAAAGCAAAAACTTTATTGACTAGCTTATTGATTCTCTGAGTATTCTTTCTACTTAATGCAATGTTGGTGTGTATGATCCTTTTTCAATTCCACAGTAAATTATAAATTATGTGCATTTATTTAGTGAGAGAGAATGTGTTTTTGTGTGTGTGTGTGTGTGTGTGTGTGTGTGTGTGTATGTGTGTGCGTGTGTGTGTGTGCACATACTCAAACGATGACAAAAATGTGGAAGTTATAAGACATTTTCAAGAGTTAATTCTCTTCTTCCTCCATGTGAGAGTTGGGGATTGAACTCAGATCAGGTGCCTTTACCTGCCACACAATCTCAGGCCCTTCCAGTCATCTTGTCCTTGCTCTAGTTGAGGTGGCTTCACTGGAAAGAGACTTTTCTCATCATCTTCTCTGTGCCAGTGGTCTCAAGGGATTCTTTATAGCTGGCCTGCCTGATAATGACGGTCCCCAGTCTCTTCTAAATGATCTCTGATGTGTGCATATTTGCCTGGGTCTGCTTCCTTTGGATTGTTTAAGAACCCATGAAAACTGTATTTCAGGGAAGACTGTAAGTGGAATGGGACTTTTGTTGTCTCAGATGTTGAAAGCACATTCAAATAAAGTTCCAGAACATGACACTGTAAATGGTTTTCTGCTTCTTTTTCTCTCCAATATACAGCACGCATCTGTGTCTATGTGAAAAACCTGGCCATGTATATATGTACTAGGTAGGACAGAATCCCGTGTGGCTAGACAGAAAATAAACCGAATGAGAGGCCCAGAGAAAGTCCTTTATTGGGAAAATCTTAGCCTTTGCAGACCCACATCTCATGGTTTTCCCATCGGCAGTAGTTAGACTTGAGGTGGCACTAGTAACAGCCTGTGCTGAATAGGCATTTTTCCCACTGGCTACATTCACAGCATTTATCAAAGAGCAGCTTACCTTGTTCTGCTAGAAAAGAAAGTTCAGTGTTGTATCATGATGACCAAAGCCCCGGCGTGCCTGATGTGGTCAACATGGGTCTGCAACACCTCACTTACACTAGGAGCATCGCCCCGCCCCCAAAGCTATAGGAATGAGACACAAACCCAGATGATAAACAAGAGTTCTCAAAAAATCTCTGCACAAACTCCTAAGTAAAGATGGAGTCATAGCTACTTTTGTAATTTCTGCCAATTAATATACTCCCAAACTACGAGCCAGAGATTCCTAAATAAGTTGGAAGAGCAGCCTCGGGGATTTGGGCTGACATCACTCACCTGGCCTCAGTACTGTGGTCTGCAGCAGTCACTGGTACTTTCCTTTGTAATCACAGTGACATTCACCTGAGGGAGATGGGCAAAGGAATGGATGACAGCGTCTTCCCAGCAGCCCCTGCAGCCAGAGCCCTTGTCATAAGCATTGGGTGTAGGTTCCCAGGACCTCAAGCTTCTCCTTGGCAAAGCCTCTTCCTGGTTTTCACAAGCATGGAATGATTCTGCACTAATGTCCCTTGGAGTCCCCGGATCTGCCTGGGTCTCTCCATTCTTCCTTATCCTGCCTTAATTACCTGCCCTCCTTATCCTGCTTATGTTACTCCATATTTAAACTGTCCTCTTTCCAGCTTCTCCAAGCCAGTCACCCCCTAAAGAGTCACTTATTGTCTAAGAACAATGGGCTGTTATCCGACATCCTCTTATCTCCCAAAGCTATATCCTTTCTTTACACACTGACTGCCCTATTTGAAGTTGGGTTTTGTTGACAGTGCTGTAAGCTCCTTGAAGGGCAGGTCTGTTGCTTACTTATTTCTCTTCTTCCTTCCTCCCTCCCTTCCTTCCTTCCTTCCTTCCTTCCTTCTTTCCTTCCTTCTTTCATCCCTCTCCACTCTCTCACACGCTCTCTTCCTCCTGTCCTCCTTCCCAGTCTCTCTCTCTCTCTCTCTCTCTCTCTCTCTCTCTCTCTCTCTCTCTCTCTCTCTCCCTCTCCCCCCCCCCCCCTGAGACATGATTTCTCTATGTTACAAGTCCTTGGCTGTTCTGGAACTAGCTCTGTAGACCAGGTTGGTCTTGAACTCCCAGAGATCTGCTTGCCTCTGCCTCCCAAGTGCTGGGATTAAAGGCTTGAGCCACCTCCACAACCCTCTGGCTATTTATCTGTTTCTATGTGCTGTACTCAGTTAACAAGGTTTTTGACTTGAGCTTTTTTTGCAAGAATTCAAATCTCAGACTCAAGGTGTGCTAGCTCAGCATCTGTTTCCTACCCTGGTCTATTTCACCGTCCCCCACACCACATTTCCTCTGCCCTCAGTCCCTCCACCTCATCCAATCAATATCCTTATCCTGTTCTCTCTGCCTCTTTAAAAGCTCTTGGCTTGCACCCTTCTGCTTTCCTGCCACAGAGCTGTGGCTTCAGTTATGGCTACATCATCTCTCACCTAGAGTATCTTAGCACCTCCTGACGATCAGTCTGTCTCCCTCCTCATCCTCCCTTCTGCCCCACGCAAATCTACCATCCTCGCTGCAGCTGACTGCTCTAAGGTGCAAGCCTGATTATGTCGCCTTTGCTTCTGGGTCCCAAATCCTGGATGCGCTCTCTAATGTTATAAGTAAGTCCTCTGTGACCTCACATCTGCTCCTCCTCATCGATTTCTTTCTCCTTGTTCTCCTCCATTCCAAATCCAAACTCCATCTATTTTGGGCACATAAATTTCTACAAATATTTGAATCAAATTTATATTGCTAATGTATTTAAATAATTCAAATAGCTGTAAGTGAAAGTATTCAATCAAACCTACCTATAACATATTATGGCTATGTTCAAGGAAGACCATCAATACATTAATTTGTAAATTTGTTGCATGAAGTCTTCATCTTTTTTGGTGACTATTCCTGTTCATGCACACACGTCATTGATTAGAGAAGTTAGTAGTTTCCACAAGCAATATTGTTTTCCTTCAAGCTCAGCCATGTCAATGTTTAATCACATAATTAGTGGGTAATGAGAGCCTCTCTTAACCAGTAAGAAGTACATCCTTGTGCCTTTGCCTTTGTGTCTTGACCCTACAGACTGCGGTGAACGCACATCTGGAGTTTGTGATCAGTAGTTGGGTGGAGGTCAGGCTGGTCATGTGCTGCTGTGGTTAACTCCATAAAGACATGAATGGAGACAACATGTCACTGGGTTAGATTCCAACAGGAGGTGCTTCAGGCTGCTCACAACGGCATTAGGAAAAAAACTGAGTGTGTCCTTGTCCCTTTGACCACAGTGCTGGTTGGATTGCTGAGTGCGCTGATCATTGTCCTGAGTGGTTTAGCTGGTCTTTATCAGCTCCAGAGCTGAGAAACCTGGTCTTTGTCTCTCTAAGATTAGATTGGTACAACCTCAGTGGGTAAGGAGTATGGGTGAGGGTGGGCAAACCTCTAACTCCCTACAGCAAAGCCCAGACCTGGATGGAACAAAATACCGGGACTTTCACCCACTGACTCAGTAGAGCAGGACAACGAACTGGGGTTTTTCCTCTTTGTCTCTCTCAGGAGCCTTTTATCTGACATCCCTTTGGACTAAGGAACTCTGATTTCTCTTGAGATAAGACAGTTACTGCCTCAAGTTTCTGTTTTCCTTCCTTTCTATCCCTGTCAGTTTCCATTAACCCCATAGGCTGGTATGACCACTTGGGATGGCGTGTCTTGTTCAATAAGACACCACTGAACTTTTAGAGTCTGAGCCCCGGCCCCACAGCCCTAACGAGCCAGTCCTAGACACTGTGCTCAGAACACCAATTAAAAAGACAAGCAATGGTGAAAAAGAATCACAGAGTGAACTCCATGTGGCTATGTCAGGAAGATGAGCACAGAGAGTCCATCTTTAGGGTCCTAAATGAAGATCTTACATACAGGCTCCTCGTAGTGCGGTTTAAATTCAAGGCGAGGGGTAAGGGGCAGCGCTATCCACCTCAGCTCCACCCTCCACAGTGGTCTGACAATTTGTGACCCTCCCCTCCTTCCTAGCAGCCAAGCCTTTGGTCACCTTGTCCTCCCTTCCTGTGTCAGCCGGTGCTAACCTCTGGTTCTCCTCTCTGACCTCGGCAACAAAATAATGTGGTGTTTTCCCAAATCACTCTCTACTGTTTCCTGCCCATCCAGAAACACCAACTATCAACTGCCTGGAACGTCGTTAACATTCACATCTCGGGTTTGGGGAGGTGACTCGGTTGATGCCACCTGTGTTGGTCCTCAGCGGTCAAGCGTCCACGCTACATGTGGCAGCATGTTCTTGGGATAAGAGCAGCACAGGAGAGAGCTGGGGGCCTGCTGTCTGCCAGCTCAGTTGATTTGGTGAGCTCCAGTGAGAGAGCCTGTATCAGAAAACAAAGAGGTTAGCAACTCAGGAATGACTACCAACATTGAACTCTGACCTCCACATGCATGCATACACATGAGCACACACATGAATGTGTACATGCATGTGTACCATGAACACACACAGATGCGATACAAAATAAGTTGGAAAGATAAAATCCATGTACCCACTGCTGCTCCTTGGACGCCTGTGAAGATCGCTTGCTGGGCGTATTGCTCTGAAGGTGAGCTGGCTACATCTCAGGGCCTGGTTAAAAACTGTGTCTTCTCCTCTCTCTCTTTTTTCTTTTCCCTTCCTTCATCCTGCCTTTCTCTTTTTTCTTTCTCTCTTCCTCTCTCTCTTTCCTTCTTTCTTCTGTTCTTTTCCCCTTGTTTTCTTTCTTTCTTTTGCTAGAAACTCAAGGAATTGTTGCAGACTCCAGCTCCAGGGTGGGAGACGCATCTGTCCACTACACACAGGGTACATGGCCTTCTTACCACAAACAGAGCCAGTGGCCAGACAAAGAAAGATGGCAGGCTTGCACTCAGGTCAGTTTGCTCATGAGCAAATTACTGTCTGCAGGTTCTTGACTTCCTTTGGGCATTTTACAAGCTGATGAGCTCACACTCATAAAGAGTGCAAGCCTTTCACTGGAGTGTAATTAGTAACCATCTGATAAGTGGATAACAATAATAATGATGACGTAATCCCTTCCCCCACTCTGCTCATGGCCCTGTAGTAACACCATGAGCTGAGGCGCTGAGATGAGCGTCCTCTGGAGCAGGGTTACGCACACGCACACGTTTGCGCTCTCCAGAGTAGCCTAAGGGCACGGGACAGCGAGCCATATTCTGTGGGTGTTGGGCTGTGGAGTCATGAGAAAGTTCAAGCTACTCGTGACTCAGGCACCAGGACACCAACACAGGAACCTCCCAGGTAGATGGCTGAGCCTTGTTGAGGCTCGTGGTGAAGTATTTTTCTTGGTCCCCCCACCCCCTCCGGCCCCTTAAACCGGATGAGGAGCGGATGAGTCAGGCCACTTCCTCCGCGCCATCATCAGCTAAGGGAAGCGGTGGAAAGGTAAGCAAACACGGGCCCAGGGGTCACCCCTTTGCCCCCACACCCTTGGCCGGCCTAATGCTGAGGGAGGCAGACCCGAATCCCAGGCAGAAAAGACAAGAAGACTTTTCCTTTGTGAATGGTTTCTGCTTACAAAGCACTTTCACACAGCGTGACCTCACTGGGCCTCACCACACCTCAGTTTGGGCTCAGTTTATTATTTCTTACAGGCAAGAAAACCGAACCCTAAAGATATCAAGTGACTCAGAAGAAAGCGTGAAGCCGGAGCCAAGCATGTCGCGGTGACAGCGGGACTTGCCACACGTGACTGGGTACGCTACCTTTTTACATTTTTTTCTTTTTCCTTTTTAACATCCAAAGCTTATTATTAACAGTAAGATCCAGGGTTAGTTTTTGTAGCCTCGGCTAGCCCTTCGGCCTCTGGCATGCTAACTTCTGGCCCTTGGAATCAACCTAGGGTTTGGTGTGGCTGCGCGGAGTTCCTGGTGCCTTGCCACAGTGTGGGTACACCCCTCGGCCCTTCCGAGGACCAGACAGGAGCACAGTGCCTCGCCCCTTGGGAGACTCCAGGGCCAGATGGTCAAAGTAAGACTCTCACCGCGGCCTTGAAGAGGAAGAAGATTCAGCTCACCCACGGCTGGGTGGTTGGCCACGGTGCGGGGATGGTGCTAGTGGAAGTCAGTGCTGCTCGGACGGTGCATAAAAGGGGAATCTGTTTAAAGGATGATGCTTGCTGGTCTCTCCCTTTGGGAGGAGGTGAAATCCGAGACCCTCCCCAAGTTTCCCAAAGCCCTACAGAGAAGGGCAGCTTCTAGGATGCCAGTGAAGCCAGCAGGCAAATGGAGCCACCCGGGCACCGCCTCCCCTTCGTTTGACTTTTCCTTCGATTCTGTTTCAGACAGACCTTTCTTTCTTTTTAAAACTTTGGAACCCCCCTCCTCTCTTTCTTTTTAAAGCTTTACACAAGTATATATTATACCTTCCCTCAGATGAAGATTTCTGTCAATAATGCAAATGAATCTAACTTTTATAAATATATTCTGAAATATTTATGGATGGGATCACAAAATCACCGAGATTTTTCTTTAAAACATGCTATAGTTGGAGCGCCTCCCCCACGCCCATCTTTTCATTTTCTGTCTTTTTCTAACTAAGAAGTGAGCAAATGTGGTTTTCCATGTTCTTTCCACCTTGATGCGTTGCCTACCCCAGGTCCAGAGCAGTAGGGCAATCCATCACCAACGGGAACTCCAAAGACGGAGCCTGCACAAACCTTTCTCTCTATAAGTCGGTTCTCTTGAGTATTTTGTTGTAGTGACAGAAAGATAACACAAAATATTCCAGAGGAAAAATGAAGGATCCGAGGAGTTAAGGAAAAAGGAACACGTCCGGATCTCTGAGGACTCACTTTTCATGTTTCTCCTTCATTTTCTGTATTGCTACAAATGTCTATTTAGAGAGTCAGGGAATGGACTTTTGTGTCCTCCTCCGCCCTGTTTAATGAGTGCCTTTTCTGTATCAACGGTTTCCTGCAGTTTCCCTACTCACCTTCTCCTCTCCAGGATCTGATATACCTTTAAATAAACATTCATTTACAGTTAATTTACTATTTGTGTGTGTGAGGGTGGGCTTGCATACTGCCCTGTGCAGATTTGTTGATCAGAGAAAAACCGTCCGGAGTTACTTTTCTCTTCTCATCACCTGGGCTGTAGACATGGTGGCAAGGGTCTACTTGAGCCGTCTTTCCAGCCTCTCATCTGATAGTTCTTAAAAGCCATGGTTATGTCGGCAATTTCTAAAGTTCATGTGGAAGATCTCCTACGAGCTAGGCAGCAGCCTTCCTTTCACGGAGGCTAAGAGCCCTGGCCTTCTCGGGAACACGTCTGCGTGTTTTCTTTGTCAGCCTCTTACATAGTTTCACAGAATGTTCCAGAGACACTCATTTCTTGGTTGATCTGTTGACCCTTTTATAGTGATCCTTCACAGGGTCACATGTCTAGGAGAAAAAGCTAAAATGAGATTAAGGTAAGTCCTGAGATATTTGCATGCACAGAAGATGTTCCTCATGCCAGTTTCTGTCAGACACCAGGACACTGTTCTGAGGAGGGGTGGGGCTCTAAAACACAATTAGGAACAAGCTTTGTTTCTGACTTCATCAGAGAAAAGCAAAGATCAGGACAGCTGTAGACCTCAGGCAGCCTGTAGACCTCAGGTAACATCTTACCAGGGTTGTGGCTGGGATCCCCATGGTTTTTTCATGCAGTCCCATTAACACTTGGCCAGAGTAAGAAGTGACCTTTGGCACATCTCATCCCTCACAGGATCTCGGGTGGTGCAGCTGCCCCCACCCCGTACCCTCCTTGCTAAATCCTTCCATCTGAAACACAGGACCTTCCCTTTCCTTTCTGGGTTGATGTTGAAGACCTAATGTGACTGGCTCACCGAAAATAAATAGCTAGAGGTGTGCGGTCGGCCACGGCACGACCTCATATTCAAAAGCAGACGGCCCTCTTCATGGACACTCCTTTCCAGGGTGTGAAATAAATCATGTCACGGCTGGAGTGCCTACTGCACCGGGACAGAACTATAACCAGTGACATGAGCCCATCTCTGAACCTCCTGGATCGCCATTGTACTCTGTATCCCCAGCTAACTGTAGGCCCTTCTCCAGAGCACTTCCTCCCGATCCCAGAGACTTGTAAAGAAATCGTGAAAAGCTTTAACAGTCCTCCCTGGTCTTGGCCTCTACTCCCCCAGAGCATACCACAGTTTCCCAGGGTGACTCAGGTCTTGGGCTCTGGCTTCACCTCAACTTCCTGTCCTCAGAACGGGTTGTTTTTCAGAGGTGACGTGTCCAGACCTGATCCTGTGTTCTCGAACCCCTTTTCTCTCAGGAGCTTTAGAGTAGTAACGTGTGAATGTGTCTGCTGGCTTGCTCCAGTGATCCGATGTGTTGGAGGCTGGAACCAAGACCCGGGCTTCACTGTCCTAGAAGATGAAAATGAAATCTGGGGTTGAGGAGAAATCTTGGTAGTTGCTATACAAGCATGAGTCCAGGTTAGCCCTCAGAACCTCAGTCAGGAGAAGGGGAAGGGAGAGTGATGGTAGCCACTTATAATCTTTGGTAGAAGAGAAAGGCAGATCCTGGACTCACTGGTCAGACAGTCTAGACCAGAGTTTCTCAACTTTCCTAATGCTGTGACTCTTTAACACAGGTCCTCATGTTGTGGTGACTCTAACCATAAAACTATTTTGTTACTTCCTCATAACTCTAATGTTGCTACTGTTGGGAATTCTAATGTAAACATTGGTGTTTTCCATGGTCTTGGGCAACCCTATGAAAGGGTTATTCAGTGTGTGCATGCACACACACACACACACACACACACACACACACACACACACGGAGAGAAATGGGTGGGAGGAGAGAGAAAGAAACAGACAGAGAGAAAGACAAAGAGAGAGCAAGAAAGAGAAGAGGGGGGGATTGCTACCAGTCTTAGTTAGGGTTTCTATTACTGTTAACAGACATCATGACCCAGGCAACTTTTATAAAGGACAACATTTAACTGGGGCTGGCTCACAGTTTCAGGGGTTCAGTCCATTATCATGGCAGGAAGCATGACATGCAGACATGTATGGTGCAGGAGAAGGAGCTTGATTTCCACATCCTGATCCAAAGGCAGCCAGAAGGTAGCACGTTCTACTGCACTGGGTGGAACTTAAGCATAGGACCTCAAAGTCCACCCCCACAGTGACACACTTCTCCAACCAGGCCATACCTCCTAATAGTGTTACTCCCTGTGGGCTAAGCTTTCAAGCACATCAGCCTATGGAGGCCAAACAGATTCAAACCATCACACTATCTACCAAAAGACACAAACTGTGGTTTCAAAATTCAAACATTGATAGCGTCATTTTTGTGTATGCCATAAGTGAAGAGTTTATATAATTTACAAATTAGGTTTTACATCAGAAAGGAAGGCAGAAATACCTGCCTATGCAAGAAATTAAACTACTCCTGGATTAGTCTTCCCCTCCCCCTCCCCGTGGTTCCCCTAGACTGTTTGGTGTGTAGTTTAGCCTTGATATTTGTCTATGGGGAATTCAAACCATGTTGAACAAAAACCCGAAAGGGTACACCATAAAGATGCTCTTTGGCCTAACCACAGGCATAGCTGAATAGGCACCTCTAAGTGCTGATCCATTCGAATACCAGATACAGAATGGTACAGACAGGACAAAACAGGCAGAGGTCATTCTTGCATTCATGTAATGTACAATCTGGCAAGGGACGAGAATCTTAAAAATGAATAAATTGGAACATAATTTCAAATACACAAACACAGGACAGACAAGTGCTATTAAAAAACATGTCATCTGTCTTACATTGCTATAACAAAACGCCCGAGGTTCACTAAAAAAAAAAAAAGTTTTAGTTCCCGGTTTTGGAAGCCAGAATCCAAACAGCGTGCTGTTGGTTTTAGCAAGAGCTCCAGCAGTATGACTTTATTATTGGCATCACAGTGCTGGGAGCCAGTGGGGCAGGGAGAAGTCAGAGTGTAGGGAAGGGCTGTGACTTATTGACGCCCCCCCCCCAGTCCTCACCTCTGTAAGGTCCCACTACTTCTTAACACCCCACATTGGGCATCAAGCATCTAGACCATGGCAGACAGAGTATAACATATCCCAAGCAAGTTACCAGAAGAGTGATATTTATGAAGCGATGCCAAAGGCAGGGAGGAAAGGGCAGGACTGAGGAGGAGACAGGGGCGTGTCTTACAAGTAGCCAAAGCAAATGCCATGGCTGGGATTGTGTTTTACAATGATTATGGAAACCAGCATGGTGGCACACACCTTTAATCCTGGCACTCAGGAGACAGAGGCAGGTGGATCTTTGAGTTCAAGGCCAGCCTGGTTTACAAACTGAGTTTCAGGACAGCCAGGGATACACAGAGAAACCCTGTTTTGAAAAACAAAACAACAATGATTATAATGTCCCCATCAGAATTTCAACCTTCTCTAGTTGTTCTTGGGAGTCTTCAAAAGCAAATTTGGCAATCATGAATCTAATTAATACAAACACCACCAACATTTATTAACTGCTTCCTTACAAAACAGGAGGAATTCCAAGGGTCAGGTATCACCACCATGACTCAGTTTCCTATACAGCCTTGACTGTCACTCCCTAATTCTTAGCTCTTGACCTCTGTGTTTTCTTCTCTATAGTTCTTAATAACACTGGACATTTTGTGAATATAATTTTACCTCACACATGCTAGGCAAGCATCTTACCACTGAGCTACATACTCAGCCCTACCATCAGGCATTTTATATGACTGTTTACTTGTTCATTATCCAACTTGCTGGCTAGAATGTAACCTCTCTGAATGCAGTTTTTAAATCTCATTTTATTTATGGCTGTTTTCCCTAGAGCTGAAAACACCTAGTGATTGTTAGTGTTTATCTCCACCTTGACAGGATCTGAGATTACTTAGGAGACACACCTTAAGGGATCACGCTCGTGAGAAATCATACCTGTGAGGGAGCACACCTGTGAGGGAGAGCACCTGTGAGGAAGCACACCTGTGAGGGAGCACACCTGTGAGGGAGAGCACCTGTGAGGGAGCACACCTGTGAGGGAGCACACCTGTGAGGGAGAGCACCTGTGAGGGAGAGCACCTGTGAGGGAGAGCACCTGTGAGGGAGCACACCTGTGAGGGAGCACACCTGTGAGGGAGAGCACCTGTGAGGGATCATATCTATAACAGATCATATTCATGATCATGACTCATAACTGAATTATCTTAATTCAGTTAATTGAAGTAGGAAGACCCACCTGAGAACAAGCTGGTGCCATTTCCTAGGCTTGGGTCCTGGTCTACATAAAATGGTGGGAAGCAGTTTATCAACAGCATCTGTCCACCGTTTTCTTCCTGTCTGTAGGCTCAATGCGACCAGCCAGCTTTCCTCTGCTGCTATCATGCCTTCCTGCCACCATGGACAGCATTCCCTTCAACTGTAGACTAGAAAAATCCCTCCCTTCCTTAAATTGCTTTTCTCAGGGCATTTCATCACAGCAATAAGACAAGTAACCACAACACACCAAATGGCTCATACAAGATGTGCCCAAATACGTATTTGTTAACGAGTACCTGGATACTATGCAGTTAGCCCTCATAGTATTATTCTTCATGATCTAGGTACTCTTTCTTCAGTGTGTGTGTGTGTGTGTGTGTGTGTGTGTGTGTGTGTGTGTGTGTGAGAGAGAGAGAGAGAGAGAGAGAGAGAGAGAGAGAGAGAGAGAGAGAGAGAGAGACTGTGCACATGTTTGTATGGAGACCAGAGGTCCAATGAAGAGTATCTTCCTCAGTTGCTTCTCCACCTTATGCTTTGAGGCACAGTCTCTTACTGAACGTGGAATCACCACTTTGGCTGGACCAACTGACCAGCTAGCTCTCAGTGTCTTCCTGTCTCTGCCTTCCCAGTGTTGAGGTTACAGATTTATGCTGTACCCATCTTTTTACATGGGCCCTGGGCTCCAAACTCAGGACCTCAGGCTTGCACCGAATAATGACTGTGCCGTCTCCATAGCCCAGGTTTCCTCTATTTTGAAGACCAGCAAGTTGACAAGGAGAGGTTAAATCTGTCTCTCAGAGCCCTCCAGCAAGCGCTGCGGAGACTTGGAACCCTAACCCAGGCAGTCTGAGGCTGCAGTGTTGCTCAGAGCTGCAGAACAGAAACAGCTGTAGCTACGTAATTTGTGCACCAACTTGACTCAGATTTTGGTTGTTCAGGTGGAGCTCTGTTCAAACAACCGGAAAGAGTACTCTAGCTGAAGTGTTGAAGGCCTCAATACTGATTTTACAGAACAGGGACCAGGGAGCCTTTGGCTCCAAGGGCTGTTTGTATTACAGGGAGCGTGCGGCTGGGATAAGACAAGGAAGTCCTGAGTCGTAAAGTGCTTTCAGATCCTGCAGCGGAACCTATGGCCAGCATTGCTGGACCGTCCCTCACAACTGACATCCTAGACACTCGTTACTAGGGACATGAACTATGGGATGGAGTCATGGCTTACTCGCTCAACGTTTTCATTTGAGATGGAAACTATAAGGTTGGCACATTGGTACCCTTCCTTCTGTACTCGCTGGTAAAGTGTCTGCCATGCACACAGGAGGAGCTAAGCTCAGACCCCGGCATCTGAAGCTGGGCGAGGCAGTGTGTAGTTATACCCCCAGCACTGTATGCACACAGGAGAACCCCTCAGCTCTGCAGGCAGCCAATCCAGGCCAGTCAGTGAGGCCTGGGTTTGGTTAAGAGATTCTGTCTCAAAAATGAAGGTGGAGAAAATTAGGGAACACACTCCATGTTGACCTCCGACCTTTACAAACACATACCCCCATGTACATAAACATGTACATACCCAAGACAAACAAAACCAAAAATCTAAGCAATTGGGGCAAAGCAGGACAGTAGCATGTACCCCAGGGTGTGATGGTTGCTGGGACTCTGGGCCCGCTCCCTGGGCTACTCTGATGCTTGTTCCTTCCTAACTGGTTCCTTTCTGCAATGCGCCTGTGGACAGCTGACATTTTCCTTCCCAAGGACTGTTCTCTGGGTGCACACGTGTGTCCTTAAGGAAGGACCTGCCACCCAGAGACTTCATCTCTTTCCCTCTGCCCACAAAGCCATTCTCAGCCTGTTTTCCTGAGGAGGCTGTGTGGGTGGGTGGAGATTTGCCTGCTTACTTTGACCATTCACTATGTGTCCTAGTTAGTGACAGCTGTCAGTTTGACAGGCCAGAGTCCCCCCGGGAGTCTCCACTGGGAGACTGCCCAGATTAGATGGCGTGTGGCCACATCTGTGAGGAAGTGTCTCGGCGGATGGCTGGTCTGGAGGGCTCAGCCCACGTGGACCGTGAACCTGGATAGGTGGTCGGGTGTTTAATAAAGGAAGCTGAACTTGAGACTAAGAGCAGCCTCCAGTGCTCCTCCTGCACTCCTTGGTTTCAGGTAACCCTGCTTGGGACAGCAAGCAGTCCTGCCTGCGGGCTCCTGCCTTGGTTTCCCTCAGTGACGCACTGTAAGCTGTACGATAAAATAAGCCCCTCCTTCCTATGTGGCTGTTGGTCATGGTGTTTGTCACTGCGACAGCATGCTGAGCTCAGGGGTGGTTTCTAGGCCTCTCACACTTCTGTCTTGGTGCTACCATCTTCCTGGGGGCTGTTGTCTTCTGTCTTGGCTGTACCTGCTGCAGGTCCTTTTTCTGTCACAAATAGACTTCAGTCACGCTTTCTCACACACAGAGACACTAAATTTATAAGAATATATGAGTGGCACATGCATTGTCCAAAGTCACTCAATACTGTGGGGCTGGAGCTGGAGCTGTGTGTGTGTGTGTGTGTCTGTATGTCTCTGTGTGTGTGCATGTGTATGTCTGTGTCTGTGTGTGTGTATGCATGTGTATGTCTGTGTGTGTGTGTATGTCTGTGTGTTTGTATGTGTATGTGTATGTCTGTGTCTGTGTGTGTGTATGCATGTGTATGTCTGTGTGTGTCTGTGTATGCATGTGTATGTCTCTGTGTGTGTCTGTGTGCCTATGTGTCTGTGTGTGTGCATGTGTATGTCTGTGTGTGTGTGTATGTCTGTGTGTCTGTGTGTGCATCTATGTATGTGTCTTGTGTGTCTCTGTGTGTGTTATTCCTCAGTTCTTTCTTTTTTGTTCTTTTCTTCCTTCCTTTTCCTTCTTTTCTTCCTCCTCCTCTGCTTCTTAAGATTTTGTTTTGTATTATTTTTGAGGAAGGTCTTTCACTCTGTAGCCTAGGCTGGCCTCCTATTTCGGGCAATCCCTCTGCCTTGGTGTTTTGTTTTGTTTTGGTTTTGAGACAGTCTCATTATGTAGCTATGGCTATCTTGGAGCTAGCTTTGTAGACCAGGCTAGCTTGGAGCTCACAGAGCTCTGCCTCCCGAGTGCCGGGATTAAGGATGGGCACTCCTCTGCCCGGCTGCCCCTGTCTTTTAAACACTGGCTTTACAGATGCCCACCACCAAGCATAACTGACAAAAACATTTGTTTTTTTGGTTTTTTTTTTTTTTTTTTTAGGAAATTTAAGTATATTTTTAGTGGTGTCTGGTGCTGTTTCTTTTTGTGTTGCTGAGATATAAAAGACAAAAAACAAAACTAGATACTGTTGTTAGGCAGGAAGTCATGAGCAATGGTTTCCATAGGTCACAGGCGGTCAGGCTCCGCCTTTAGCCACTCCTGCGTGTATAATTAGAGACACTGAAAACCAGAGATGTTCCACGGTAGTCCTGACAAGCATGTTGGAGCAACTGGATTTAATTCACAGCAAGCAGTACCATACTGTCTGGGCAACAGGGTCACAGAAAGATCCAAGTACAAGTAACCGGACCGTGAGTTCTGCCCGGCGCCACTGGGAGAAGGCTGTAGAAGCTGTGTTTCTCAGCTGTTACCTGAGGTAACTAACCTCTGAAGAGAAAGCACTTACTTCATTATAGTTTTGTTTCTTTACTGTGTTGCCTAGGCTACCTTTGACCTCCCACCCCTCCCTCCTGAGCCTACAGAATGCTGGGATTATCCGAAAGCGCTGCCACACCTGCTAGAAGTCCTTGTGTAGATGAGAACGAAATTCAGTGGAATGCCATTTGACATCATGCATGACGATCGGGATTTGGTCCCTGATAATGAAACAAAAAAATGAACCCATTTATTTTGACTCGTGGATTTGAAGGTTCCAGTTCAGTTCCTTTTGATCTTGCTGTAAGGCACAGCGAATTGTTCATGTATTGTCTAAAACCAAAAGAGAAGGAAAAAGCTGGGCCACACAACGCCTGCCTTTCAAGGCCATGCCCCCAAGGACCTCAGGCTTCACAGGAAGCGCCACCCCACCTCTAAAGGTTGTAGCACTTCCCAATAACGCTGAGCTGGGGACTGTGATTTCAACAGTGTGAGGGGGGCTCATCCAGACCAGAGCAGAAACAGAAGCATTTGGAGGACATCTGGAAAGACGGTTTGGGAAAAGCGTTCCAGAGTAGCTGGAAATAGACAAGACTCAAAGGAAAATCTATAAGTTTCCCAGCACTGCTCGGTCATAAAATACTTGTCATCACCCCCAAGCATCTCAGCTTTCCCAGTAGCCAAGCCTCTGGAAAGATAATGTAAGTCGGAGATTCGCCCACCATGCCTGCTTGTGGTACTGGGAGTAAGTACAGCTGACCTTACCCCGTGCCCAAGGTTCATCCCAGGTGAATAAGCATCAGTCAAACACTGACAATTCTTACTTATCTTTCTCAGCTCTCTGAACTTATGCCCGTCCATTGCTGCATCCCACCCCTTCCAACAGCCAACCCAGAATCAAGTCCTGGCCACACTTATTTCTAGTGTGGAGTTAGGAAGTGTCTTCCTTTGACCAACGTAAGGATGACACTTGACATATCGCAGCTACGAGGACGAGGCTCGGTCGCTGGTGTCTCGGTTTGGAGAGATCTCTTATAAGAGATGGGGTCAATGGAGTAAAATTAAGTCACCTGACAGTGAAGGGATCGATGCGGTTCTCCAGGGAGTCAGTTCCCTTGAGGGTGATAAGAGCCCTTCTCCATTCCTCTGCTTGTCCTGTGCCCTTTCTGCACATGACTGTCTGTCCCTCTCTGCTTTTCTACCATGTTGGGATGCAGCCATGGAGGGCCCTAGCCGGACACGGATGTTTGGGATTTCCAGATACACACAGAAGCCTCTTTGTCTTTGTGTTCGTGTTGTGTACGTGGGCACCTGTTCACCATAGGTATGTGTGGTTATGTCTGTACACATATTTTATGTGTATTGTAAACAAGCAGACAAAAAGAGAGTAAAGAGAGGAAAAGCCAGAACAGCACAGTGTGTAAGGTTAAAAATATCAAAAGTCCTACATTCGGCCCTGGTGGCAGCATAGTGACAGATGTCCCTCCTGACTCCTGCCGTGGCCAGAGGCCATTGCTGCCGAGCTCATCTGTCCTCACAGCCCTCCATCTTGGTAACTAAGAGCATCCTGGAATCTCTTTGTGTCTATTTGTGAGTTGTATAGCAAACGTGGGGGAGGCAGATAAAGCTGTGGCTCTGAGTTAACCGTGCCACAATCTCCAGTGAACGCTGCTTAAGACTTCTAAGACAAGAGTGAGTTGAATATGTTTGCCAGACGCTGGGACTGCCGTGAGGTGTTCCTGGGCAGAGGAAACATTCTCTGGAAGAGGAGGCAAGCCACAGAATGTAAAACTTCCGCAGATTGTCTACTGCGCACTTACACCAGGAGCCTGGGAGAGTCTGCCTGATTCCCACGCAGTGTCTTTCTTTTTAAGGTCTCAAGCATTAATGACCTCATAGGATATACAAAACTTCAGGGACCAAAACTCTGCACTTGGATATTATTTCTGGCATTTCCATTGTGCATTAGAACTGGTATTGAAGCTTCCTTCAGGAAATACTGTAACCATCTCGATGGGACTCCAGGGACGTGTCACCCCATCTCTTGGATGCCAGTTTAACTGGAAAATATTGTGATAATTTAATTATAATATAATATAACAATACCTTAACTGTTGTCCATACGTATGTGCTAGCGCCTTGCTCGTTGCTGTGATGAAATTCCTGGCTAAAGCAGCTTCAGGGAGGAGAGGTTCGTCTGTTTCATAGACCAAGGGACTAGAGTTCTGTGGTGGGGAGCCTATGGCAGCTGGAACAGCTCGTGGCTGTGTGAGCAGGAGTGGGAGGTGACTGGGTACATCCTCTGTGACAGGCAGGAAGTGGAGCAAGGGGGATGCTGTGACCCCAGTCCCAGGATGATGACATCCACATGGGGCAGGCTCCTAACGCCCTCATCCTACCCCACCCCTGTCAGCCAATCCTTCCTAAGTGCGTTCTCACAGGCAAGCTCGGAGGTGCGCCTGACCGTCACTTAACCAAGCTGACAGTGAAGATTAACACTACAGTGCATATTTCTGAGTGGAGAGCTGTTCTGTAAGGGGAGCAATTGTGAGGTTATGGTTCTTTTGAATGTTCAGCGCCATCCATGAGGAAATATTCTAAAACAGGCTCTAGCTGTTACTGCTTTGACCCATTGCCCAGAGGATAGGTGTGCAAACTTTAGAGTTTTGTTTTTGTCAGTGTGTGTGTGTGTGTGTGTATGTGTGTGTGTGTGTGTATGTGTATGTGTGTGTGTATGTGTGTGTGTGTGTGTGTGTGTGTGTGTCTATGCCCCTGCACATGTGCCCCTGGAGGTTAGGAGGGATGTCAGATGTCCTGGATTACATTGGGACGACCTGATATAGAGGCTGGGAACTGAACTTGGGACTGTGGATCCTTTGGTTCAGGTTTACAAGCTGCTGTTCACCCGTGACTGTGAGGGGGCTGAAGCCCTGGAGCCCAGGTCTGGGTCTTAGCCAATCAGAAATACGGAAATATCCTGTTCACTTCCCCACATTTCTCATTCCAACAGGCTCATTTCCTAAATTGGCCAGGGGAATTGCATCTGACCAGTAAAACGTGGCTCTTCTTGACTGAATAACACACATTCATTTACTAAGATTACCCCCCCCCCCGTTGGATGCTGTAAAGCGCTTTAAAGCACTGTAGTAAGTCCTGAGGCCAGCAGGAATGGACGGCCATTACCCTACAGTGACCTTAGACCCACCGGACTTGAAGTAGTCCGTCCTGACGGCAGATCACCTGCTCCCCTTTAGACTGGGCCGCAAAGGTCGTAGTCCTCCCAGTCTCTCACATCTTCCTGCGTCTTCCATCACTTCCCTCCCTCTGTTCCCAGGTTGCATCCGTTTTCCAGATCCGGTCCTAGGCAGGAAGACTTTTCTCCCCGGGCTCTGCTTGTGCTGCAGTTGAGCTCTTCCTCATAGTCCTTTGATGGTGAAGCCTGAAGTTGATCGTAGAACTAATCTATCCTTATCAACAAAGGTCGGCCGTTTCGCTTAAAGCTACGTATCATGGTTCAGGGCTGGAATTTTAGAGGTTGGCAATGTTTAGCCATGAAAGTTTAGATGATACAGGTTAAAGTCTATACCTGTTATAAGTTCTCAACATAGCAAGAACCTAACGCAATGGTACGCAGAAGTGCTCGCTGCTGAAAAGCAAAACCGAGGGGCCCTGTGAAAGTGAGGAGGGTGACATTTATGTCATTAAAGGTCCAGCCACTTAAAACAGCCACATGAAAACAACTCTTCGACCTGACATCTGCAGACAGAGAATACTGTGTTTGCCTTAAGAAGAATTGCACTTTAATGCTGTAGAATTATAGAAAATTATATTGTAGGGAACTCATAGGAAACTCTATTGTATAAAGTTTTACCACCCGAAGCTCCTTGTTTGACAGGAGTTCAAAGAGGAAAAATGAACACATTCGTTAAAAAAGGTAGTTCCATGTATCGATTAGTTGTTGATAAACCAGTCACTTGGGAAAGAGAATCTCAGTTGAGTGATTACTGCCATCAAGTTGACCTGTGGACACAGTTATGGGGCATTAATTTTTCTTGCTTAGTGATGGATGTGGGGGGACCAGCCCACTGAGGGCAGTGCTACCTTTGGTCAACTGGTCCCGGGGTTGTATAAGAAAGCAGGCTAAGTAAGTCATGGAAGCAAGCCAGTAACCAGCCGCCCCCCCCCCCCACCCCCGCTGTCTGGTGTGGGGTTTGTCACTACAGATAGGAAACTAGGACATTATGCTTCCAATGACTCAGCATATAATTTAAACAATGTTCTTATCTTTAAGGTTACTCAAATATGGAAATATCCTGCAGAATTTCAGGTGCACCATTACGAGATCATAACTATGACAAGGGTATAGAGGCGTGGCCAGCCCTGCCATAGGTGTGCCTTCTGCTTCTTCCTGGAAGGGAACTGGGAGGGGTCCGCAGACCGAACCATCTGTGATATGATCTCTGTCCTTCATGAAAGCTTGAACTGGCTACAGCCTGGGCTCCCTCAGGAGGCTCTCTTCGATATTGATCAGTGACAAGTCCCCGAAACTCTTTTCTAGCTGTGGGAATATTCCAGCCACCTGCCTGTGTGTGTGTGAGGGTGAGGCTGTAGGTGCCTCAACAGTCCGCAGAGGACGTGTGTCTTACATGTGCAACGCTGCAGTTGGCCCTGACATCCCATTGCCAATGGATGAGGCCACCTGTTGACATGTTGGTTTATCATTTTAGCCTTAATTATTTACCGGATGACTGGTGACTTAGATCCCCCAGAGCTGCAGTTACAGCATTAGCGTGTCACTGGCAGTGGTGCTGGGAACAAAACCTGGTGCTGTTACCTACGGAGTCAGTTCTCCACCCACACTTAGAAGATCTTACACTTGTTCACTGCCAGTTTCAGTGAATGCTGTTCTTAAAGATTCTGTGATTAGAAGCTGGGGTGGTGGTGCCTGCTTTCAATCCTGGGAGGCAGAGGCAGGCCCCAAATTCCCCTTTTCTTCATTTTGATAAACATTTGTTTTTTTCTTGTTAATAGTTTTGGGATAGGATTTTCATAAGTACTCTAGATAACTTAAAATGCATATAAATGCAGAATAAATAATAACAGGAGGTTACAAATTTCCCTGTTGCTCCTATCAGATTTTAAACATAGGTTTAAGGCCAAAAATACATGTCTGTGGCTGTTGTGACCAGTATCAAAGCTGTCCTAGATCTGTTCCTTCAGAGTAATTGTCCTGTTGGATGATCCTGCCTTGGCAGCATCCTGGTATATTTGGCCAATAAATTATGAAGGCATCAAATGAACAATGGATTTAAAGAGGACTATACTCAACCTACCAACATCTGAATTACTTTAAAAAAAAAAAAAGATTCATTTTCAATGTATGAGTGTTTTTCTTGCATGTTTGTCCTGAGCCATATTTGTCTGTGGTTCCCCAGGAAATGAGAAAAGTGTGTCAGATCCCCTGGAGTTATGGGCTGTCCTGAGCCAGCATGTGGATGTTGAGAATCAAACATCTGAATGAGCAGCCAATGCTTCTAACTGATCCATCTCTCCAGTCCCTGAGTTTTAGTTTTTATTAAGAGCAGGGAGGGGGAGTGTGTTGAGTCTCACACCACAGCTTAATTTATTAAGCAATACCCAGTACTATAACCTTTAAGAAAAGGCTCAGTAAACACTGTCTTACAAGACTGGAGTCGAGAAGTGGCTCAGTGGTTAAGACACCAGGTTCTGTTCCTAGCCCACTTCAGGGGGTTCAGTGGTGCCTGTAACTCCTGCTTTAAGGATCTGATGCCCTCCTCACCCCAGTGGGCACCTGTTCTCATGTGTGCCACCCCCCACAGTTAGAAATAAAAACACCTGAAAGCTTTTCTCATCCACTCCTCACACCATGACTTTATGAGTCCTTGTCTGGTGTAACCATGAGCAAACATTACCAGCTATCGGCCCATTCCAAGCTTCTCGTCCCAACCAGGCCAGGTACACTTTGCCCAGCAGAATATTAAGTAGTTACTTTTTGTTTCCTTCTGTCTCCTTTTGGGGGGATAATAGTTCAACTCTTTTCCATAGAGAACCATTTATTAGCCGATATTAATGGCTGGGCATGTTCAGTGTGATTGGAGTGTGGCAAATCGGAGCACCTCATTCCCCAGGCACAAGGAATGGTTTTGAGATCAAATTAAATCAAACTATGATTTCAGAAATTGCAGGAAGGGACTCTTCATTAGCAGGGACATAAAGGGCTGTGGATGTAAAGCCAGAAGTTCTGGCAGCTTTCCTATTACTGTGTGGGTTGGCAGCTGCCACTGACGAAAAACTGGCTTCTAGAACTCACACAGAGGGAGGAGGAAATGGTGAAGGCTGGACCCTGAGTCAGACTGGTCTATCCCTCCCTATAGTTTGCCTCTCACCCTTTTCTGGGACATATACTTCTTTATAATTTAGACATTGGAGTTGTGTTTCTGACACTTATAAAGGAACCATCCTAGACTGACATACTTCCTCATATGAAGGAGGAGCCAAGGCTTACCTCTGATGTGGGTTGGCCTTTTCTCCCACCTCTTGCAAGCAACAGAGCAGCTAGCCAGGCTGGTCCTGGACCTTCAGAGCCCAGATCCCATCAGTGCTGTGGCTAATGAGAGCCTAGCCGACAGGTGCGTGTGCCTTCTTGCCGAGTGATGCTGGTGTCTCTCAGCTCTGGCGTCGGATCACAGATCCTCAGAGAATCTTCTACCGTGTCTCATCTTCCCATTCAAGATTTCTTAGACTTTTTCCGAAGAATATTAACTTCATTTTTACATGTATGTGTGTTTCTCCTGCATGTATGTGTGTTCACTATGCATGTGCCTGACGCTTGTGGAGGTCAGAAGGGCTCCGTGGATCTGGAGTTACAGATGACAGGAAGCTGCCTGACCAAAGTGGAACAAAACTCTCGTTCTTCAAGAGAAGTGTGTATTCTTTAAATGCTGAACCATCTCTCCAGCCTCGCATGGGAGGCTTCTTATTGCCCGTGGAATCCTTAAATGTAACCTTGAGACCCTCAACCCTCTGCTTGGGATCTTGATCCTGCTTGGACTGGATTTGAGTTTGCCCAACACTCTGAACTAATGCTGAGTTTGAATTCCTGAAAACTGTGTTCCACCCTGAGTGGGACCAGCCTTTCTCGGGTAGTTTGACCTATAACTTCTACTCGCAGAATCCCTGCTTAGCTTGCTCTCGTCTCTGGGGATGATGACAGAAGTTACGTTCATAAGGCCTTCATTAGTCTTCCTCCATTCTTGAATGGCATTGACTATGCCAGGCAATGACTAAAAAAGAAGTTTGTTCAGCTTGGTTGTAGAGCTGGAGTAGCCTCCCGGGTACGTTTCTGTTGGACCCCTTTGTTTGTCCCCCTTGTCAGACTGCACAACCTCAGCAGTGTGTCTAAGATGGGACCACACACTGAAATAGGAATTCGGTGACAGAGGAGGGTCAGTCTTGATCTGTTCTAACAACCCACGCTCAAGGAAGCCAACCAGGACCCCACAGAACGACGTCAATCTCTTCTATGAGAAGTTCTTCCTTGTCTGAGCCCCAGTTCCTAAAGCTTCACAGGAACCCTGACTATGGTCCAACGTCCCAACACAGGAACGCACCCGAACCATAGGCAGAGCACTTTGGTAGATGCGGGTGTCCTGACCTGTGTCAGCGACTTACAGGTCAAATAGGCCTCGAAACCTGCAAGCTCCGTGCATTCTCTCACAGCTCTTAAGTGAGATTGCTTTTGGGAGCTCTCCGGTCAGACTCAGTGCTACCACATCTAAAGCAACACCCGCAAAGGAACAAATTAGTCCCACTTATGGCCAGGTACCTGGAGAGTCTGTGACTTCAGCAAGTTTGATCCTGTCCAGTCAGTCACTGAGCACATTCTCAGCCTGGCTCTTTGGATGGGGCGAGGGAGAGGAGGGTGTCCAGAGAGGGCTCCATTGCAGGAATTGCCCCTGAAATTACCTTGAAAGAGGATGTTGGGGCTGACCATAAGGACTCAGCATCAATGGTGAAGCTGGGCATATTTAATTTATCATCCATCTTATACTCACATGGAGCTGCAGGAGTGCGGGGGTACAGACGTGTGGACTGTGGAGGTTAGCAGGTGTGGAGTGTGGAGGTGTGGAGGTGTGTGGAGGTGCAGGGGTGTGGAGTGTGGAGGAGTGTGGAGTGTGGAGGTGCAGGGGTGTGGAGTGTGGAGGTGTGGGGTGTGGAGGTGCAGGGGTATGGAAGTGTGGGGTGTGGAGGTGTGTGCGAGTGTGGAGGTGTGGAGTGTGGAGGTGTGTGGAGGTGCAGGGGTGTGGAAGTGTGGGGTGTGGGGCATGGAGGTGTGTGGGGGTGTGGAGGTGTGGAGTGTGGAGTGAGGAGGTGTGTGGAGGTGCAGGGGTGTGGGGTGTGGAGGTGTGGAGTGTGGAGTGTGGAGGTGTGTGGAGGTGCAGGGGTGTGGGGTGTGGAGGTGTGGAGGTGTGTGGAGGTGCAGGGGTGTGGGGTGTGGAGGTGTGGAGGTGCAGGGGTGTGGAGGTGTGAATATATGGAAAAGATGGGACAATGCAGAGGTGCAGAGGTACATGCTCTTCCTTGCCAGGACCTTAGGAGCTGGAGACTGCTTCCAGATCTAGATTGCTTTGTCCCCAAGGAACCTTGGGAAAACTACTCAGCCTAGATCACTGATCCAGCCAAGATTTTCTTTTCTCCTAGTAACCTGGGATCATCTCCTGTTCTGAACTAAACCAGCCTGTGGAGCTCTTGCTCCACTAAGAGATTCTGGGAGAGGAAATGGAACCCAGAGAGGAGTTCTGAGAACCCCCAAGGCAAATGTAGTCAAGGCAGGGAGATTCTTGAACCCCAAATCTCATGAGGGTCCCCACTCAAAATGGAGCATTTTTCCCTAAAAATGAACTGCGTAGCCGAACGTGAAGGCCCTGCCTTCTGAGTCTACTGAGGAACCTGGGGTCCATGGTGGGAACCCCGCCCCCACAACCCCAGTCCCCCCATGCTCTCCAGGGTGGAGGAATGGAGCACGTGGGTCACCTGGTAACAGTAAAGCAGAGATGGTAAACGCAGGTGACACCCTGAGCTAGCTCACAAAGTCAGTCCAGCACACAATGGACCACGTCAAGTCTCACGCCTGCAAGAAAGTTGTTCTGAGTTTAAGGAAGGAAAAAAACACCTACTGCAAATGAACTTGGGCACACCTATGTACAGGTGGAGACAGACTGTCCTGGACTTGCACAAACTGAATGGGTTTGAGCATATGGTAAGTGCCGGGTGATCACCTGATCCCTGACTAGTTAGTCTATAAACGTGTCCTCATGTTCTTTTCTTTTGTTTTCCTTTTCTTAATAACCCATCTTCAACTAACTTCAGCATGTGACACTTGGGCATTTTTAAAGGCACATAGCCCAGGATTTCTTTCTTTGTGAAATGTTTTCTGTAGTATCTTTCTCTTTTCTATTTACCATCATGCAGGCATGTATGTATTATGATCTATATATGTGATGTATGCATATGGTATACATCATATGCATGTGTATATCTATCATCTCTAGCACATATTATCTAACTATTATTGATGTTGAAACATAGTCTTAAGACTATGTTTAAATTCACTATGTAGCTGACCTTCTGATTTTTCTGATTCCGTTGGGACTACAGGGGCCTGCCACCATGCTGTTTGTTTTGTTTTAAAATCTAATTTAACTTACAAGGCAACTTGTCTGTCTGTCTGTCTGTCTGTCTCTGTGTGTGGCTTATACATATGCATGCATGGATAGAGGTCAGAGCTCAACTTGAGGTTCCTCCCTCTCATGCTTGCAATCTTATTTTTTAAGACCAGAATCTCCCACTAAACCTGGAGCTGTGGTTTCAGCTCGGTGGCTGACCAGCCTTCCCTCTCCTCCCCTGTTTCTGCCATTTCAGTGTGGGGATGCGGACGTGTCACCATGCTTGGCTTTTGTGTGCCTGCTGCGTTCCAAACTCTACTCACCCTGTTCTTCACCGATGGAAGTCATACCTTTTACCACCAATATAATATTGTGAAGATTTTTTTTTTTGAATGGTAAACTCATTTGAGAAGGGTTGATGATGAGGTCACATGAGAAAAGAAGGAAGAAGGAAGGAGGGAAGAAAGAAGGAAGGGAGGGAGGGAAGGAAAGAGGGAGGGAGGGAAGGAAGGAAGGAAGAAGGGAGGGAGGGAGGAAAGGAGGGAAGGAGGGAGGGAGGGAGAGAGGGAAGGAAGGAGGAAGGGAGGGAGGGAGGGAAGGAGAGAGGGAGGGAGCAGTTTAAGGTCCCACAGAAACTCCAAACGGAGAGTAATTTCTTGTTATAGGAAGATAACACTTATTTATATTTCATTGTTATGTCTTTATAGTCAGAAAAATCCAGAGAGCACCAGAGGCGCTGAGAGATGACATGTCCTTCTGTGTCTTCCAGGTGGGGACACAGTGGGCCAGGGCATGACTCGTACCGTTGGCGTGTTGCTGTGTGGAGGTCAGCTCAGAGCCATGCAGGCAGCCACGCGTGCTCAGCTCCTGACTGCCAACTTATTTTGTTTCTGCAAAGACAAAAGACAACTATTGATAGCTGCCCTGCCCTCAGCTCAGATGTGCCGTGTGTCTCGGTGAAATGATCTTTTCCAGTTATTCGATTGCCAGATAAACGTAACAAGGAACTTGTCATGTTTTTCAGTGGAACAAAACTCTAGCAAACAAACAAAAGAAAGAAAGCAAAGACAGGTAACATGCGTTTCCTATGAGCTTTGTGTTTCACTCACCAATGTGGTTGTATTTCTCTTCCTCCCTTGGACAGCCCTGGTCTCTCTGGCCTTCCCTGAGTGCTCTTCCTTTCTCTGGCATGTTGCCAGTTCAGTCAGACTCAGCTATGACCCATCTCCTGCCTCCCCCAAAGAGCTGTGTCTCCTAAGGGGTCTGTGCTCTGTCTTTACTCATCACTAAGACCAGTGAGTGCCTCAAACACAGTAAAGGGTCAATAAATATTGCCTGGGACTTTGAAGTCACACTGAAATAGACCATGTCATCATCAGCTTCTAATTAAACTCAGAATTATTTTTGTTTGCCCAGGACTGGAGATAGGACAGGACGTAGGCCCCTGCATATGCTAAGCAAGAGATCTACAACTGAACTATGTTGTCGGCCCCTGGGATGAGATTTGGGTTGTCAATAGTCAGGACATTACCATGGAAGCAGAGAGAAAAGAAATAAGCAAACAGAAAAATTTCAGATATAACAACTAGTGTGTGTGTGTGTGTGTGTGTGTGTGTGTGTGTGTAATATTATAAAACTTTCTGCCTGCTATGCAGAAGCTGCAACTGGGTAGTATGGAGCAAGGCTATTTTAATTAGCAAGACCAAAAGACAACCTTCGGAGGCAGCATCAGAGCTGGAATTTGAAAGAGGCCTGTGAGTAACCTGCATTGATTCCCATTGGCCAGTGTGGTCAAGGGTCCTGGGGAGTGTGAGAGCAGGTCATTCCTTATCCAGAGATCTCTTCCTGAGCTAGAATGTAAGCAATGCTCAAGTTCCTTTGGGCACTTGGCTCTGGGAAACACCTTTCCTTTCCTTGCTGGCTGCTGGGCTTTTCCTCCCTTGCTTCCTCCGATCCCTGGGATTGCCTCTAAGCACCCTTTCCTTCCAGATCCAGCCCCATCCTAACCCTGCTTGACTCACCCCAGGGAGTCCAGTGAATCCATTCTTGACTGGTTCCCTTTGGGAAGGTATCTCAGCATGTGTCCTGGCTCACATCACATCATTTGTTCTACAGATTCCCCAACACTCAACACTCTACTTGGTGTCAGATACTGGGCTGGGATTTAGGACTTAACCATGAACAAGAGTTGATCATTTCTCAAGGAAGCTCTTATTTTATGCTAAAGAAACTACTTTGTAGAAACCTCTTCCCAGCAACAATGTGTGGAAGTAGCTGACAGGGAGCCAGGCTGGATAGGGGAAGTCACAACGGACGTGAACATGAACCTGGCTCCTCCTCCTGAAGACGTGGCTGTTCCATCTCTTTTCCAAAAAACCTTCCAGGTTCCATTTATCAACACCCCTCTCCCGTGCTTGAGCCCACCTCTCATGGCCATGTGGTAAATCCTGACCAGTCATCATGGAACTTTTGCAGAAAAGGCGAGGGGAGGGGTGGAAGCTGGAGTTCTTGAGAGCATACATTGTTAGGCTGATACTCTGGCAGCTGTCTTCCCTCCATAAAGGAAGAATGTGTGTGAAATTAGCTAGGAGGAAGGAAGGGAGGGTGGCCATGAGCACAAAGTCCACGGTAGACTCCTAAATCAAGCTGGACACCCTTGACCCCAATGACCAAGAGTGTGGGACTGTTTTAGTTACCTCTACTTACAACCTCCCAAATTTCTGAACAACAAACTGTCTCAGGGTCTTATTGCTGTGAAGAGACACCATGACCAAGGCAACTTTTACAAAGGAAAACATATCACTGGGGCTGGCTTACGGTTTCAAAGGCAGACATGGTGGAGAAGCTGAGAGCTCTACATCTTACCTCTCAGGCAGCAGGAGACAGTGTGCTACACTGGGCATAGCTTGAGCAGAGAAGACCTCAAAGCTCCCAGAGTGACATTTCCTCCAACAAGGTCTCACCTATTTTAAAAAGGCCACGCCTCTTAATAGTCCCAGTGGGCCAAGCATTCAAACACACAAATCTCTAGGGGTCATTCTTATTCAAATCACCACACAAACTGAAGAGCACAGTAAGTTTCCTGGCCAAGCTATCACAGTTAGCAAGAGCTGAATTTGGGGAAATCTAATTTCAGAGACTGTAGAGTGTAGACTGCCTCTGAGGTTAGAGCAGGAATGGAGAGAGCTCAGCGGGGTTGAGAGCCGCTGGTGTCATTGAAGCTGTGTGGCTCAAGGACTGGATGGCTGTGATAAGTACGGGGAAGCAACGGGGACAGAGAACACATGGGTGCCAGACACAGACTAAAAAGAGTTGGCAGGGTTGTGACGAGTGTGATCTGGACATTGTGAGTATAAAGTGTTTGGGGCATTTGAACGGAGAAGCTGAATCCCCAATAGACAGGCTTCTGCTGGCCGGGTCCCTTCAGTACTTCAACCAGTCTTATTTGGAGTCCTGGACTAGGTGACAGGGACTCACTCACGGCAGACACTTCTTCAGATGTACATTTACCTAAATGATCTCAGAGGTTACCTGTGATTACATGTAAAGCAAGAACAAAATGAGATTTTAGTATCATGGTTTGTTCATGTGTGATCACCCCATAGTGTTTTAGTGGAGAGGAAAGTAATTAACACACATACACACACAAACATAAACACAGACACACATACACATGGAGAGACACATATACACACAGAGACATGCATACACAGACACACATATACACATAGAGACATGCATACACAGACACACACAAACACACAGAGACATGCATACACAGACACACACAAACACACAGAGACATGCATACACACACACACACATATACACAGAGGCACATAAACACACACAAACATACACACATGTGCAGGACAATGTTGTGTTATGAACCAGTTGTGCCCAGCGACAATGAACGTGAGGCTGCTGATGCTGTCCATTAAGACACTGTGAAGAGCAAAGAGACTGGAACACAAAGGTTGAGGTTAATGTGTAACCCGGGGGTAAGATGGCACTTACCATAAAGATAACACTATAGGCACACAGGATAATAGATGAGTCTTCCTTACCTAAACACGTCCGAATGATTTACACGGCATCCCCTGCACGAGTGGGCTCAACCCCCACTCCTCTGCCATCTAGACTTTGAGTATGGTGAGCCGTGCTAACCGGCTGCTTCTAAAGAAGTACCGCATAGAGAAGGAAGAAAAATCACTTCACAGCAGAACTGGCAAGTACGCTTAGGGAGGCCAACAGCAACAGTAAAGATCTGTGTTCACAGGGACCCCTCAGGTGAGGTGAGGAACACAGGGCGTGATCTCTGAATTCTCAGAGCCCATGGGAAAACATCAGACAAGTGCAGCCAAGGGACTTTCTTCTAAGTATCTGCTTGGTACACCTCAGAATTGTCAAGACCATCAAAGAAAACCTGAAGCCCATCAAAGTCCAGAGGGGCTAGAGGAGACAAGGAATCAATGCGGGCTGAGCTGTTGAAGTAGAGCTGATTCGGGGCATTAGTGGGAAAACCTCACAGTGGCTGGAGTTTAGTTAACACAATTGTACAAACCTCAGATTCTCATGTTTGATAACTGAATATAAAAACGGAGCAGGAAACTAAGTAAGAAGATGTATTGTCTTCGCAAAATCATATACAGACCAAATCTGCTGCTGCTCTGATCTTAGATTTCCCAGCCTCCAGAACCGAGAAACAAGTTCCTGTCCTGCGAGCCTCCCAGGCAAAGGGATTTTGTTATGGTAGCTTCAGTGGGTTATTAAAATGATCAAAATTATTTCAAATTGTTACTGTTGTTTAATAAATAACACCTTTGCATCTCTTCCTGATGGAACTCTGTCCACATGACCAGACCTCTCTTTCTGAGCTTCCCACCAGCCAGCCTGTAAGCCGGAACTGGCCAAGGTCTGCGTCCCCTCTCAGTCCTCAGCTTAGCGGTCCCTGTCACTCTCGGCCTCTTCATAGCAGAGAGTTCAGCCAACCATAGTCGTGTCTGTGTTTTTGCACCTCTAGAGCAAAGAGACACAAGAGGGGTTAATTTGGGCATTTTCCTAGCCCAAACACCTGACCAATCTGTAGGTTAGGATGTCAGTTCGTTAAAAAACAAACAGATAAAAACAACCCTTCCGGTGCCCACAGCCACTGTCTGGCTTCCTCTGCCTGAGGTGTTGATTTTCTTCCTATTCTGTTTATTTTCTGGTGTGTCTAAAATCAGATGGATACACTTCTTCATAATGACAGTGTGTTTCTACTCTGTGTCACTGTGTCTTCAGTTGTATGGTGGGGCTGGAGAGATGGCGCAGCAGTTAAGAGCACTGACTGTTCTTCCAGAGGTCCTGAGTTCAATTCCCAGCAACTACATGGTAGCTCACAACCATCTGTAATAAGATCCAATGTCCTCTTCTGGCGTGTCTGAGGACAGCTACAGTGTACTCATATGAATAAAATAAATGAATCTTTTTTTTAAGTTGTGGGGCTTGCTTTTTTATGAATTTCACCTGCCTTTTAATTGCCATGTGAAAATGAATATCCATCAACTCATAACTTCAGTTAATAAGAGTTCATTCAAGTGCTTTGGAAACAAAGCTACATCTCGCCTTTGGTGATTGGCACTGCTTTCCTCTGGTTCTCCTGGTCTATGCTACTGTTTCTTTCTCTTTTCTTCCCACTGGAACAAAGGCAGAGTCAAGGAAAGGAATTAAAAACCCAACGACCAATTTCCCTCTGTGTAGGAATTGCTTCTCAAAGTCCCCCCAGAGACACGGGAGCGGCAGGAAAGTGGGGCATGTTTCCATTTTACAGATAGAGATTCTGGACCTCCCCCAAGCCATCGGCCAACCCCAGGGGATAAGTATCTCTATGGTACACATTGCATTAGCCTCCAGTGGGCAGGAGCTGGGAATGTGCACCGAGTGCCTGCTCTGGACCAGACACTGCAGAATCACCCCAAACAGCTGTAAGCGATTAACAGGCGTCACCTTTGAAGGATACATGCTGTTCACCACCTGTGGATGTCTTGGTTAATGGTTTCCTCTGGGGCCCCCTCAGCCTTAAGAAACATGTGACTAGTCATTTATGGGGAGGACCCAGCCCTCTGGGGGTGGTACTATCCCTGAGCTTGTGGCCCTGGGTTTTCTAGAAAGCAGGCTGAGCAAGCCATGAGGAACAAGCCAGTAAGCAGCATCCCTTCATGGTCCCTGCACCAGCTCCTGCCTCCAGGTTCCTGTCTTCCTTGAGTTCCTGTCCTGATTTTCCGTGAAGATTAAAGCAATGGTAATCCTCGGACTGTCCCTAAAGGATGGATCGCAGCAGTCTCTCCCTTTCCTCTTCCATAGCACGGGAGCAGAAAATGCCATGCGTAAATGTGCATTGTTGACAAGGATCAAAGCCTTCCTCTGGTGCTTGTGCTGACATTGTCAGTGTGTGCAAAACCCAACAACAGCACTTCTCCCAGGGTGACTGCAACTCGAGGATGCTCCCTACAGAGACCCCCTAAGAAGGCCAGCTAACCTGCCTACCCTCTCACTGTACTTAAAAGTGCTGAGCTTATAGGCAAGTTGGAACAAGTACAACCACCCGATCCTTGCTTGTCTGTGTGTCTATCCTTTCTCCATTCCCTTATTGGTCCAGTCAGGTTTTCTGGACCAAGCCTTGTTGGATGCAGGGAACACAAGGAGTTGACCACCATATATACGTTTTATTTTCCTATAGCAGCATGACTAAGAGCTGCAAACTGTCCATTTCCAGGTAATATGATGACATTTGGAATACTTCCTGATTCTGCCTACACAACAGAGGAACAGCCCCTCCCCAGTGACTGTACCATAAACACCCATTGCTGGTAGAGGTCTTGGCGCAGCATCCACAGAGACTGCCTTCCAGGAAGGATGAGGTTTCCACCTGCTTTCATAACCGTAGACGAGCTTCTGTTGTGTCTACTGATTGTGTGGTGGGAAGCGCAGATGCCACACACACATGTGGGAGCCAGGGAGCCGCTGTAGGAAGTTAGATCTCTTTCCACTGTGTGAGCCTTGAGGATTAAACTCAGGTTGTCAGGCTTGGAAGGGAAGCACCTTTGCTGCCGGAGCCATCTCCTTGGCCCTGGAACTTCATATCATCCTGTTAGAATGACAGGAGAGAAATAAGATAGAAAAGTGGAAGAGTAGGGCCATGCTAGACCCTAGCTCGTATCCAAAGATATGGCAACCCCAGAGTTTGGTGGGTCTAAACATGTAGGTGGTGGAATCAGAGAGACAGGGGCATGACTATTTGGGGTTCTGGTCAACAAAATTTGTACAACAGGCAGGTGGCAACACAGAGGTGCGGCCTATCTGGGCCCTCAGGCTAGAAGCAGGACCCTTGAAACAGCAGAGTTAAGAATGTAGTGAGGAGTTCCAGCCCTCAGGGAAAAGAGAGCACTCTGGTGAGGAGGAAGCCGGTGGCGAGGCTCCAAGACAGGCAGCTGCGGTCTGGGGCTGGGTTCCAGGGCGAGCTGGGACCAGAGTCCAAATGTGAGCTGAGCAGGTGCCCAGTCATATGCCAGGCTTGGCCCCAGGAGTCGGCAGAGAGTTTCTGGAACAGGACCTGTGGATGAAAAAGAGCTGTCCTTAGGCCCCCAGATCTAGTCTTGGGAACACAGGGCTGGCTCCTCCTGCCCTGTGAGAGGCAAGGGTCTCACCATGTGATAGAACTAGCCCTGGGTAGGCCCACCCAGGCTGTCAGCAGGTGGGGAAGTTGTATAGGTGTCTTGGGGCTGAGCCATTGCTCCATCTTACCCTTTCCACCTGACTCATTACCCCCGTCAGGCAGCCAATCTTACACATTGGAACAACTGGGGTCTTAAAAGAACTGTCAGTAATTCTGCTCCAAATCTCTAACTATAAACACAAAAAGAAATTATAGATGGTAGACGTGTGCATGCATACACTGAGATTTATGCTCGCCTAGGTCTTACACACACAGTGGCAGTTAAATTTCTAAAAAGTAACATTGAGATCCTGTTTTTTTGTTTGTTTTGTTTTTGAGATATGGTCTTGGGGTCTTATTACATAGCACTGGCTAGCCCAGAGCTGGCTATATAGAACAGAGATGTGCCTCAGTCTCTGGATTTAGCTAGGATTAAAGGTGTGTACCACCTCACATAGCAAGATGCTGCTTTTGTAAATAAACCCTCCTAGGAATTGTCAAGTGCCTGACAGGTCTCATACATTCTAACTTTTATTTTCTTTTTCTTATTTAACTGTAGACATTCAAAGCTAAGCATCTTTACTTTGTTATCAAATATAGTTGATTTCACCTTTTAACTCACTTTGCTATTAGTTTGGTTTTTAAGTCCTGGATGCAATAATTTTATGGATGTGTGTCTCATGAAATTTACAATGATTTGGAAGATATATTGTATTATTTGGAAGGATAAAGTAATCAATGCTTAGGTTTTCTAGCATTTTTAAAGGATGTACCAGCAACATTTATGAGCTGACAGTCGACTGAGACGCTGACAAGCAGTCTCTGCTGTCACAAATGCTGTCCTGCCTTAGAAGCCGGCTGGAGGGTTTGAGCCCAGACTTCACCCTCTGTTGTGCAGCAGCGTGTGTAGGAAGGATGGCATCTAAGTTCTTCCTGCTAGAAACTTCTGGAGTCTCACTGTGGCAGCACGTCCCACTTGGCACCTATTCCCCCCCCCCCCCCCCCCCGCCACCCTTCCAAACACACCTAGGAATGTTGGCTGCATCCTCTCTGGGTAACTCACACAATAGTTTTGCAGTCCTTTATCTGACCCACTTGGTCAACGAGGCGCCTTGACTCACTGATATCGGGCTAGAGAAAGGCCTGCAGCGTCACTGGGCCATTCCTCAGGGTGGGGCAGGAGGGAGATGAAACTGGATCTGCCCTTTCATTGGGAGCATCATCTCCTGGCGCTCAGAGCAAGCCTGTGCTCTCACTCCTGAGGAGGAACGAACCTCACTGACACTTGGTCACTGTCACCTGGTCACTGCCACCTGGTCACTGTCACCTGGTCACTGCCACCTGGTCACTGTCACCTGGTCACTGTCACCTGGTCACTGCCACCTGGTCACTGCCACCTGGTCACTGTCACCTGGTCACTGTCACCTGGTCACTGTCACCTGGTCACTGTCACCTGGTCTTCCCTTTGTGTATAGCCATCCTCCCTGTAATAGTCTTTTTTTTTTTTCCCAGAGAGTTTCACTCTATAGCCCTGGCTGTCCTGGAATGCATTCTGTAGACCAGGCTGGCCTCGAACTCACAGACATATCTGCCTGCCTCTGTCTCCCGAATGCTGGAATTAAAAGTGCATGCCACAACTGTCCAACAATAGTAATTCTTTAAGTTATACTTTGCATTTGTGGTGTGTGTGTGTGTGTGTGTGTGTGTGTGTGTGTGTGTGTGGTGTGTGTGTGTGTGTTTAAGAATGTGTGAGCACATAGAGGCCAGAGGTCATTATAACCCTCAACTGTACTCCACCCTATTTTTTGAGACAGGGTTTCTCCTTGAACCTGGAACTCACCGATTCAGCTGATTTGCCAGCAAGTGTAACACCCAATTATCTGTTTCTGTCCCCCAGCTCTGAGGTCACAGATGAGTCTTGCCATGCTTTGCCTTTCCATGGGGACTGTAGGTCCAAACTCAGCTCTGACCTTTCTCAGTGCCATTCCCACTGACCCATCACCCTGACCCGCAGGTTTGTTTTAAAAGTGTGTTTTAGGGCCGACAGAGCGGCTTAGTGTGTAAAAGTGCTTGCTGCACAAGTGTGATCACTGAGTTTGACCCCCAGAGGTGGAAGGAGAGAGCTGACCCCACAAAGCCACCCTCTGCCCGCCACACATCTGCTGCGCATGCCCGCGCATGCGCATACCCATACATGCTCTGGGCCAGTCTGGCTCTATAAACGAGACCCTGTCAATCTGAACCAAAACATAAAACAAAAGTCCACAGATTTTGCTGTATTCTAGCAGTGATGTGGCCCCAACACAGCTTTGCAACTTGGCTGTGCAGTTGACTCAGCAAAGAACACTAGCCTAATTTACATTGACGCGCACACACACACACACACACACACACACACACACACACACACCTGCACTTTTTTGAGCACCTGGAAGCATTTTGCAGAAAGAAAGGTGACTTCTTATAGTTTTATGAGACATGTCTGGGACACATCGGAGGTAGGAGACCTTTAGCTCCACTGACTTACCCAGAGACTTTTTCTAGAAATAATTTTAGTCAAGGAATTTCACCCATAGTCCGCATCTCTGCCAAAGGACAACCAGGAGAGGGAAGGCAAATCAAGAGGGGAGACAAAACCAACAAAGCCCTTTGCTAGCAAAGCTGCCAGTGTTCAGATGCTGTGTGGTGTCCCGTTCTCCGACCCCCCCCCCCCCCGGAGGCACAGCTGCCTGTCACAGCTCAGCTCAGAACTGAGTCACTGGAGGAATGGATGGAACCGTTCGTAGGGAAGAGTGGAATAGATTCACTAGGAGACAGAGGCCATTCAACCCCGTCTGCAGTGTTCTGGGACTCTGGGAGGTCATCCTCCCAGGACATGGAAAAGGAAACTTGGGTCTGACCTCGAGTCAGCATGAAGTAGCTCTGTCATTTTCTAATTGCCATTTAGGAGCATTTGGCTGCACCTAGAAGTGATGGGTGTCTGTATCTGAGAACTGTCTAGCATTGGCACACCATTAGCACACCAGTCTTTCAGACTTGGGTCTCAAGACTCAGCTCAGCTCGCTCATGCACACAGGTTTCCATTTTGCACAAGGTGGCAGCCCCCCTGTTGAGGGGAAACAGTGTGTTTCCCACTTGTCCTGACAGGCACTTACTCTGACATTTCACCTCTACTTCACTGTTCAAAGTTAAAAGACTTTCCTAAGCCCACCAGTGACAGAAACCCAATTTGAATATATTTAAGCAAAATTGGAAAATTGTAGGCTCTTGGGGAATCTAAAAGTAAGTCTGGGCAGCTGACTCTAAGAGGTGAAGCCGTGCAGGCATGCAGAGTTTTGCAGAGGTGAAGCCATGCAGTCATGCAGTGTTTTGCAGAGGTGAAGCATGCAGTCATGCAGTGTTTTGCAGAGGTGAAGCTGTGCAGGCATGCAGTGTTTTGCAGAGGTGAAGCCGTGCAGGCATGCAGTGTTTTGCAGAGGTGAAGCATGCAGTCATGCAGTGTTTTGCAGAGGTGAAGCATGCAGTCATGCAGTATTTTGCAGTCTTCTCTTGTCACTTTTCTTGTGTTGATGTCACATATCCCCTTTCCGCTCAGCTGCCGCAGTGCCCACGAAGATCTCTAGCCTTACGCATCACCGCGGCAGAAACAGCCTGAGAGGAACCCCTGGGGAGTCTTGTCCATTCTTGAAACAGCAACACTGAGTTCTAACCCAAATCCTGTTTCCAGTTTTTAAGTTAAAGCATATTTCAACCACACCCAAGCCATATTGTCCAGGAACAGGGGACAGGAATCCAGAACAGATAATCCATCTCTGGCTTTGGTGTTTAGCTTTCTTGATTAGTTTGACATGACCTAGAATCACCTGGGAAGAGAGCCGCATAGAGGGGTTATCTACGCTGGGTTGGCTGTGGGTAGTTCTGTTGTGGGTTATCTTATATGTTAACTGATGTGGGAAGACTCAGCCCACTGTGGGTGGCAGCATATCCTAATCAGAGTGCTGAACTCCAGTACAGAGGTAGTGTTGAGCCCCAGGGAGCAAGTGAGCATATCTGTCTTCCTTTCCCTCTGCTCCTGACTGTGGATGTGACTAGCTGTTTAAAGTTCCTGCCTTGACTGCCCACAATGAGAGGTCATAGCATGGAATTGTAATATACAATAAAACTCCCCTTTTCTCTAAATTACTTTTTAAAAAAGTTTAAGAGTATAATTATAACATTTCTTCCTTTCCTTTTCTCCCTACAAACTCTCACTTACCTTCAAATTCATGGCCTTTTCCCCAGCTTAGTTTATACCGTGTTACTTGTATGTATGTTCTCAGGGCTGACAAGTTGATTTTTAAAAAAATTGGCTTTCTCCCTCCCCCCTACCTTTCTCTCAACTCCCCTCCCCATGCCCTAAATAAATTCTCTTTTATACTAAAAAAAAAAAAAAAAAAAAAAATTATTGGATAGTTTCTGTATTGACATTTCAAATGTTGTACCTTTTCCCCCTCCCTTCCCTCCTCCCCCTCAACTTGCTTCCATGAAGGTGCTCCCTCTCCCAATCACCTTCTCCAGTGCCTTGGCTGTTGATAATGTGGTTCTTCCCATTGAGGTTGCAAATCTTTCAGCTCCTTCAGTCCTTTCTGTAGCTCTTTCATTGGGGTCCCATGTTCAGTCTAATGGTCAGCTGCAAGCATCCTCATCTGAATCTATATGACTTTGGCAGAGCCTCTGAGGAGACATTCATGTCTGTTTCTTGCCAGTAAACACTTCTTGGCATCAGCAATAGTGCTTGGGTTTGGTGACTGCATATGAGGCAGTTCTCCAGGTGAGGCCGTCTCTGTAGATCTTTTCTTCAATCCCTGCTCCTCTATTTGACCTTGTGTTTCCTCCCCTGAGTGTTCGTTTACCCTTCTAAGAAGGACTGAGGCATCCACATTCTGGCCTTCCTTCTTTTTGAGTTTCATAAGTTCTGTGGATGGTTTCTTGGGTATTCTGAACTTTTGGGGTTAGTATCTGTTTATAAGTGAGTGCATACCATGTGTGTTCTTTTGTGACTAGGTTACCTCACTCAGGATGATAGCTTCAAGTTCCATCCATTTGCCTAGGAGTGTTATGAACTTGTTGTTTCTAATAGCTGAGTAGTATTTCATTGTGTAAATGTACCACAATTTTTGTATCCATTCCTCTGTTGAAGGACATCTGGGTTCTTTCCCGCCTCTGACTACTGTCTTGCGCTACCGTCTCACCAGCAAGAATGCACTCGGACACCGGGATCCTTCTGCAGCAAAACCTTTATTGCATCTTGAAGAGGAAGACACCGGGCAGGAAAAAGTACCCTAATTTATACCTGCAAGGGTGGCATGTCGCTGTGTGATTGGCTGCCCACCAGTGGTCTGATCGTGACGCCCCGGGATGGGCGGTGACTTGGCTCACACCACTCTTTGAGCATGTGCCCAATGGTTATTTACCACACTTTAGCTAATTCATAGCACCTGAAACCAGCGCCATCTTGTAAGGGCGCAGCCTTCGGCCCTCAACAGACTACTATAAATAACTCTGCTATGAACATAGTGAGGCATGTGTCCTTGTTAGATGTTGGAGCTACTTTTGGGTATATGCTTGATTTTTTTATTTTTATGTGTATAGGGTTTTTGCCTACACACATGTCTGTGCACCACATGTGAACATGGTAACAGTGGAGGTCAGAAGAGGGTATTAGATCCTCTGGCACTAGTGTTCCAAATAGTTGTGAGATGCCATGTGGGTGCTTGGAATTGAACCTGGGTCCTCTGAAAAAACAACCAGTGCTCTTAACCACTGAGCCATTGTCTATTCCCAATGTTGCTTTTTATCAGGAAATTTTATCACATTTATCACACCAGTAGAAATGAACATTTGGCAAACAGCCATATATGTCCATTTTTTAATCCATAATATACCGAGGCTGTATGTAAATTAGATTTTATATGTTATCACATACTTCTTGTGGCTCAATCCTGGTTAATGTGTGAAAGAACAAAGCCTCTATGCTAGTGATTATAAAGAGAGAGTATAAGGAAAGAAGGAGACGTCACACAGTGGCCCCAAATATATGAAAGCAAGTAAAGCGACTGACCACATTTTATTCGTGGTGAAAGCAGACATGATCTGGTGGACTAATTTGGAAGATAGTAAATTTTTATCAAGTTATCTTTTCTCCCTAACTACAGCATTCACTGTAGGGGATCAAAGAGCTTCTGCCTCTGGCTTGGGTGGATAAACAAGGAATGGATTTACCCTCCTGCCTTTAGTAGCTAAAGTTTGGATAAAGTGTAAGAAACAGTTTCTTAGACATTACACAACAGGCACACAGAAGTGTGCTGCGCGCAAAGGAAGGTGAGCCTGTAGTCACCCCAGCTTGTGGCCTGAAGGTAGCTTCCAGGCAGCATTCAAGGAAGAGGAGCTCAGCGGTCAGACTGGAATGGGGCAGGTGTAGAATCTGGACAAAGGTGGTACCTTAGTCCCCAGAACCCAGGGGGTGCCGAAAGAAAGAGAGGAATGGAGGGAGGGAGGAAGGAGAAGAGGAAAAGAGAAATATCTCTATTGAAAGACAGACAGACATCTACAGAAGGAGCTCTGGCTGAATACTGCTCCATGGTCACACAGGCTTCAGATACTTTGTTTCCACCAGCCAGAGGAGAAAGATATAGATTAACCAGGGAAGGCGTGCATCTCACTCCATTTACTATAGCTATGCAGTTAAATGCTTTCTGAACCAAATGTCATTATGAGGAAACTTAATAGTGAGCCTTGAAAAGGCCCACTGGTGTCCAGGACGGTAATGCTATGCTAGAATAAAGCCCAATAATAGTGAAAGGAACACAATGAAACTCGACGACTACAATGTACAATCATAATGTTAGTCACTCATTCAAAACTTGTCAGGCAGAGCTAGAGAGATGGTGAGTGAGGTCCAAGCACTTGTTGCCAAACCTGATGATCTGAGTTCTATTCCCAGAACCCACACTGTGGAGGGAAGGAAATGATAGAAATGGTAAATGAACAGATAGTAACATTGAAGCATCAACTTCAATTATTCACTTTGCATAGAAGGAGGAAGAGGAAGTCAGGACCACAGTGAGACGAGAAATGGCTGGTGGAAAGAGAAAGAGAAAGAGCTAAGACACAGAGATGACAAGCCCAACATCTGAAATGAAAAATTTGGAATAAGCAGCTAATCAAATGCCACAAAAGAAAAGTAAGTTTGGAGACAAAGTAACAAAGGGACAATTGGAAAGAGACGGAGAGGGAGCCTAAAAAGAATGAAGAGATTGTTACCATACTCATAGGAGCAGACTGCCCTTGCATCATTAAGAGAGCTGACAGTGATGTGGGGGAAGGGAGAGAAACACTTTAAGAAAGAATCTATCGAAATCCTTCAGCTTTAATAAAGATCATCAAAGGGATCAACCAGTGGAGCAGAGTAATGTTTAAGAAAAGCATAGGGAGCTATTTACAACAAACAGTGACGAAAATCTTAGCAGCAGGAGGAGCCTCTCACAAGAGTAACAGCAATTTCTTGTCGGAAAGTGCCTGGTCCTGAGACCACTATGGAGGGAGCCTCCAGGCCCAACCCATCTTTTTGGCCACTGTGATGAATAGAATTTAAAGAAGATACTGATTTTGGCTCATGGTTTCAGAGGTATCAATCCATGTTGCCTTGATTCTAGATTTCTGGATCTATAATGAATCCAGATATTGTGGTGGAAGGAAGCTGTTCACTTTATAGTGGCCAGGAAGCAGACAAAAGGAAGGTCCAGAGATACGATTGACCCTTCCAATGAACTCCCTCAGTAATCATCCTGATAATTTTTTGTCAACTTGACAAAAGTTAAACTCCATCCATCAAACTGGCCTGCAGGACAGTCTGTAGGACATCTTTTTTTTTTTTTTTTTAGTTATTGATGCAGGAGATGTGGACCTGGGTGGTGTTAAGACAGTAGGCTGAGCTAGTAGGGTTCCATTGCTGTGAGGAGATACCATGACCAAAGCAACTTTATAAAGGAAAACATTTAGTTGGGGCTGGCTCACAGTTTCAGAGGCTCAGTCCATTATCATCATGGCAGGAAGCATGGCAGCACGCAGGCTGACTTGGTCCTGGAGGAGCTGAGAGTGCTACATCTTGATCTGAAGGTAGCCAGGAGGAGGCTCTCTTCTGTACTGGATGGACCTTGAGCACTAGGAGCCCTCAAAGGCTACCTACACAGTGACACACTTCCTCCAGCAAGCTCACACCTATTTCAACAAGGCCACATCTGCTAATAGTGGAAGAGTCCTGTGGGCCAAGTGATTAGTCCACTGATTCAGACAGAGCCCTTATGATCCAACAGTTTCTGCAATGGAATCTCTAGCAGAGAGCAAACTTTCAAAGGATAAATTTATTTTAGGACCCTTCACATTTGAGCCGTAACAATGAATTATCATCTTTAAAGTAATAGGAGAAAAATCTATTGTGAACTTTTACATTCAATAAGATGTGTTTCGAAAACAAAAGTAAACTTTAAAAAGTTTCAAACAAAGTTGGACGAATTCACAAGTTGTGTGTAGCGTAAGAAATATTGTGTAACATGGACACTTTCAGGCAATATTTACCTTAGGAAAAGGTTCTATGCTAATGACTGAATATGCCACCAATAGCAAATACATGAATAATTTATTTCAAAGGATTTGCAATGTATTATAGTATAACATATCCTAAAGCCAATGTATAAAAACAACACAAAGATATGAATGAAGATCTAAAAGGCTACTTTGTAAGATTTCTGTTTTATTAAAAAATTCTGTCTTATAATATACAACAATATTATTTGACATTAGGTTGATATATGATATAAATTAAAAATATCACATGAAAATATGCACTGCAAAATATATCACATCAATGAAGTCCTGTAAAGATCCAAAATCAATTTCAATGACTTTATTATTTCAAATTTGTGTCTTTTACTCTGACTTTAAATACTGACCTTTTCCATTTCACAATTTAACCTTCCTTTTCTGGTTCTGCATCTGTTCCTCTTACATTAAAACAATACCAAATAAAACAGCAGGGGATATATTTTCAGCATCATGCTGGTCTCACCCAGCTAAATTTGGCCTTGTGGAATTTGTTGGTTAGGACAAACGATGTGAGAATTCCTGTGCTTGAAGTAATTCTGGCGCAGGGCCATTTCTATTGAAATGATGCATTTGGAACAAACTGTGTTTACAAATGGCTTCTGTCTCCTACAAACAGCACGGCTTTCTGGTAGGAAACCTGTGCAAGCCTCATCCAGCAGTCTCCATAGCAAAGAAGAGAATATGTGCTTGCCTGGTACCCTTCCTCGTCCACTGTGGCTCGGACAGACTTCTGGAACTCACAGTGGAAAGTTTGCTTACTTACCAAGTAGCTGTTCATGCCAGAGGAACAGGCTGGATACCAGCCTCTCTATTTTTTCCACCAGTGTGTTTCCCTATTTGGAGCTCAAGTCAGGAGTATCTCAGCCATCAGATTCAAGCAAGGTCTGCAACCAGGGGGTGGGTGACTGGGTTGAGTTAATATGGCTTTGTGGTCAATCTGAGAAGTCAACAGATCCAAAGACTCAAGTCTGCCGTTCACCAGACAAGCCACCAGAGCAGTTTCTGTTGCCTGGGCCCGCCTCTTGCACTGGGCCAGCTTTGTTCTTTCCCCTAGATGGACCCCATAATACTGGCAGAACATTGAATTTTACTTATTTTGAACTTATATTAATGTACTTTAGAGTGGTTCATGATATATATATATATATATACTGGCAGTATATATATATATACACACACACACATATATATATATACTGCCATTCATATTATGGATTAGGATAGTTAGAGTATGTAAATCAGGCTAGAATCTATAAATCTGTACTCTACAATGGCAACAGGTATGAATAATAATTTAGAGAATTCTGATTAGGGAAAACAGTGAAAAACTTTCAGCTTAAAGCTAGAACGAGGGATTCAGAAGGAATGCTTTAAAGGGTGCCACATGAGTTTCACATAAGAACACATATATAAAATGGCCTGGTTAGCAGGCCAAGCCCAGCAGGGATGGTCTCAGGGAGGTTACCAACGGTCGGGAAGGCAGACTCCTCAGCCACAGTGGGTGAAGCTGAGGAGAAACTTCATTTGCCTCCGGAGCCCACCTGGGAATTTGGAACACAGGTGACCTTTGGGAAGGTGAAGCTGACAACAGCAGCTGTGCCTGGAAGTAGGTTTATGACACCGGGGCAATCCAGCCAGCCAGAGAACTCCCTCTCCTCACCCAGCAGGGAAGAGATTCCAGGTTGTAACTCTTCCAGAAGATGAAGGAAACCAAAGGCTCAGAGTTTGGGAGATTTATGGAGCCCTGAAGTTTGGAGATTTGTTGGTAATAAACATATTAAGGCCTCACCACACCATGCTACTATTAAAACTGGTTCTACAAGGAATTTGGCAACCAAACCCAGCAACTGTTTGTCTTAGTTGGGGTTTCTATTGCTATGATAAAACACGAAGACCAAAAACAACTATGGAAGGAAACAACTCTAAGGTCACACTCCATCTCTGACTGAAGTCTCAGCAGGAACCTAAGGCAGGAACCTGGAGGCAGGAGCTGAATCTGAGGCTGTGGGGGAAGGCTGCATAAGAACCTGCCCTCCACGGCTCTCTCACTTTACTTTCTACGACACCCAGGACCACCTGCCCAGAGGGTGGGACCACCGACAGTGGGCTGGGCCCTCTCGTATCAGTCATCAATCAAGAAACTGCCTTAGCACCTTGTCTAGGCAAATCTGGTGGAGGCATTTTCTCACCCGAGGTCTCCTCTTCCCAAATGACTCTAGTTTGTGTCAAGTTGGCATTAAACCGTCCACAACACTGTCCAATCCCCAGAAGGAATCATGGCTTATTACAGAGCTCAGCTGTCAATAGTGTGTTCCTTGAATGTCAACTAAATATCGATTTTGCTCTAATACCTGTGAGCTGAAGAATGAAATAAGGCAGAGAAATAGGCTGAGTGGGGAGTTAGGTGTGGAGCAAATCTTCTGCAGTAAGAAACCAATCAAGATAACAGTACTTTTTAACATCACACAGAATGGTAGCTTCCAACGGACAAAGGGTGGCTTTGAAAACAAACAAGCGAATGCTGTAGGAATATCTGATCCTCAACTAGATGCCACGTAGCTTTGGCGGGGCCTCTCAAATCCCACTGTAGAAGTTGTGAAGAGGTGATAAGAGGAAATACTAGTCTAGAAGTCAAAACCACTGGCAGCTGGGAGCCGACCTAAAGGAGCAGAAGACTTGAGCTCTGTGGTGTTTGTTGCTGGCACAGCACTGCAGGGGCATAAGTCATACACATTTAGAATGTAAATCATCCTGGATCGCCAGTGGTTATAAACGGAGACACTCCGATAGGAACCTGTGAACCAGGCAGGATGTTCTGTCTGACACTTTAAATACCCACTTATAAAGGTTCATTTATATCCTCTCCCAAATGAAACTCCATTTCCTTTCCCTCCTTAACTAATTTACTTACTTATTTACACTGGGTTTCATTATGTAGCCCAGGTTGGCCTCAAACTTAGATCCTCCTGCCTAACCTGGGATTACAGTTATATGCTACATCCCCATGCTCCTTAAAGTTAGAGATGGTCTCTAACAAAGTGTTGATAGTTTATTTCATGATACTTAAAATAATTGAAGTCAGTCAGGCAGTGGTGGCACACATCTTTAATCCCAGGCAGAGACGCAGGCAGATCTCTGAGTTCAAGGTCAACCTGGTCTACAAAGTGAGTTCCAGGATTAGCCAGGGCTACACAGAGGAACTCTGTTTCAAAAAACAAACAAATAAATAACAACAGCAGCAGTAATAGTTGAAATTAAAGAGGAAATAAGAAATGGAAGATGCCAGGCACTAAGCAAGCGATGGCTTCCTTGTTTCTATGGATTTTTCACTCATTCTTGGAACTTCAATAAAGATGTCTGATGACTTAGAAGGGTCTCAAATTATGTCAAAAGGAAACATCGATGGCTTGAAAGAATCTGCTTTAAAATGATTTTTTTCAATGTCCAGAGAAGTTCTTGTCACATGTGGCCTCATACTTAGGGCCAGGTGACTGGACAATTTGGGTCAATCCAGATGCCAAATTCAAACACATAGAGGAAGGTCTTCCCACTCCAGAGCCTCCAGACATCCCATGGAAATCCCAGCGAAGGGTGTGTCCAGCCCTCTTGCTCAGCCTCCATGGTGGTTTTTCTCTCGAGCAGGGATAGCTTTCTGCTCTTCCCTGGCTTTCATGTCTGAAGCTGATGCTGACGGTGTTATATTGCATGAACACAGAAGACTTTTTTGTTGTTTTGCTTTTGTTTGTTTGGTTGGTTTTGTTTTCGAGGACAGCGTTTCTCTGTGTAGCCCAGGCTGTCCTGGAACTCGCTCTGTAGACCAGGCTGGCCTGGAACTCAGAGATCGGCCTGCCTCTGCCTCTGGAGTGCTGGGACTAAAGGCCTGCGCTGGCACTGCCTGGCAAGAATAAGAGATTTAAACAGACTCCCTTAGCACTGTTTCCATTCTGCTGGTATTTGTTCTTAGAGTGTTGTCCTTACAACTAACCAACTCACCCATAACTCATTCACATCCTCCGTCCTACTTTCTGAGCTGAGAAGAACTGGGTGGCTGGGGGATGGGGAAAAACAAGGGAGACTTAGAGACTCTGCCATACTTTGAATTTAGGTGCAGTGATGTGTAAGAATTTCCTACTTAGATTTAACATGATGATGTCTACCACACTCTAGTTGATAGGAGCCATTTATATCCTTAAAACTTCCTTTCCTCTGGGTCTTCCTATTTTTTCTTTGCTTCTGGAGGGACTAGAGCTTGAACCCAGAGTCTTGTGCACACTAGGTAAATGCTGTTCCACTGAACTGTATTTCCAGCCCTGCAAGTTAAACACTTCTTGAAGAATTTAAAGCATAGTTGCTGTGGGGGTTAAATGTAAAATGTCCCCAAAGGGTTCATGGGTTTGAATGTGTTGTCCCCAGCTCATGGTGCTGTTGGGGAAAGTTGTGGAACTTTCTGGAAGTAGAGTATTGTTGGAGGAAGTAAACAACCACGTAAATACTTTGAGCTTTTATAGCTGCCCATACTTCCTATCTTCTGTCTCCTCCCTGACCATTGACACAATGTGATTGGCTAATCTTCTGTTCTTGGCTCCATGCCTTCCCTACCATGATAGACCATATCCCCTCTGAAAGTGTAAGCCCAGATAGACCTCTTTCCCTCAAGTATCTTTCATTAGAGTATTTCATCATAGGAACAGAAAAGTAACTAAGACAATAGACTCTTTAATCTCGTGATTTATTATTAATATTAATATTATTACTTACTTCTCTGTTAGGGCTTGATTTGCTTTTAAGCTTCCTCTTGAAGCGATGATTCCCAATAAAGCCAGACAGCGGTTCATACACTCTTCTTTGCTGTGTTAGGCATCTTATGGATATCCAGTTCTTAAATGTGGTGTCAGGTATGCAGCTGGTCCTGGGACTCCCTGCTATTTTCAAACTGGTCACAACACTGGGAACAACATGAGACAACAGCCCTCGCACTTGCTGCTGCGGAGGTTAAACGGAGAACTCGCTGCGTTCCTGGAATTGACTCATTCTCTAATGCCTTGTGTTGGGGCGGGAGAGCTGCAGCTCTCAGGAGACTGCTCCTGTGATTCAAGGACTATGCTCCTTCGTGGGAACCTGAGCTAGCTTCTTCTGGAGTGAATTGGCTAAAATAACTTAGACATGTTCAGATGGGAAAGGGAATCCGGAGAGAAATGCTCTGAGTGGATCTGAGGCCTTTCTGGGTAACTTGGCTCATAATTCCAACAGAGTAGCTTTACCCATGCATCTTGAAACTAACTCCAGTCAAAAAGATACAGCAGGCACTGGCTGGGATCAGGAGTGGAGATGAGGGTTGAGGTCATAGCCCAACGGTAGAATACTTGCCACTCAAGGGCAAACCCCTGGATTTGAAGCTCCTGTATCAAAACAAAGTCTCAAAAGACCAAAGAAAAACAAGAAACAAACGAGCAATAAGAACAAACAAAGAAATGAAAGAAACTAACAATGGAAGCCAAACCACAAAGGAAGCAGAAACTCAAGGCTATTGCCTCCCTCCCTGGTTGAGATACTGTCCGAAGTTTCTAGATCCTTTCAGGTCCTACAGCAAAATCAACAGAGAGATGTCAAGATGATGTTAGCCTTTTAAAACTGAAAATCCATAAGGTGTGATGAAACTCATATGATCGACTCTAGATACATAAAAAGATCAGCCATCTTTAGGTACCATATGCACCCAATGCATATGCAAGGCCAACTTTATGACCACCAAAAGATATTCTAACTTAGATTTCTTTTGAGCTAAAATAGGCACACATTAGGCTTTAGTAAAACTTAACAAAGAGTTGACACCGGCCTCTCTCGGGTATTCTGGGGAATAGAGTAGGAGGCTTCCTAGAATTCCACCATTTGGAGGGATTAATGGCACTACCATAATTCATTTTCATTTTTAAGATATTTGGGTATATATAATACACTTCACATTCAGCTGGTTGTATGGGGTTTATAATTGAAGTTTTAACAAAAATATTTTCCTAATGAGATTAGACACCTCTCTTATTTATCTGTCACATAAGATAAAAATGAGGATAATTTGGTCCATCGCATGGTCTCAACTAAAAATATTGAGAACAGAGTAATAGTTATTTTGCCTCCCTCTAACCCTTCTGAAATTCCTATATTTAGACACATTTTCTGTTATATGGTTTTATATCATGAATTTCAGACATTTTCACACCTTTCCTCCCTCAGCTCTTTTGTCTCCTACTGAAACCTTCTGCCCAACAAATCCCCACCTGCTTTCATGACTGTGTGTGTGACTCATTGAGTGTAATTGGAGTTTCTTGTCCAAGCATGGGTGGTGTGTAGAATCAATGGCTACATCATTGAAGAAAATGTTCTCTGCACAACTGCCATCTGTGATACAATGTTGACAAGCCCAACCTTGAACTGGTCTTATACAGATAACCACAGATGTAGCCAGTTCATGGGTGAAATAGCTAAGCTATGTCCCAAAAATGTGTTTTTGTTGTTCATCCACACATCCTCAGCTCTTACATTACCTCCCTCTCCTCTTTGGTGACATTCCTCGAGCCTTGGAGGGGATGATATGACTGCCATGCTTAGAGACAAGCACTCCATTATTCATTCTGGTACTTTGGTCAGTCATAGGTTTCTGCATTTATATGCTACCTGTTGTAGTAACAGGTCTTGCTGATGAAAGCTGTGCATAACACTAATTAATGGTTATGAAAATGACCTATCCCAACTCTTAGATGTCTACCCATGTGAGCCAAAACCTCCTACCTCTCTCTCTCTCTCTCTCTCTCTCTCTCTCTCTCTCTCTCTCTCTCTCTCTCTCTCTCTCTCTCTCACACACACACACACACACACACACGTTCTTGTACTCAGAAACACCCTAAAGTCAAAACAGCTCAGAGGTCCTTCTGGTGAGCGGATAAAAAACAATGTCAATGTACAGCAGAATCAATGCTGAGTAGCACAAAGGAGTAGGTTGAATTTGAAATGCCTTTGCTTAGCAGAAGAAGCATGGTTGCTGGGAATAAGAGTAGATGTGCTTCATATATGATATATTTTGCACAGACTCATGCGTGTAAGTACTTGGTCCTAGTGGTTGGTGATGCTCAGGAAGAATGTGGGCCCTGAGGAAAGTAGAGGCATGCTGGAGGAAGGGCATCACTATAGTGGGCTTTGAGGTTTTATAGCCTGGTCTTGCTTCCCTGTTTGTTCTCTTTCTGCTTCTTGAGTGTGGGTATCATGTGACCTTGAACCCGCTTCCTGCTCCAGCCTGTTGCACTACTCGGCCACGGTGGACTGCGTCTCTTTCGAACTGTGAGCCAAAATCAACCCGTTCGCTTCTGCGGCACTTTTGTCAGGGTATTTTACCATAGCAACAGAAAAGAACCTAATACAGCGGGGAAAGGAATGACTACAAAGGGGACACAGAGGATGGTGGGACTTTCCTCTGTGCTATTATGTTAACACCCCTGTGCATTTGTCATACTCTATAAAAACCCAACCAAAGAATGAATTTTACTGTATGAAAGGGGAAGGGAGAGATCAACCAGGAAGTAAGAAGAATCCCAACAGTGTGACAAGTAGCAGATGTGTGACAATAAAGGGGTGGGAAGAAAGAAACTTTGAAAAACAGTGTTTGAAGTAGATACTGATAATGGCTAACCTCCACTGTAACTTGACTGTATCTAAGAATCAATGAACCCCTAAGCTGCTGGGCATACCCATGAGAGATTTAAAAATTAGATTATTTAAAGCAGATCCACTCTAACTCTGGGCCACAGCTTCTGGCGGCAGCCCACATGAAAGGGCACAGAAGAAAGAAATGTTGCTCTTTGCCTGCTTGCTCTCACTCCTGATGGCAAGTTCTGGTGCTGCAGCATTCCCTCACCAACACCGGAATCTGCTGCTTTGGGATTCCGCTGTAGACTGAAGCCAGCAGCTCTTTGAGATTCTTCCAGGCCGTCTGCACCAGTCTGGTATGCCTGAAAGGTTCAGTGTCATGAACTGAACAGTTACCAGACTCTTGGCTTTTCCAGTGTACGGCAGCCATGTTGACTGGTCTAATGCCATTTTAATAACCTCCCTTTACACACACACTCTCTCTCTCTCTCTCTCTCTCTCTCTCTCTCTCTCTCTCTCCCTCTCTCTTTTAGAGAACCCTAATATACCACTATTGTTAGGCCTGACACATGTGTATACCAACACTTCTCTATCTTTCTCTAGTAAATCTGTCTCTCACAGGATTTGAGTTGGCAAATTCGAAACTGCTTTTGCTGTATACTGAGTACACAGAAGACACTACAGATTGTGGGGGCTACAGAAAAGCAGAGGAAGAGAGCTGGAGTGAGCTCTGCTGTTCTGGATTGGTCCTAGGTACCAATACAAACTCGTGTGAATTTGTTCAGAAATATATATCTAGAGAGATGGGAACTTCCTAGCCTAGCTTGCATGGCTAGTTCACGTTGCATGCTTTGTTGTTGAGACCCTGTACTGTGCACACTCAGCAGTACCCTGACCCCTTTACCCTCTCAATGCCAATATTGATCTTCCTCTGAGTTGTGACAAATCAGAATGAGACCAGTAAACACAACATGTATGTCTACTCATCCCAGACAGGGATCTCATGACAGATAATGTAAGATCCAAATTGTGTCTTATCTATTTGAGGCTCCCATGAATGAGACGAGAGATCGGGATCGACGCAAAAGCAGGAAGTTTATTTGTTCAGTGCACTGGTGGTCTACAGCCAGAGGAGAGGCAACCCTGAAAGACTGTTACAGTTTTTATACTTTTTAGGGGTATAGGTTACATTAGCAAGGTTATAATTTAAATTCACTGGCTAAATATATTGACCTTCAAACCTGTTGGGTAGTGAACATATGTGTCAGGACCCTAACTGGGACTCCCTAGAGGGTCAGATGGCTATCAGTCAGCACATTTTATGATTCTCCTGAGAATTGTTTACTCAAGGGAGTCCCTTAGGCTGAGGCAGAGTGGGCCATTGTTTCTACTTAGGGGGTAGAGAATCTTTTACTTCTTTAAATAACACCAAAGTTCAACATAGTAATGAGCTTTATTGAGGTCACTTTAAGGAATATGGGTAAGGGGTTACTCACAGGATCAGAAATGGCTCAAAGACAGCTCTGTCACCAAAGTTTGTCCAGCATGGATGACAACTTGCAAAACCAGGAGCCCGCAGACAGCTCAACAGTTTGGAGAGTGTTCTTTCCAGGTGCTTCAGTTGGTCTAAACCTCTTCCAGGCAGTTCAACCAGTTTCTGTTTCTTCCAGTCAGCTGGTATGATCTCAGAGTATCCTGTGCAGCTCTTCTGAGAAAGAATTTGTAGCTCAGCTCTGTTCATCTGAAGGCTTTCTCAGTCTTTATTTACCCTGATGGGGTGAGGTTGGGTAGGGTCAGAGTGGGGCTAATAAATTTGGTCAGTTTCAGGGGCTTCCTGAAGTTATTTTGAGTTGTGTATCTTCCTACTTAAGGAACTTCCTGCAGGACGGAATGTTATAACTTTTGAGGAAGCTGTTACACAATTGTCACATGTGTGCATTCGTGTGTGTGTGTGTGTGTGTGTGTGTGTGTGTGTTCTATACATGTGGATCATTATGGTTTTTGAACAGACACAGAGGACATGTGCATGGGTGTCATGTGACAGACTTTTCTTGGGAAGGTGACATACATATACACCTGGGGAAGCTAAGACTATCTTAGGGTTTCTATTGCTGTGATGAAACACCATGAGCAAAAGCAAGTTGGGGAGGAAAGGGTTTATTTAGCTTAAGCCTCCATCTTGTGGAGCCATTTTCTTAACTAAGATTCCCTCTCTCAAAGGACTTGAGTTTGCATCAAGCTGACACAAAACCATCCAGCACAAAAACAGACAAAAGCTTAGTGAACCGAGGAGTTTTGATTGGGGTTGTCAACAGGAGTATGGGGAGGAGTTACTTACAGGAGCAGGGATAACTCAAGCAGCTACGTCACTGAAAAGCCTATCGTGGTACAGTCGACGTCTCAGGACAGCTTCTGCACAACTCATGGGCAGCTTGACAGTCACAGGTGAAGAGTGTTTGACGGTAAGCCTGTGGGAAGCAGTCGGGCTGAGATGGTGTTTTGAGTGAGTCCCGTGACTGAATTAATATTACCAAAAAGGGAAAGAAGAAGGAAAAAAAGGAAGAAAAAAGAAAAGAAGCAGAAGCAGGAAGCCTGTTCTGTCTCACAGTGTGATGTCCTGAGCCACATCGGAACCCTGCACAGTGCCGGGACCAGCAACAAGACCCTTGCAAGGCGCTGCACAGTGGTTGGCAGTACGCTCCTGGATTTCTCTGCTTCCGGGCGTTCTAAGTAAAACTCTGTTCTTGATGAATTACCTAGCCTGTGGTATTCAGTTATCTAACAACAGAAAATCAACAGATATAATGAGTGTGTCATCTCTAATGGCACATAAAAAATATGTCAGAAATGAGCTTTGTTCAATCACCGCTGTCACCAAAGCTTCAACACGAGGAAATGTTAGTGACTTCATCTTCCTTTTTACTCTGCATCTACTGAAATAGTTTCTGGTCAAATTGAGATTTATTTTTTATTTTTATTTTTTGCTGTTGGTGTTTGTGCATTTGTGCATGTGTGAGTACATGCCCCTCTCTCCCTCTCTGTCTCCTTCCCCCTCTCTCCCTCTGTGATATTGTTCTGGCCTTAATTGTGAAATTGCTTCCATAAGATCAGGTTGTAGGCAAGTCTCTAGTACTTTTTCTTAATCAGTGACCGATGAGAAAGGGCCCAGTCCACTGTGGGTGGTGTTAACCCTGGGCTGGTGGTCCCGATTCCTTTAAGAAAGAAGGCCGAGCAAGTCACAAGGAGCAAGCTAGTAAGCAGCACTCCTCTATGGCCTCTGCATCAGCTCCTGCCTGCAGGGTTCTGTCCTGACTTCCTTTAATGATGGCCAGTGACATCTGAATTCCTTCAGTGTTCAACAACATGAGCCAAATAAACCCTTTCCTCCCCAAGCTGCTTTTGCTCATGGTGATTCAACACAGCAAGAGTCATGTTGACTAAGACAAGTATAAAGCTGGCTTTTCCTTCCCAATTTCTGTTAAACCAGAGCAGTATACCAAATGACCTCCAAAGTCATTATACACACTTTCATTTATGTTTTCTGGACTATCAATCTTTGTGATATATAAGGATATGTCATGTACTCAGAGCAGCACAGGGCACAGTTAACACAGCAGCACTGGGCACAGTTAACACAGAGCAGTACAGGGCACAGTTAACACAGCAGCACTGGGCACAGTTAACACAGCAGCACTGGGCACAGTTAACACAGAGCAGCACAGAGCACAGTTAACACAGAGCAGCAAAGGGCACAGTTAACACAGAGCAGCACAGGGCATAGTTAACACAGCAGCACAGGGCACAGTTAACACAGAGCAGCACAGGGCACAGTTAACACAACAGCACTGGGCACAGTTAACTCAGAGCAGCACAGGGCACAGTTAACACAGAGCAGCACAGGGCACAGTTAACACAGCAGCACTGGGCACAGTTAACTCAGAGCAGCACAGGGCACAGTTAACACAGAGCAGCACAGAGCACAGTTAACTCAGAGCAGTACAGGGCACAGTTAACACAGAGCAGCAAAGGGCACAGTTAACACAGAGCAGTACAGAGCACAGTTAACACAGAGCAGCACAGGGCACAGTTAACACAGCAGCACTGGGCACAGTTAACACAGAGCAGCACAGAGCACAGTTAACACAGAGCAGCACAGGGCACAGTTAACACAGAGCAGCACAGGGCACAGTTAACACAGCAGCACAGGGCACAGTTAACACAGAGCAGCACAGGGCACAGTTAACACAGCAGCACTGGGCACAGTTAACACAGCAGCACAGGGCACAGTTAACACAGAGCAGCACAGGGCACAGTTAACACAGCAGCACTGGGCACAGTTAACTCAGAGCAGCACAGGGCACAGTTAACACAGAGCAGTACAGGCACAGAGTTAGTCTCACCTCCTGCCTGCCAAAGCAGGGTCTCTGCTTTCTGGCTGCCGTGCATACCTTAGGCCTGCAGGCACAGAGACAGAACTCAGGCCTTGGCTTTATCTAGTCAGTGCCTTCCCCAGCTGAGCTTTACCCCGGCTCTCACCCACAGGATCTCCATGAAAGCTGTTTTTATCCATCAGCCAATGGAGTAACTTGTGCTGTACCTCAGTGGAGGTTGTCAGATGAGCTGCCCTGCTATGAGGAACCACAGATAAAGACGTACAAGGGTTTGTTAAGTAAGCAGGTTCACACACCGAAAACACGCTAACATGTATTTTCTGAAAATGCAATGCTTCAACTGTTTGATAACAGGTGGAACTAATTTCCTTTTACTTTTCTCTGTCTTCTTTGACTACAATACAAAGAGAAACTTCAGCCAAAGTCCACCATCCACAGACGCCCAAAGGTAGTCACTCAATTACACCCTGAGAAAGTGTTTTTTGAATTACATAGGAGACACTTCTGGAGCCTTCCACCTACATACGTGTGGCAGCCGCTTTCTTGTCAACTTGTACTTTACGGTGATTTCTGAATCTTTTCTTTCTGTGTGAATTCTTCCTTCTTGCAAGGTCTTCTGGTTTTAACTTTTCATGGTGTCTCGCAGGCAAATGGCACCGAGTTCCAGTGTTCTGGTTTCTCTGAAACGAGCTGTTTCTTCCTCATCGGATGAACCCAGTAGGTCGGCACATGTGGAGGGGCCCATGTGCTGTCTCTGTACTGAACTTCCTTCTTTCTCACCGAAGTCCTATGAGAACAGTCACTCAAATTGCCGTCAAAGGTAAAAGCAGCAAGCGATGTCACCATGTGACCTAGAACATCAAATAGAGTGACTAAGGGTCAGCATGTCAGGCCTGTGGGTTAGGGAATCATTTGTCTTTTTGGGCCTGTTTCCCACTGGTGAGAAGTAGCACAGAAGGCACTCGTGTCCCATGGTGCCGTGAGACAGGGCAGCTGAGCGCTTGGTAAGACCTCCATTATCTAAAGGAGAATCTAAAGATTGAGATACGGATAGCGGAGGACATATGTGACTGTCACCTCTCCATCGCTATGACATTAGGAAGTGCTGCTCTAAACCCAAAGAGCCCAGCCTGGGGGGTATCTTCATCGGAAGAGCGCTTGTCTCCAGCACCGGAAGCCCCGGGTTCAATGCCCAGTGCAGCACAAACGGCCCAGCGGTGCTCTGCGTGGGATCAGCACTCGGGAGGTGAAGGCAGGCAGAGGAGAAGGTCAACGCTGTCCTCCATTACACAGGGATTTTGAGGCTAGCCTGGGCTAGAGGCCCTGTTTTAAAAGGAAGAGGAAGAAGAGGAGGGGGAAGAAGAGAAAGAACTAAAATTGCAGTCGTGTACCCATTGATTAAGCATGAGGGGACTGACTGTTGGTATTTCTCTTAGAAAACAAAACTGAGGGCTGGGGATATAGCTCTGCAGTATAGAGCTAGCCCCCTGGATTCGATGCCTAGTAACACATACACACACACATACACACACACACACACATACACACATATACACGCACACAAATACACACACATGCACACATATACACACATATACACACATATACACAGATACAAATACACGCACACATATACAAACATGCACACACACACATACACACATGCATACACACATATATACACACAAATACACACACATGCACACATATACACACACACATATACACACATACGCAAATACAAATACACACACACATCCACAAACATGCACACACACATATACACATGCATACACATATATATACACACACATACACACAAGTATATACATATGTACACACAAATATGCACACATACACATATACACACACATATACACAAACATACACATACACACACACACACACCTAACAAACACCCTAATACTGCATGTGTAGTCCCAGCACTCAAGAAGCTGAGGCAGGAGAATAAGTAATAAGAAACATAGCAAGACCCTGTCTCCAAAACAAACAAACAAACAAACAAATAAATAAACGGGACTGCAGAGATGGCTCAGTGGTTAGAGGCACTGACTCTCTTCCTGGGGATCCAGATTCAAACCCCTAGCACCCACATGGCAGCTCCAAAGTCGGACACTCTCACACAGGCACACATGCAGGCAAAACCACCAATACACGTAAAAGAAAAGTAAGTAAAATGTTTTGTCTGAAGTAAAAGAACCGTAAATGGGTGAAAATCTGTTGCTAGAACAGGATGTGCGCACAAGGGTCTGCCCTGGCTTGTTGCTAAGTGACCTTAGCCTTAAAGCCACAGACATCAGCCGCAGCTCACACTGATGCTGTCCCCCCTGTCCCCCACTGTCCTAGCAGACACTCATTTGAATGGATGCTTTCTGCAGTCTGCGAGCCTGAGCGAAGGGACAGATACTAATGGCTTATGTTAATTACCACCCCGGGCTTCCTTTCATTAGAATGTTTATTAAAGTTCTCACTTCAGCCAAAGGAGGGGCGGCTAGCAGCTGGAGCCCACAGGATGCTTTCACTGGGGACTCAGAGAGATAATAGATTTTCCCCCCTTTTGTATAGTGAAATTCTTTCTATTCTTCCTCAGCCAAGAGATTTTTGCAGTGCCTGGGAGATGCCGCCAAAACAGTAAGTTGGAAACAAATGTTTCGCCTGTGGTGGCTGTTCTCCATTGTTTCAGGAGACAGGACAGTATCCACATCCACTGTTTAGATATTTATGCCATTAGTGGGTAACCCTTGTCCTAACCACATCTTCCCAGATGCTATCAAACAACCCATGTATTACTGAGAGTATAGAAATGATTTTTGGGAGATGCGTCAACTTCTAATGCCCTCCCTGGGCTTTTATTTTTTTCTTTTGTTGTTTGTTTTGCTTTAGTTTTTGTTTTGAGATAAAGGCCTGTCCTAGCTGTCCTGGAACTCACAGAGATCCGCCTGCTTCTGCCTCCCAGGCTGGGATTAAAGGTGTGGCATACACTTCTTGTCAGTGTTTCTAATAGAGCAATGGCACACATCACAATAAAGATCTGGGAGAAAGAAGAGAGTAAGACAGACATGGGGGAAGGTCTCTCAACCCCAAACTGTGGGTGTCATGATGAAGCATTGAAAGACCCCCACAGAGGGGAGACCCTCAGTCAAGTCTTGGGATAACACAACCCCCCAAGAACTCAAGAGAGATTGTCCTTGCTGCAATTACCTGAGGTTTTTTTTATTTATTATTATTAACCTGTGTACTGGGGTCGAGACTCATATCCCACCTGGTGGCGGGAAGTACATCATTGGAGAATACCAAAAATACCAGTGAAGAATCGTAAGGGAAATACCTGGTTTCTCAAGATTGCCAACAAGGTGAAAATTACTAGTGAAGAATCGCAAGGGGAACATCTGGTTTCTCAAGATTGTTTATGATGTGTTATTTAACTTTTATGTTTTTATGGTCAGTCAGTTTCTGAAACAGTCACCCTGACCTTAAGGCCATAAATTCTTTTCACCAGTAATTCACTGGATCAGCAGGGACTCTTAGACCGGGTGTTTCAGGTGACATGGCCCCCAGTCACTTGCTGCAGAGTGTTCCTTGAAGGACAGGAAATGAGCTGTGTTTGTGTTCAGGAATCATGTGACACCCCACTTTAGACACCATCGGAGGTTTGTTCTCTTCCGACAGGGCTACCTTGCCGCAGATATCAGACCAGTGGCTTTGGGACCTTTCGTATTAGAATAGGCTGCATGATTTCATCTGTGGGACTCACAGTTGCAAGAGGGGAGAACTTATGTCTTACTATTTATTTACTATTTATTTATCTCTATGTAGCTCTGTCTGTCCTGGAACTAACTCTGTAGACCAGGCTGGCCTTGAACTCAGAGATTCCCCTCCCCAACCCTCTGTTCTCCTAAGTGTCTTCAGACACACCAGAAGAGGGCATCGGAACCCATTACAGATGGTTGTGAGCCACCATGTGGTTGCTGGGATTTGAACTCAGGACCTCTGTAAGAGCAGTCAGTGCTCTAACCACTGAGCCACCTCTCCAACCCGCTGGTTTACTTCTTTTGAAATGAAAGCTACAGCAGACTCATCCTTCAGAGAGGCCACGCCCCTTTCCCTTCCATCCTCTGACCCCAGCGGAGCCATTGCGAGTTTTGTCTCCCGTGGGCATGGCAACACATGTCTGGGGAAGGACAATCTTCAATGCTTTATGGGGGAGCTAATGGAGGAATGCCACCGACATGGGAACACATGCTTCAGCTAATCACTACTTTCTCCCTCCAACCAGAGCCGGGAATCGGCGTTGTGCAGAACCATGCTATGCCTACTGAAAATCCTTCCTATACTAATTGGCAAAAGGTGAGTATCTCAAACTCACAGTTCCCTTCTAATCTAAATACACCAATGCCTTTCCAGGACCCTTGCCTCCCTAAGCCCGTACATCTGTAAGAGAAGCCCCGCAGCCCTTGGACGGAAAGCAGAAAGGGCAGTACCACTGACATGGATGTAAACATGCCGATTGTCTTTCTTTGTGTTGTGATTGGTTGGTTGTTTGGTTTTGTTTTTTGTTTGTTTGTGGTTTTTTTTTTTTTTTTGGTATCCCTGGCTGTCCTGGAACCCACTCTGTAGACCAGGTAGGCCTTGAACTCAGAGATCCCCCTGCCTCTGCCACCCAAGTGCTGCTGGGATTAAAGGCGCGTGCCCCCACCACTGGTGGAAACCGCCATTTGTAAGCGCTCCCAGTAAACTTGCGGAGTAGAGCGCTGCCTCGGCCCTAAGCCTTTGTCCTGGGAATCTGGAGGTGGTGACGGCTTGTTGAGCTAGACTTACCAGCTCAGGAACTGGACTGGCCGAGTCTCTCGGTGACAAACTGTCCACACAGGCTCCCAAGCTGCCACATGAACCAAAACGACAACTTACCACTTTCAGTGAGAAACAAGAACTTTAAAGCACAGATCACACTGAGTCACCTTGACTAACTCCCAGTAGGAAAGCGAAGGCAGCTGCAGCTTGGCTGCGAAGGGCAGGGGACAGACGTTAATGTCACAGGGTGTCAGCGGTCTGAAGATCATGTCTTCTTTCTCCTTTGGGGATAAACCTGCCAAACAGAACGGTCTGTTCCTGTGAGGTGTCTCACACATCCCCCACGCAGCCAGCCCTTCCTCTCTGACCCCACTTTCTCCGTTCCACACACACTCGTTTTGGCTGACGTGTTCTATCTTTAGAGTTGTTAATTCCACTGACCCGGCTCTAGCCAAACTCTGTTGATCTCTTCTGCCTCCCTTAGAAAGAGGCCTTTTCTTGTCCTTTCCCCTCTGCCTAGATCCCACCATGTGGGTGAGATTACTGTGTTTAACTCACTGTTTAAACATTTAAAAGTGATGCGCAGTCCCAACCCTGGAATTTCAATTTGATTAATTCATGTTAAAGTCTGGGTGCTAGATTTTTTTTTTTTTTTAAGCTCTCTTAAAATAGGCTCCTAAAAAGCTGACTTTGAGAGAAAAGGAGTTGAATTTGAGGAACCTTTTGGAATCACTATTTTAACTCTGAGGTGGGGGTGAGGTAGGGTGGGGGTGGGGTGGGGGGTGGGGTGGGGTGGGGTGGGGTGGGGTGGGGTGGGGGTGGGGTGGGGTAGGGTGGGGTGGGGTGGGGTGGGGTGGGGTGGGATGAGGTGGGGTGGGGTGGGGTGGGGTGGGGTGGGTTGGGGGTGGGGTGGGGTGAGGTGGGGTGGGGTGGGGTGGGGTGGGGTGGGGTGGGGTGGGTGGGGTGGGGGTGGGGTGGGGTGGGGTGGGGTGGGGGGTGGGGTGGGGTGGGGTGGGGTGGGGTGAGGTGGGGTGGGGTGGGGTGGGGTGGGTTGGGGGTGGGGTGGGGTGGGGTGAGGTGGGGTGGGGGGTGGGGTGGGGTGGGGTGGGGTGGGGTGAGGTGGGGTGGGGTGGGGTGGGGTGGGGTGGGGTGGGGTGGGGTGAGGTGGGGTGGGGTGGGGTGGGGTGGGTTGGGGTGGGGTGGGGTGGGGTGGGGTGGGGTGGGGTGGGGTGGGGTGGGCACTGACACATAGCATCAGCTTCTTGCTTTTACAATTATTTATTTTATGTGCATGTGCACTGCACAGATGCCTGGTGTGCTCGTGGAGACGAGAAGAGAGCCTCAGACCAGCCTCTGGACTGGAGTTAAAGATGGCTGTAAGTATGTGGGTAGATGCAGGGAACTGAGCAGCATGTGCTCTTAACCAATGAGCCATCTCTCCAGGCTCTGCAACCACCCTTAACAAGTGCCAGAGTTACAGTCTGAGATCTGAAGTGTTTGGTCTGAAGTAGGAGGTAGTCTTGAGTGTTGTGGGTTTGGGTTTTTTTGTTTTTTCATTTTTTTTAAAATTCTTCTTTCATATATTATATCCCAACCAGTTTCCCCTCCCTCCCCTTCTCCACCCCCACATCCCATTTCCCATAGATCCATATCATACCATACACACTACACACACATACACAAACACCACACACACATCATACAACACACACACAACACACACAAACACACATACATACTACACAACACACACACACACAAACACACACACTACACACACATACACAAACACCACACACACATCATACAACACCACTATACACACATCATACAACACACACACAACACACACAAACACACATACACACTACACAACACACCACACAAACACACACACTACACACACATACACAAACACCACACACACACATCATACAACACACACACAACACACACAAACACACATACATACTACACAACACACACACACACACACACACACCCTGCCTCCTCTCAGAAAATAGCAGGACTCCCAGAGACATCAGCTAAACATAGCATGGCATAACCAGCTACAATAAGACCCTGTATACTCTCACCCAGGGCTAGGTAAGGCAACCCAGTCAAAGCAAAAGGGTTCACAAGTAGACAAAAGAGGACAGGCCCCAGTCCCATTAGGATTCCCATAAGATCACTGCTTCAGCTGTTCATAAGTCTTTTATTTTTAAACGTGTATGTCTGCTGTTCACTAGCCTGACTGCCCCGTGAACCTCGGGATCTGCTTGTCTCCACCACACCAATGCTGGGATCCCCCCGTGGTTTTCATGTGGGTTCAGGGGTTCAAGCCGAAGTTTTGACCACCTAAGACATCTCCCCAGCCTTCCCACATGTGTGATCACAAAGTACCCCAGATAGTTCTCACATGCAACCAGGATTCAGATGCCACGGAAAACAACGCTAGACTCTTAGGTGTCCACTCTTCCTTGGATACGGCATTACACAGAGTCAAACGTGGACAACAATGGAGGGTAAGGCCTGTGGAGACAGTAGAAACTTGTGTGTGTGAGGGAAACCCCAGAAATCAGCAGGAAGGGCCTGTGGGAAGAACACAGCAGAGGACTCTAAGACAAGTTAGTGTCTTTACATTAGTACCTAGTATGGAGCGGGCCTGAGAATCTCAGTGCCATATTGTGCAGTTACTTTCAAAGTACGTGACCCTGGCTGTGTCTGAGGGCAGTGTGGTTTGCTGAGTCCTTTTCTACACAAAGGATGACTTCTTTGTCTGCTGGGAGTGCTCTGCTGCCTGCCCTCCTAGCTCTTACACAGGAGTCCCCTGCCGTCTTGAAAGAGACTGGACAATATTTTGGTGCATATTCTCTTTAACTGTGGGAGAGAAGCAAAAGACTGTAGAATTCTAGCCCCGCCTCTTCCTAAAGGAACTAAGATTTTCAGTTTCCCCTGTGATTCCTTAGCTCCCTGTACTCATGTCTAACCTTTCCAGTGTGCATGAAAATTCACTCGACCGTTCCCAGTGTTTGCAGCCCTGTGTGGTGACCAGGCATCTGGGAAAGCAACAAATTCACTCTGGAAGCTACTTTGAAAAAGAAAATACAGTAAAAGGTGGTGGGCGGGGCCAGCATGCTTGACCAGCGCTCCTACCTGTCCCTTCGCTGGCTCCTGCCCAGTGACTTGACTTGAGATCAATAATCTTGAATAGTAGGATACAGTGGACAGAACAGGCCCATCATGTAAGGCTGGCGGGGGTGGGGGACACAGCACAGTTTCAGAACTGCCACAGATTTACCAACACCCCACAGCCTCCTGGCTTGCCGCCTTCCACAGTCCTGGCACTAGTGTCATTCTGTGAATTCTGGCCATCTGGGCACCAGGCTCTTGTATGTTCAAGTTCTCCTGGGTCAAGTTCACCTTAACCTACGCATGTGCTTTGGGAGGTTACCTTCCTAGAACCTGTGGCCTTTTCCTTGAATGGACTCGGAGTGACCGACCGGATTCTCTGTCCAGAAAACACAAACGAAAGTCAGTGGCAAGCCTCTGCCACTCTCACAGGTCGCTTCCCTGCAGAATAAGGTTGTATGATGGGGTCAGGCTATTGCTTCTCTTGGGCTGGCGTCTTTCCCAGATGGCTTCCCTGTTCCTTAATCACATCAGGGTCTTACATGTTTGCCTCGCTGGTTCATACTTCACTCCACAGTAGAACCCCAGCTTGGAGTTAGAGTGGAGCTCCTGCTATGCCAGCAACCTTGAGTCTACAGTGATAACTCAGGGTCACTGACCCTAGCTGGCTTGAGAAGGGGGTTATGACTTGATCTTTGACACGTGTGTAGTTTAAATTCTTTTTTTTCCCTAGATTTTCCATCCATAGTGTTTTCCCTATAAACTTTGCCCATGTGACTTCTATAAGATCTATCAGCAGGACAACAGCAAGAATAGGCTGTGACCTCCCCATGACATCACTGCAAAGTGCAGACTGTAAGGCTGGAGTGTTGGGCAGAATCGTGAATAAAAAGAAGCCAGCTAGGTCTGGTGGTGCAGGCCTACAATCACAGCTACTTAGGCGTATAAGACGAGAGCGTAGCCATATTTGGGCTACGTGGGAAGTTTAAAGTCTGTCTGCTCAACTTAGTGTGTTTCAAAAACAGAGAATGGGAAGAAAGGAAGAAGGCTGGGGTTGTGGCTCTATAGTAGAGAGCTTTCTAGCATGTATGAGGCCCTGAATTTGATCTCTAGAATGGGGAGGGGGGAAGGAGAGAGGGAAGAAGGAAGGAAGGAAACATAGCCATGTGTGGAGGTATATTCCTCTAACCCCAGTACTCCAACACTTGCGTAGCAAAGGTAGGAGGATCCCAAGCTGGAAGCCAACCTGGGTTACACAGTGAGTTTTGGGTCAGCCTGAGCTACACAGTGAGTCCCTGTTTAAAATTAAACAGTTCAGGCATGATGGTGCCAGCACTCAGGAGGCAGAGGCAGGAGATTCTCTTTGACTTAAGGCCAACCTGGTCTATATGGTTCCAGGACAGCCAGGACTACGTAAAGAGACCCTGTCTCTAAACAAACGAACAGGCAAATCACAAAATGCCAAATACAAAGTCAGGCACAAAAATGAATATTTGTTTAAAACAAGGAAAGAAATCACACCGTATATTTTAAAGTGTATTTAATCATTAATGAAAACAAGACATGATGAACACTCGCCTTTCTTCTCTTTGGGGGAAGAGGGTAGTACATCAGCGGACTGCTCTTTACGTAGTTCCAGTTCTCCATTACCAGTTTCTGTAGTATTCATAAATATTTCTGTTTTTCTTCTAGCATGACTGGTGGGAAATGGTTTCCTTCTTGGTACCAGTAGTTTAAAAGTTGGGCTCTTTTAGATGTGCCGCACGATTTCCACTCTGTGGCTTGATGATTTTTAATGGTACATGTGCTAGGGTCCTAAGGCCTAGTCTTCTCTGCTGTATAGGAAGCCCGGCATCCCTCAGTGACGGACTGTAACCTGCAAGCCAAACAAACCCTTCCCCACTCTACGTTCGTTTTGGTTAATATTTGAAGCCAACTAAGTTAGCAGATAAAGCGATGAGACTGAACAATGAGGGTTCTGCTTTAGGTAAGCGGCAGGGGAGGGACTTCCGGTCTCAGCAGGGTTTGACAGGCTTTTCAACAAGGAGCGAGGTGGCAGGAAGAGCCCTCCAGGTGAGACAAGCGCTTTTCATTAGCTGCTAATCCAAACGCAACATTTCCTCCAGAACCAGCTGGGCGCAAACTTTGCTGAGTTCTGCAAATGCCCCGTGATGACAGTGACTGTTTTCCAATATTCTCCCAACTCCATCTCATTAGAACTGTATCATTTGTGCTAGTATGAGGGTCAACAGAAGGTTCAGGAGTTTGCATCCCTGGCACACGCATAAATGGCAGGTGGGAGTGGCCAGCCTGTAAGACAGCTCATTGGAGCAAGCTGGCTACAAAGACTAGTCAAATCGGAAAACTCTGGGTTCGGAGAAATACTGTGCACACATGCGCGCGTGCACCTCACCCTTACACATTGCACACACACATGCGAACACACGTACACACACTCACACCACGCATGCATCCACATGCAAATTAATCTTCTTTGGAGAGAGGTCATGGGTTGGGAGTCGCTGAGTGCTTTGGCAAATATAGGTAACAGACCTATCAGGTGGCTGGCTATAGTGTGGAGAAATGATTTTTAAAGCTATATATAGTGTTCTGAGACCCAGTCGGAAAATGGTAGGGACTCGAGCCGGGCTGGTAAGGTGGAAGGGTTTGTTGAGAGCAGCCACAATGGTGAAGTCCTTTTAAGGTTAAAACTGATCCGCTGAGGACCGGGTGGGGATGGGTATGAGAGAAAAGGAACATTCAAGGAAGACTTTCAGGATGATACAAGTGGGAGAGAAGGAGAGAAGGAGAATAATAGGAGGGAGGCAGAAATGGCCATGCAGCCAGGAGTGATTCTTAGAGCACATTAAATTTGCAGAGGCTCCTTGCCATCCACACAGGGCTACTGAGTGCACAGCTGGATGTGTGTCCAGAGCTAGGAAAGGAAGCAGGCTGGAGAAGGAAGTGGGAATGGTAGACATAGTTGATGTGTGAAGTCCTGGGCTGGGACATCTCCATTCCCCCACCTCTGAAAGGCCAACAGCTGGAGGTTTGGAAGGAGGGAGGAGCTGGCAACACGGCTTAGGGTGATGTCTGATAAGATGTGAGGATTGTACAGATGTTTAATGAAATACTGAGAACGTAAATTCAAATGATAGGACATAACCTAATCCGAAACATCTTATTTATCAACCGTAACAGAGGAAAGCATGCTGGCCTCTGGTACATATTGGACCCCATGATTAGACGTGGATCGGGTTCTAGATTTAAGCACTTGATGTTTGTGCCTTAATATACTTTTCTCAGCCTTTGTGTTCTCGGTGGAGTTGCTTAGCTATTATGACATCATTTTTAAAAAGTTTTCCGGCCTAAGCTGGGTGGTGGTGCACACCTTTAATCCCAACACTCAGGAGGCAGAGGCAGGCAGATCTCTGTGTTCCAGGGCCACACAAAGAAAACCTGTCTTCAAAACAACAACAACAACAAACCCAGCAATGACAAAATTTGTTCTGCCTAAAATTGAAATGCAAAGTGTTGCCTTCTTCCCAAGAAGATTGTGAAAGACCTCAGATGTCCACAAGAGAAAATGGGTTACAAGGTGCTTACTAGTAATGGGACTAAGTGTGAGGGGGGATATCTTGAGCCTGACCTCTCCAGGGTCCCCCCATACTGTCTCCATTTCCCATTTCCTTGGCACTGTATCTTTGGGGTGCCTGCTACTGACTCCCTGTCTCTAGCTCCCTCCATCTTTGCAGGCACAAAGATTGTCACTATTATAAAACAATGTGGGCTTTAATAGGGGCATGCAGTCCTTCTGTCTTTGTTTCTCATCCCTGCTATTGTCTGTAGCTCAGTGTGACCTCTGTTCCTGCCCCTTCTTTGTGTATGGTTTATACAAGGACCTGCTTCTTCCTTCCATGCTAAACTTTCCCAAACCATAAAATAAAGAGTTTTTGACATAAACTTAAAGACTCATGTTCTATGTCCACGATGCTTTAAATGTAAATGTCTGTCTGAGTTGCTTAAATGTAGACAGGGCCCAGGGAGACAGCTTTGTGGGTAAAGCATTTTCTTTGCAAGCATGAGGACACAGGTTGACTCTTCAGCATCCATGTACAATCAGGACACGGCGGTGCACACTTATACCCAACACTGTAGAGGCAGAGACTTGGGAATCTTTGAGGATTATTGGCTAGTCAGTTTAGGCTAATCTATACCTCAAGTCCATGAGAGACCTTGTCCCCCCCTCAAAAAAAAAAAAAAAAAACCAAGGAGGTTGGCTTTCAATAATGATGTTTAAGCTTGCCCTTTATCTTACACACACACACACACACACACACACACACACACACACACACACAGGAAAAATAGAACCTCACTTTCTACTTTTGAAAACATAGTTGGTGTAAGTTCTGAAGTTTTTCCTCTCATGCAACAACTTAATCTTCCCCAGCTGTAATAAATTTTCCCAAGTCATAAAATAGAATTAGAAAAAGTAATTTGTATATGTATTGGGTGGTGATGGTGTGTGCCGCATGTATGTATGTAAGTGCATACATATGCCCTTATGACATGAACGTGTGAAAGAAATATTCTTCTATCACTCTCTCCCTTAGTCTCTTGAGACAGAATATTTCACTAAACCAAACACTCACCAGTGATCCTCCCTTAATCCTGGGGTTACTGTACACACTACTTTTCTTTGTTTCTAATGTGAACACGGGGAGTGAACTTACTATGCTTTCGAGCAAGCGCTCTTCCTCACAGCCATCCCCTCAGACGGTATCACCATTGTGACTGATGACATCACACCTGTACACTCATGGGCTGTGTGATTTATTTATTTATTTTATTTCATATTTGTGAGTACACTGTTGCTTTCTTAAGACACACCAGAAAAGGGCATCGGATTCTGTTACATATGGTTGTGAGCCACCATGTGGTTGCTGGGATTTGAACTCGGGACCTCTGAAAGAGCAGTCAGTGCTCCTAACCGCTGAGCCATCTCTCTAGCCCAGGGGTGTGTGATGTTTAAATAAAGCTCCTCAGCACCACTTTTCACTCACCAGCCATATTTTTTACGGTGAGGCATTTGAAATTTTCTCTGTTACTTGGAATATGGCGCACATTATTTCTGATTCCTCCCATCTGTGACTTTATGTGCTAGTCAACAACACCCTCTCTTCCTTCCCTTCCCACCCTCTACTACTCTGGACTCCAGTGACCATTGTCTAGCCTATACTTCCATAAACTCAACTTTATGAGACTACATGTGAATGATGTCATGCAAATGATGTTATGAGATGAACACAGTGCCTTTCCCCCAGTGTCTGTGCACTTAACTCCACACATGTCTTCCAGGTTCATCCGCGTTATTGTAAGTGGTAGACTGCTTTCTTTTAAAATGGGAATAGTTTCCAGCTGTGTACATACATCACATTTTCATTGGCTGTTCATTGGTTGGTTGATAGATGGGTCCATATCTCAGCCAAGAACACCGCCATCCTTTTAAAGAGATTTGCTAACCCTGCAGAGCGTTACTGGGTATTGCTCAAGTGGGTGACTTCACCTCCAGGTCACATTTGAACTTTACCTTACTGTACTGTAGAACTTCGTCTTCCCTTCTCCCAGTGGGTTTGTTTCAATACTTAAAGTACAGAAATATTGGGGCAGACCCAAAGGAAATATTAATTGGTATAGCTGAAATGTTTAGTAGCTCACAGGTCACCTTCTCAATTTATACCTCATTCTGTTACCTCGTTCTATGAGAGTGGGTTAAAGGGAGGGATTTTAGGGTAGAGCACAGACCATATAGAGTAGAGTACTGGGTCTGTCAATCTGACTCTAAATGAAGTCACCTAGGGAGAGGCAACCACAGTAGAGAAACCACTGCTTACAGAATGGCCTGTATGTCCCGTGCAACCGTCTCGCCAGCAAGAACGACGCGGCACACGAAATAGGATTCTTCTGCAGTAAAGCCTTAATGCTCTCGAGAGGCAGAGCATAAGCTTGCAACAAGTGAAGACGAAGACCCCGAACTATCTAGCCCATCCCCTTATATAGGAATCAGTCCTCGCCTTGGACGTGGAGCCCCCTGATTGGTTGAAACTCATCAGGCCCTATGACGCCACGGGAGAGGCAGAGCTCAAGGAGTGGAAAGTTACGCAGCGCGTGCGCACATGACTTGTTTACTGCTAACTCCAGCTGGATGTCAGCGCCATCTTGTAATGGAGAATGTGCAGGCAGCGCCCCACAGCTGTAGGCAAGCGTGGGAGCATTGTCTTGATTAATGACTGATGTAGGAGAGCCCAGTTCTCTGTTTGTGATATCACCCATAGGCAGAGGGACCTGGGTCCTATAAAACAGCAGGCTGAACAAGCCAGGAGCGCATTTATTTATGTCTCTACTTCAGTTTCTCCCTTAAGTGTCTGCCTTAATTTTCCTCTATGACAACGAGGAGCTGTAACCTCTAAGATGACATAAACTCTCCCCTCCCCAAGTTGCTTTTGGTCAGAGTGTTTAAGAAGGCAAGCTAGGATGGGCCTGCAGAGTGTATTTCTTTTTTTTTTATTATTATTTTTTTTTTGCAGAGTGTATTTCAATTCAGAGGGCTTCAATTAGGGGAACAGAGCTGGGGGAGAAAGCAGATAATTGGCTCTATGACACCTCCCTCTTCTTAGTTGGCCCAGGACTGTCTCTAGTCCCCTATGGATGATCATGAAGAGCTAAGATGATAGGAAGTCCTCTCCTGACAGCAGAACTTCACTCTAGGTCCTAGAGGTGGAATGAACTCTCAGGGCTCTGCTGGTCAGATGGCAGCTCAGCTTCAGCGCCTTCAGAGTCAGGCTGGTAACATCAAAACCAAGGCTTTGCCTATGCCGCTGCCTCTCTGTATCTCCAAAACCATCAGGCAAAGGCCCACAATGACCAAGGGACCTTTAAAAGCTGAGCACTTGATGTCACTGACAACAGGTCAGAGGAAGGTGTCTCCTGAAAGACAATGGGGTCAAAGTATTATTCGCCCATTGCCCTTAAAAGTCTGGGAAGGGAATAGTGAGGGAATCTGGAGAACACTGGGTAGTTTCCCTGGAGAGAAAAAAAGACATATTATCTGGCTGGCTGGGGCCTGTGGAAAAGAGTCCAAAAATCAGACAAAGTGTACCTGAAAAATAAGATGTATCACCAGACATTCAGTTCTCTGAGACATCTACTGTTTAATTAAACAACAAGGGTGATCGTGTAGTTCCTGAGGAGTTCCTTTACTTAAACTTTCCGTCTCTCCTCTCTGTTCTGCAGGGCCACTCCAGACTGCTTGCTTTGACGGTGATCATTCGGCCACCCATGATGCTTTGGAGGAGTCCTCGCTGCTGAGTTGGCAGAATCTTAAATGTGACTCGTTGACTCTTGGTTCTCACCAGTGCCAATCCAGCAGGAAGCTCTTAGGGCTGCAGTGAATCTCAGATGTGACTTTATTGATTCCTTTGTGGGCTGCATGCAAAATGTCTGCCCCTGATAGAACTCAGACGGTAGGGACATTTCTGGCTCTTGCAGCTGTGGAGTAACGTCACCATGTTCTCTTAACAGAGCACTGTTCAGTCTTTGAGTTAAAACGGATCCTGACAGGGTGTGTCTTAACATCTCAGGCTTACTGGTTTAATTCATGAAAAGCCAATTACTTTGTAGTGAAGAAAACTTGCAGTGGTAAAACTGCCCATGTCTGACATACACTTAATCCTCCATTTGGTGAAACCCCCCAAGTTATGGTTAAAAGGGCACTTAGTTATATGGACCGTTGTTTCTACAAACCATTCATGGTCTAATTGAGATCTACACAATGAAGATCTAAATGGGTACATCTGCCAGAAGGCTAACCAGCTAGTCAGTGAGGAAGTGTGGAAGACTAGCTGCCAATGGATGAAATGGTGACGGTTCCATTCATACAGCTTAGCTGGACTAACTTAAAGTGGTGTCACCATTGTCTGCACTGCGGAAAAATATAGCACAGATATATCTCATGCACAGATACACATTGTCCAAACACCTCCATGTACACTCACATAAAAAGCTACGGCAGTGTGTATTTCAGATTGGAAAGAAAAGATGCCCGTGTAATTCTGATTTTGAAAATCCAAGATGAATTTTGGTGGCTTAGTTTTAAATACATTACCCTATCTTCCCCACATGTTTTCCCCCAATGGAACAATATTTTACAATAGGGAAACTAATACCTGCCTGTGGATCGTTGGACTTCTAACATTTGCAATACAGGAGCTCTGGCAAGATCTCTTTTGCCTTATCATAGCCATTCATGCACTAGGCTTTGATAAGTTTAATTTCTTTTAGAGAAGATGCTAAAGACATCTGAAATAATTGCATTCTAATGTGTGTAAAGAAGCAGGAAACACTAAGGTGGGATAAGAAGCCTTCCAAAGCTCACCTCTTGTCTCTTTGAACATAACCTTAGGATGTGCTATCTTCCTCTTCTCCGCAGGAGACAGAATGGTTCTGGTGCCTTTGTTTTTCTTTACCTTTGCAGATTTGTGTCTAGTAATCATATGAGGCCCTCTTTCTTTCTTCATCCTATGGGAAAGCAACATCTGCTCTAAAGCGAATATTGCTACCAAACTGACTGCATTATACTCAACACCAGCAGTGTGAATCCTGAGCTGCTGATTTGTTCAGATTAATCAGGACAAGAACATAACAATGAGGAAGACAGATCCATTCTAACATCAAACCAACAACACCAAGGGAAAAGCAAGATCTCATTCTAACACTAAACAAGGAACTAAAATATTAAAGGAAAGGAATTATTCTCAGCTCCATAACCCACTAGGTTAACGGGATCCTGAGTGCCAGTTTTAGTGCGACTTTGGAAGCTTTTGGGAATAGACTTTCCAGCTGTGGTGCTGAAGGAACAAACTTAACTGGCTTCACTAGGCAGGTGCCCACCTTACTGGGTTACTCAGCAACATTTGTAGCTGGTAGATTTGACAGTGTCACCTCCAACAGAACACAACTGTCCCAGATAAAGTCCAGGGTCGAATACAGCGCATGGGAAAATTCCATTTGAATGTTTGGAATGAGATGCCACATAAGAAAATGTAATTAGTCCCGTGTCGAACTCATTTGTACATGGAAATTGCTGTGGTGTTTAAGATAAGTTAATACGATCAGTTCAGAGATCTTTTGCCACGGATTCTGTATTAGTTGAGACTATATGCAAATAGTGGAAACCCAAGTTTAAGCAAAAAGATTCTGATATAGATGGGAAATGTATCAGTCTTTCTTTCCTCCAATCTGTCACCCCAGCTATCTGTCTGTCCATCTTCCTGAGTTGGCCTCATCTTTGTAGCTAACTTTAAGAGATGCAAAAGACGATATGTTGGTCAGTGTCCTCCAGAAAAATAGCCAACTGTGTGTATGTGTGTCTTCACTGGCTAGATTTATTGTCACAAGCTAGAGTCACTGGAGAAGAGGATCCACAACTGAGAAAATGACTCCTTAAGATCAGGTGAGCCCGTAGGGTATTCTCTTAATTAGTGATTTTTAGGGGAGGGTCCAGCCCATTGTGGGCGGTGCCATCCCTAGGCTGACGATCTTGGTTTCTATAAGAAAGTAGGCTGAGCAAGTCATGGGGAGTAAGATGGGAAGAAGGACTCTACCAGGGTCTCTGCATCAGCTCCTGACTCCAGATTCCTGCCCTGTTTAAGTCTGTGCAGTGGTTAACAGTGATGTGAAACCGTAAGTCAAACAAGCCCTTTCCTCCCAGGTTCTTTGGCCCATCACAGGGCTGTCACCTGTAAGTAACACTGTGTGTTTGTATACACACATCTACATAAGATATTGTAAGAAATTGCCTCCCAAGATTATAGAGGCTATTAGATTCAAATTCTGAATGGTGAGTACTGAACTGGAAAGCCAGGAGAAAGCACTTAAAGTCGAACACCTACAAGGCTGAAGAATTCCCTCTTTAGGAATGTAAGTCTTTCTTCTATACAGACCTTCACCTGATTGGGTGAGCCCTCCATTCTATATTGGAAAATAATCTGCCTTACTGAACACCAACTGCTTAAGTATTAATCTCGTTAAAATACTAAGAATAACGTTTGCTCATATGTCTGGGCACCATGGTCCAGGCAACCTGGCACATAGAATTAACCCTCACAGGCAGATAATCTCCAATCATCCCAAGCCGCATGCATACCTCATGTGGTTTTTCAAGTATCCATGTACCAGTCCCTCTGTTACCTTGTTACCCCCTGACCAATTTAGCCAACTGTTGTTCTGATTGATAGCCACCGATAAACCTCATGGAGGGATGAAGAGGCTCTGGCACATGCTCTGCTGAGTTATCCCCTGAACATCTGATTGCCCTATGGCACAGAAAATTATCCTGCGAATGGGTTGGTGCTGTGGAAATTTCCCATCTATACACAGTTTACATTGTGGGGAAAGGTATATGGGACTAACAGATGTGGAGTAAGGGGTCTGTGGTAGGGAGCCTATTCTTATCACATGGGAGAAAGTGGCTTTCAGCTATGTACTCCAGGATCTACCCATTACTTACAAGGTGAATTCATATCAATAGGCATATCCTTGGTGACAGAGGTGACCCAGTTTGTCTCCTGTTGCAGTGTCTTAGTCACTGTTTTATTCTGACAGAAAACCACGACTAAGGCAACTTATATAATAATTTGCTTAATTGGACTAAAGGCTTCAGAGAGTTAGAGCCCATGAAGATGGAGCAACAACCTGGCAGCAGGAAGCACTGAGAGTTCACATTTTGATACAAAATCAGGAGGTCAAGCAGGCACAACAAGAAGAGCACATGTCCTTTGAAACCTCAAAGTTGCCTCCAGGGACACACCTCCTCCAACAAAGCCACACCCTGTTGCGGTAAGATTATTAGAGGCCTAAAAATAAGATCATACAGTTTTTTAGTTAATTCATTTGTTTTACATTGTTTTAAATTTCAAAATGGGAGTAATGCTGAGTTTTGTGGTTTTATTATTTCTCTGAGAGGAAATAAAAAATACAAGATATTCTAGTTGCCGACCAAAGGGCACACTATTTTGGGAGAAAGGATTTGTCTTTGTGATTTTTAAAAGGGTGCTGATGCTCTACATGACCTCCAGAGTCCCATGGGTCAGATTTGATAAATGGAGACCACTTGACTAGATTCAAGAGGATCAAACAAAATACATTTCAATACTAGAATGTTTTCTTTTGAGATTTATATATTGCAGAATGTGCAGCTATGGTGAAGCTTGTCGTCAGAATGCTGAACTGGCCTACTTAGATTCCTGATTTCAGGGACTACAAAAAATGTTGGTCTGAACTTTCTTCTTGAGGCCTGTCCAGCTTTCTTATCTCCTCCCCCCTTCTAGATTCTCAATGCCCATATTCAGCTTGAAGAAGCTGTGAAGAGTCATTGCCCTGATTCCCTGGACTTTGGGGGAGGTGAAGGTAGTTATTCTAAGGTTGTTTGTATGAGGAATTTAGAAATGGTTATAATTTAACAGGGAGGAATTAGCCAGATTGATTTATACAGCCATGATCTCCCTTGATAACTATGCTAAGGTCATATCTTACACTGGTTGCAATCTTTCTAATTGATACAAAGTTGAAGTTATTGTCTTTACAGTAGTATAGAATTTATTTGATACAGATTTAAGGTTTTCCTTGGTATAATTTCTTATTGATTTAAAATTGAGATTAGTATTGTTGCTTTTCTATAGGTACAATTCATTTGGGAATACAGGGCTTAGACTCAGTCTTATAACTGCTATTATACACTATTTTTAGTTGATTAAACAATACACATTAAAGGCCAGATACCAAACTCATAGTTCTGAGTCAATTAAAATAGTGATTTTGAGATATTTTAATTAGAAATGGTCAAGAATAGCAAGGCTTAACAGTTCAGAAATGCTTTGTGTAGATAGATAATCTTCAAAGGCGTCAGAAGTCCACAGAATATAATGCGTATGAACATTTCTTTATTAAAGTTCATTTGACCAGAGACCTATATGCTCCTGACAGCACCTCTTCTTATATTCTAAAATAAAAAAAAAAAAAAAAACCCTGAGCATCAATGAAGTTGCTCCAATTGTGGCAAGACAGCCACTAGGCAAGAATTGCCTCATTCATCTACAGACAAATACTGTCCAGAAAGAGACACACTATGCAGAATAGTCGATTGATAATCTTTGCCAAGCCAGAATTATCAGCCCTTCAAAATTCTGCATTACAAAGATCTGTCGAATATGATCCTGGGCCAGAAGGCTGAAGACTGATTCTCCAACATTTTGAAGAATGAGGGACTGTCCAGGTAATTAATCAGTGGTTCCTATAAATTGGCTAAGTTTTGGAAGCTATGTTTTGTGCTTCTCATATATCAAGTAACATTAGTCGTTCTTGGATTTCTGACATGTTTGAAGACTGAGAGCCTCATAGCCAACCCAGCTGTTTAGCATTAAGAAAGATAATATCGACCTGAAAAGGTGGCTTTCAGATGACATACAATCTAAAGCCAGGATATAATTCAGGTGTAAAATTATAGTCTTTTAGGATAGATGGCAGAGTGCTTTATTTAATGAACAAAATTGTCATACTGGGTGTTAAGTGTGTCTTATACTTCATAAGTTGTAGAACAGTAACAGTTGTACTCATTTTATATTTGAGGGAAAAGAGCCTTTTAACTGGACAAAAATGGGGAAATATGGATTGTCCTGGAGCTGTTTGTATTTTGATGCTAATTCCACTTTTCCAAGAAGGGCTGCTTAGACACTACTCAGGTGACTTCATCAGAACTTTCTTCCCATTTTAATTTGTAAAATAAAGGTGAGATCTGGTGATTGGGCAGGGAGTTGGGGGTTGCTGGAGGAGGGGGAGGAGGAAAGAAGATGGAGCACATGGCCTGGAGAAGCTGCAAGTTATAAGAGATTTCTTAGCATGGGAGTAGAGTAGTGTAGTGGTAGATCTGCCCCATCTAGGCAATGCTGCTTGAATTCACTGAGTTGTGTTTTCATTGTATGGGCTTGTTTGGGATGGAGATGCTACTACAACGACATCCCCTAATCCTTCCCAAACAGTTCCACCAACTCATACTCAACATATGAGTCTATAGAGGCAATTCCCATTTAAATCTCCACACTGTAATAATCACTATGACCAAAAGCAACTTGGGGCAGGGATGGAGGGTAGAGAAAGTGTTTCTTTCTTCTTATGCTTCTAGGTCACCCTCCATCACTAAGACAAGTCAGGGCAAGAACTCAAGGCAGGAACTGAAGCAGAAACCATGGATGAACACTGCTTGCTGGCTTGCTCAGGTAGCGTTCTTATACAACCCAGAACAGCCTGCCTAGCGATGGTACTGTCCACAGTGGGCTGGGCCCTCCCATATTAATTAACAATCTAGAAGATGTCTTGTATATTTGCCCACAGGACAGTCTGACTTAGAAAATTCTTCAATTGGGGTCTCTCTTCCTGGAGAACATTAGGTTGTGTCAAGTTGTCAACGAACACTAACCAGGATAAGTACTGTACCCAAATTAGACACAAATTGTTTGGAATCTTCTTTAGTTGATATGATAAGGCTCTCCAGATTTCAGTATGCATAATAAAAGGTCAGAGGAAGTACAATTATTTTTCCCTTGTTATTAGTTATAACTAGGTACATTTGTAGACTAATTTTAGATTGCTCTCTACTTAAAAGAGATACAAATATTAATGATTTTATTTTCAGCTATTTATAATGAATGTGTAAGACATGCTTATACCTGAACTAACTATAGGACAAAATACAAACCTGTAGAGCTCTCTCATGGGAATAACTTGAGATGAAATGACAGAGTTGCAGCTGCTTATTTCTGTTTTGTTTTGTAAATTACAGTTTTCCTTCTCCCTGCTGTGATCCATTTTTGTAAATCAGCTCATTAATTCACCTTTTGTCAGGCCCTGGGAGATGAGAGAGATATGCAAGCCTGTCTCTATATGGAAGGGCCAGGAGAACTTCAGGTGGGCATCTGTGTTCTGCTCACTTGGGCCCCTGACTCCCCTAGCTTTCACCTCACTTCTTACTTCTTTCATGCCTTACTTTACTTCCTTTTAAAAAAAAAAATCCTTCAATTTTTTTTATAGTTTAAAACTAGCAAAATTCTTTGGAAGATCATAAATGAGCTGACAGCTCTCATTTTTTGGTGAGTTCAGCTGTTTTAGTCAATGCATTTTGTTATCTTAATAAATACATCATTAGGGCTGGAGAGATGGCTCGGTGGTTAAGAGCACTCACTCACTGCTCTTCCAGAGGTCCTGAGTTCAATTCCCAGCAACCACATGGTGGCTCACAACCATCTGTAAAGGGATCTGATGCCCCTCTTCTGGTGTGTCTGAAGACAGTGACAGTGTACTCATATAAATAAATAAGTAAGTAAGTAAATAAATAAATAAATAAGCAAATGTGTCTTTAAATAAATACACCATTAAATAATTTTCTTAAGCAAGATTAAAGGTAGACAAACGAAGTCAATAAAACTAGTCACCTACCCAATTAGTCAGTCTAGATGCTAAGTCCCAGAGTGGGAAGAACCAGATGGGCAGCCCCTTTAAAAAGATTTTCCTTACATTTAAATTTTAAATACTGGACACCGCTTTCATTTTATGACAATTGCTTTCATTATGTTTAACAAAACCATTGAACTAATTGCATTTTACTACTTGAGAGAAGGCCAAGTTTTTTCACATTCCATGTGTTTCCCTTTTTCTAGCCTCATTCACTGTTTTATTAGAACATTTAACCTTTCATAATGAGAACTAATGATAAATGAAAATCATTAAATTTCTTACGGTTTTTAAAAATTTTTTTAATGGACATTTTCTCTTAAGATCATGATCATAAACTTTTATTACTGATTTCTTTGTTTTATGTTGTTATGTAAACATATAAAGCCATAAAATAAGACATAAACTCATGCTTATACTTATTACATGGTTATAAAGCCGAAACCAACTTATAAATGAAATAAAAGTCAAGCTATAAAACTGAAATATTCAAATTGACTATGTTAGTGTGACAAAGGAGAATGCTTTCTCTGAAGCTCAATTTCAAAAGCTGTCTAATGTCTAACTCTCTTGTTCCTTTTCTTCTGACTTAGTTGTGCTGATATGACTTCAGTATCACTAATACCTGTTCACCTAAGAACAAGTTACAAGACAGAGTTCTAGAGCTGTGGGTTGTGACCCCAGGAGTCGGATCTCAGAAATCCTGCCTCAGCAACATTTCCCTCCATGCAACGCAGATAAACCTCAGGTGATGATATTAGCTTTGCAATGCCTTTGAAAGGTGCTAAAGGGATGGCCTGCCCCTGGCTGGATACGGCAGAGAAAAGCACTCTGCAGTGTTGGGTGTTTGCAGGTTGATATACACAAAGGTGGGATCTGCTTACGAGAGCTGAGCAGCAGATTCCTTTGAACGCAAAACGTGGACCATGGATTAATGAACTGCTTTCTCGGCATGTTCCTCTTTTTGCCTGTACAGCATCCTGGTTGGAAGTGTGCACACTGCACGGGTGTACTCACAGGTTCAGGCGGCTTTGAAGATTTACCTTCTGAAGATTGTCATTGACATTAAAATAGTTCCAGAATAAAAGAACACCACCAGGCCCCAAGAAACCCTTAGTTGAGAAATATCACCTAACGGAATACTTCTTACTAGGTTAGCCCCCACCCCCCACCCCCCTGTGAGACGGAACCATAGCAGCACGGGATAAAGAAGGCAGCCTGAGAATGGCCCTTATCTGTGTTCTCTCTCACAGCTTGCTGCCATTTGCATCCTCTTTGGATACACTGGGCTGTCGATGGTGGACCCTGCCCTGCAACCAGAGGAGCCAGTGTCCCCTTTAGTGGGTGACGGTAACAAGAGAAGGCTGAGGAACACTAACATGGTGTTTGCACCTGGCCGGGCCCACAGAGCCCTGTAACCCTTGCTCACATGCAGAGTCTAACTCAGTAGCTGGAACCGGGGCATAGGCTCTCAGTAACCTAGGCAGTACTGTGGCTTACAGCCCCCACACGGAGAGGCACACACCTCAGGCACTTGAAACTCTCTTCTAGAGAGTGTGTGAGAGGCAGCACATTTTCCATTTTTTGTCATTAGTCACTATCAAAAAATTGTCTTAGTCTTGAATATTATTTGGGACTTAGATATTTTAGCTCTTTTGAAATGAAGCAGGCACGGAGTAAGTGGATTAAACAGATTATACAGTTTTCATTTCAATTAGAGAAAAAGTGAAATTTCACCCAGTACAGAAGGTATTCATATCATAGAACGTTTTACACCACTATTCGAGGTGGTGTGAAGTTTTGGTAAGATGAACAGCCAAAAAATTCATAATTAAACTCTAGATACCCTTCTCGAACTGTAAGTGTCCTCAGAGGTAAATCGATAGATCCATAAGAGAACAAAATGACTGTGTTTTGGATTTGGAGCTCAGTGGGGTTTAAGGTGTTGCTCTCTGAGCTAGTTTCACACTGATATTCAGGCAGAGGAACATTTTGATTTCCAGTCAATGTGACATATTCCTGGAGGAAACTCATAACAAAAGCTATCTGCTGATAAATGCCAAGTGCCACCAGAAACACGGATGGCGGCATGGGGTAGAGAACCCAGCTGACTGTGGGGTCACAGATGGCGGGTCAGCCTCTACCTGAAGTAAGAAGTGAAGAGGGAGACCCGGCATCAGCGACTTCGGGATGACACTCTACAGTGGTCACAGTCTTTTCTTTATCACCACAAGAAGCTTCGATCGGAAAGATCGTAGGGGAACCGCAAGGGAACCTGTTCCAGGATAGCTTGAGGGACAGATGGCCAGGTGACATAGGGGGTTGATTGAGAGACCAAAAGGCCACTGCAGGAGGAAGTCAAGCTCTGAAGGAAAAAAAGGGGGTGTCCACTCCTTGGTATTCCCTGGGTGAAGAGACCCTGCTAGCTTCTTTGACTATGTGTTTGGACAACGAAGACTGGAATGTTTGCAGGAAGGAAAAAACATGGATGTAAAACACACACACACACACACACACACACACACACACACACACACACACACTTTACCTCAGCTCTCCCACATGGTGCATTAGGAGACATATAAGGGCCTGCCTTGCATTTTCTCTGTTCTCACACAACCATCAACAAAGAAAGCTCCTTTGACCTTAGACAGTATGGGCATCTCTTCCCAGCAGCCAGCATGCAGTTCTGCAGCAGGTGCCGGAAGCACTCTGCCCAGTCCCAGTGAGTACTGACAGGGCCTACAGTGTCTTCATGGTAACTCGGGCCACCTGCAGCCAACTCTGTCCTCGAGTTTGAGTAAGCTCTTGAGGTCCTCATAGAGCCCAGGGAAACACATCGCCGGTTTGTTGTAGAGGACACCAGGAAGGATACAGATGAAGAGGTGTACAGGACAAGGGGACAGAAGTACAGTCTCCTTCCCTCTGGAGTGTGCCACCCTCCAGGGACCAGCTGCGCAGTAGCTCTGCCTCTTGAATTGTATGGGGATGCCGGGGCCTGACTGTCACAGACTGAGTCCTCTGTGCAGCGCTCTCTCCAGGACCCGCCAGCGAGGAACGCTTTGGACACAATGGCCAATAGGAGACAGGAGCCATGGACGGAATCCGAAATGTGCATCAGGTGATACAGGTATGTCACTGTATAGTAAACACAAACTCACAGATCTTGGGGCATGACACCCGTGTGCTTTGCCGTGTCATGTATCTTTTTAATGATGATCGATACCAGGGAAGCTGAGTTTCTTTGTCTCATTAATGAAAGAATTATAAACTGGACTCAGAAGAACGCTCCAGAAGAATTTTATTAGTTTGACAGCAACAGCATCAGGCAGGCGGGCTATAAATCTCTCGGCATTGTAGGAGGGAGAGATGGAAAAGGGGAGGAGACAAAACCAAGCTTTTGAGGTAGGGTCTGAGAAAGTAAGCACAGTCAGCAGTGAGGGTCGGAAGTAGTGGAAAGGCAGAGGGGCTTCTGAGAGAGAGAGAGAGAGAGAGAGAGAGAGAGAGAGAGAGAGAGAGAGAGAGACAGCCCCTCCCCCACCTCACCTTCCCACCCCCCACCCTGGGAGGTAGCTTCAGAGAAAGCACACTTAGGCTTTTGAGCAGGAGTTAGGAAGGTGTCAAAGGAAAAGGGAAAATTGGCAGGTTGAGTTCTGCTCCTTACTCCAGGATTTTGTGTTTCAGGCCAAAGAAATACATCAGGGGCACATACATGGTCAGAAACAGAACCAGGGCTGTTTACTTAAAAAGGAAAGTATCTCTGAGAACAGGGTAGGGTAGAGAGGTGAGGGAGAGGGCTGCGTGTTGGACCACAGGGCGTACGTCCCTTGGTCTATATAGTACCTGCCTCTTCTAATTTTTTTTTTTTTTTATTATTCTTGTTGTTTTTAGTTTTTTGAGACAGAGTCTGCCTGGTCTGGAATTTGCTCTGTGGACCAAGCTAGCCCCAAAACCACTGAGATCTGCCTGCCTCTGTCTCTGGATTTTGCTGGGATTAAAGGCCTGGTCGGCTCCTGTTTGCATTGCGCATGCTCTGTTTATTAGATGCCGCCCAGGCAGGAAAAGCTTCCAGTCTCCTGCAAACTGGCTTCGTTCTAACGATATTCCCCCCGTTCTCCATGTTGGTCCCTGGTTTTCTGCTATGGGTGATGGTGGTAAAGATGTGAACACTTACTTTTCTATAAAAAGAATTTCATTTGTATTTTATTGGTAAGTGGATTTTCGAAGAAGATGGGCCAGATAGCTAAAGTGTGTTGGGGAGGAATCGTAGAAATGATACTTAGATATTTGGGAATGATGGCAACTGGAGAGCTGCTTAAAGACACGGAGGGAAAAACAGGCCGTTTGCTCTTGGGAAGCAGACAGTCAGCTTCTGGAACTGGCCCGTGATGGTGCTCTAAGCACCGCTTCAATGAGTGACAGCTGGCCACTCCTCCTCACATGGCGGCAGCTCAGAGAACTGTTATGCTGTTTCACTGCTAAAGAGGCAGGGCTTGTGCACACATGCTCACCAACTGTGTGCTGGGTGGATTCTCCCTCCACCCCACCTCCCCGAAACCAGCGGTGACCCTCAGAGCTCATAGGGGCCTCTGTGAAGACTTGAGAAAGGAAGTGCTTCCTTTCCTTTTTGAGCATGAAGATCCCTTGCCACCTTACATACCAAACAAATACAAACAGCCTTAAGAGCTAGCACACTGAGGATGCTGAGGTAGGAGGATTGCTGTGAGTTCGAGGCCGGCACGGGATACCTACAAAGCCAATCTCATCAAAACAACCAAAACAAAATGCCACACAGTTGTTTTATTTTTTAGTATACAAACTTTGAGAAAATAGCAAAAATTTATTAATTTAATGTATGTGAGTACACTGTATCTGTCTTCAGACACACCAGAAGAGGACATTGGATCCCATTATAGATGGTTGTGAGGCACCATGTGGTTGCTGGGAACTGGACTCAGAACTTCTGGAAAAGCGCTCAGTGCTCTAACCATTCAGCCATCTCTACAGCCCAGTGTCAAAGGTTTTTAAACGTTGGTCACATTCATAATGAATTGTACATCATAAGAGGTCATAATTAGGTCACAGTGATAATGGTGTATATATTTTGCTTCCCTGAAAAGCATGCCAGACTGGGTTTCCATTCCATCTAAACCTACAGCTCTTGTGCATGTAAACCACATGCTTCACCATGCTCATCCCTGGAAGTCTTTTATTACCAATTGGGGAAAGTCGCGCCAGGGGAATTAGGATTTTGGTTCATACTGTAGCACTCTTGCCAAAGTATTGTCCAGTCCTCACTTGAAATGCTTTAGAGACAGGAAACTGACTATTTAAAGAGTTTATTGTTTTTGAACCATCCCCACAGTCATCACTGCCTTGAACTTATTCCCATTTCCTTAGGTAACTCAGGCAAGCCCCACCCCTCTTCCAAATGACACACCTCCAAAAGCTTCAAGCCCCACCCCTCTTCCAGATGACACACCTCCAAAAGCCACAAGCCCCATCCCTCTTCTAAATGACACACCTCCAAAAGCCGCAAGCCCCACCCCTCTTCCAGATGACACACCTCCAAAAGCCACAAGCCCCACCCCTCTTCTAAATGACACACCTCCAAAAGCCACAAGCCCCACCCCTCTTCTAAATGACACACCTCCAAAAGCTGCAAGCCCCACCCCTCTTCCAGATGACACACCTCCAAAAGCTGTAGACAAGGCTGATGTCTTCCATGTGGTTTCTCTTTTCCAAGGTACCATTATTTAGACCCATGGACTAATTATGCACTAGTGTTCTTGTGATATGGCTTTTTAAAATATTTTAGGCTTGCGTGATGATTCTGACTCTGGGTCTGACCCTCCTCTACCTACTGCTACCTTCTTTACCCTTTGACCTCACTTCATCATCCTGAACATTTTTCTCTGGACAGCTGAAGACCATGTGAGGAAGGGGTACTTCCCCACATAGGCAGAAAACACACAAAATTTTACCTGTGTCTCAGAGTTAAAGAGAGAAGAAGCTGGCCATAGTAGCTCACACCTTTAGTCCCAGCACTTGGGAAACAGGGGCAGGTCTATCTCTGTCGGTTTGAGGCCAGCCTGGTTTACATAGTGAGTTCCAGGACAGTTGGAGCTACTCTGTGAGACACTGTCTTGAAAAAGCCTAAAAATAAAATAAAGTAAAAAAGAGAAGGAACCCCGTCATGGCCACATTTTTGGTCTAACCCTACTTAGCTTTGTCCTAGGCAGGGAGGTCTGAAGCAAGAGCAGAGGAATGGGCCTGTGAGATCTGGATTCAAATCCTGATGATGCCACCTTTGTTTGGAGAAGCACCTGGGACTGCTCTGAACTGGCTTCATCTGCTGTAAAACAGAGGAGTCAGAAGCCACTGTTCACAGAACACATTGCCATTCCATTCCTTGCAGACCATCTCACTAACTGCACAGCCCACTCCCTCTACCCCCCAAGACTGTGTGGAGCACTCAGACAATGGGTTTAAGATGCTGCTTGATTTCATCTTCTGCCTCTTCTCAGGTTCTGAGTTCTCAATCTTTGTATCTAGTTTCTCCCTGGAGCAATGCTGTAGTTTAGACCCGAGTGGTCCACAAAGGCCCATGTATTAAAGGCATATAGACTAGCCATGGCAATAGTGGGAGGTGGTAGGGTCTAGTGGGAAAGAGTTAAGTTCTTGGAGCCATGGTCTTTAAGGGGACAGTAGGATCTTGAATCCTTTCTTCTCTCTCATTGCTTTCTGCAGCCAGAAAGTGAGAAGCTGCCTCTTCTGATGAAGCCAGCTCAGTCAGTCAATGGGGTCTCAAGGGAGCAGGCAAGGATTGAAAAGAAAAAGACAACTAGACAACATTATAACATGACTCCAGCCAGGGCTGAGGCTGAAGTGGTTTATTTTTTCCCAGTCTGCTTTTATACAATTTTAATTACATGCACATAAGGTCAGTTCAGGTTAAGGAACAAATAAGGCAATAAACAAAGTCCTGTGATCACTGTTTCTAGGGGCTTATTAGGATGACCAAGATATCTGAGCCTATGTCCCTGTCCTAGCCCAAAGTCAAATTCTTGCCTGAAGCCTACTTCTTTGTTCTAGTCCAAAGTCAGATTCCTGCCTGAGCTTGCTTCCCTGTCCTGGCCCAATGTCAAATTCCTGCCAAGTTTCTAGAAGTGGCCCCAAAGCTCTCCACATTCTTCCATAGAGTACCACCATGGTCTACTATACTGGCTGCATCCAGTAGGGCCTGATGCTCACCAAGATCAGAAAGGGGACATCAGATCTCATGGAACCAGAGTTAGAGGTAGTTGTGAGCCACCACACAGGTGCTGGAAATCAAACTCAATCCTCTGCAAGAGCTGCCAGTTCTCTGAACCACTGGGCTATCTCTCCAGCCTCATTTTAAGGTAATTTATCTCAAGTATTTTTAACTATGGACAAAAGTCCAATAATACAAGCAATCACTTTCACATCAATGGACTGTGGCAATGCATTGACATGCTTATAAATCACTGTATCCTTGGTCTTAACTTCCCCTGTGGTCAGGTTTTCCCTGTGGTCACAAAATTCTTGAGAAAACTAATTTAAGTGAGCAATTGTTTATTTTGGCTCACAGTTTCAAAGGTTTTGGTACACAGTTGGCTGGCTCTATTGATTTCATCTATGTGAGACAGAACATCATGGTATTAGAGTCTGGTGGAGAAGAGATGCTTAGCCTATGGCTCTTAGGAAGCAGGCAGACTCCTTTCAATTTTGTTCCATCCAGTTCCCCAACTTAATGGGTGGTGCTACTCACATACAAGGTAAGTCCACTCTTTTTCCCACTGTTCCAATATGTCAATCATCTTTGGAGATGGCTTTGTAGGCACAGTCAGAGTGTGTTTTGTTAATCTCCTATGTTTGTTAATCTCCTATGTTAATCTCCTATGTTTGTAAATCTCCTGTGTGGATTTCAATCCAATTAACTTGTCAAGACCATATTCACTGACTCCAAATTCAGATTATCCATGTGTGTCACACATGAGCATGTCCAGCAATGGCTCACTTCCTTCTTTCTGTTTATGATCACCAATTCGGTGACTGAAACTACCCCATAGCTATGCACAAAACAGATGCATTGGCCAGTGCACCCCTCCCACCTGCTACCCCAACGTCTATCTTTATAGTCCCTTCGGTTTGTCTGCGTGTTTTTCTCTTCTACCCTTGTCCTCTGCTTTGTGCAAATGCCTAAAATGTCTTATCCAGGAAACGTGTTTCCTTTGAGTTACCTCCCAAGGGCAGAGGGATCTTTCTGCAGAGGAGAACTCACACCTCCACCTTGCCTTAATGCCTTGACAACCATCTTTTACTAAGAGCAGCTGGGGGCCGTTCCATGCCCTTCCTAAGCAAGCGCTACTTTATTTTTCATGCTCACCCTTTTAAAAAGTCACCTAGATCCAGGCAGAGTGGTGTGCAGTCTCTGTTTGGTTTCATTTCATTAGCTGATCTTTTTCTCTCACAGGCTGTCTCCTCTGCCAAGTAGCCTAGATCCACTTGAATTGTTTGGCGTATGTAATGATTCAATCCCAGAAAAATTCCTCTGGTGGATATTTTTAGTCATCAAATGACAAACACTCTACAAATTAATCATAGAGTTTACAAAATGTCAGAGGAAAACTATAACTATCTGATGGCATTTCAGCAATGTTTTTAAAGAACTATGGCATGATGACATCACAGTGACATTAGCAGAGCAACCCTGGCAGTTTTACCCAGAGATGAGTAACCCACGACACCAAGCACAGGAATAAATACATTTTATTGTATAATGACTTTTTCCATCTTACAGAATAATTTAGCTAATGAAGCTAGTGACAGCTCCCAATCCCAGGTACCAAGTAGCTAAGGCTAAATTGGAGGATGATCCAAAAATTGGGATGTTTTTAATGCATCTCGAAGACACGCAATGGGAAATAATGTTTGTCACAGAAACTACATTCACCTTGGCATTCTGGACTGTGGGTGTGTCTCTTTGCTGTTGACCTGTTCTTCTCAGTCATATATCTTCCATCTCAGCTCATGATTACCACCAGTGTTACAACAGCAACCTGCCTCCAGTGTGGATGCTACATAGAGAGTGGCTCGGTCAGATGAAAGCACATTTCTCCGTCAGTCAACCACCCACGGTCGCTCTGTCCTCACTCACTTCCACTTTAATTGCGAATTGTTAGTGCAGGAATTTGCACAAAGAGGTTGTGCAAGCATGCCAAATGGCTTGAGATATTTTCCATTTCTTTGACTTCCCATGGGAAAAGAACACTAGGTTGCATTTGCGGCGCTCCGGTCTGTTTGAGCAGCCTAATTGGGATTTAGAAGCTCTGAGCTGCCCTGGTTCACAGACGAGCACCCATGGACGTCTAGGCACTCCCGTCCCCGCTCGGTCCCTGGCGTGTGGAAATGTGTCAAGTACATAAGACGGAGACTGAACAATGGTGGCTCACACACAATTGCTAATAGTTATTCTGCAAAAATGGTTTTAGAAATGTTGGACCCTAAACTACAACTTTCACCAGGAAGCAGAGTATTCTATGGGTTGTTAAAAACACACACACACACACACACACACACATACACACACACACATACACACACACACACACACACACACACACACACACTCAGAGGAAACCTACTTGTGAAGACAAGCTTGCAGTGTGACAGACCCAGACAATCTGAGACGCTCCCTTCACCTTTCAGGATCCCCGTGCACACCTGACACAGTGCCACAGTGTCACTTGCTTGGTGACTGGCACTGTTAGCATTCCCCAGATCTAGTGTGTGGCTGTTTCCTTCACTCCTCGAGTCTGTTCTTAGATTCTTAAGGAGATATGCAGGTTGCTAGGCCTCTAGAGCTCACACGAGTTGTTCAATATTTCCCTCCCCAGAGTTCTAGGAACACCTTTCCTCTGCATTTGTTGTGGCTGGGCTGCAGTGTAGCAGTTGGCTATTTGGAAAATGCACTGGGTAGGTTGAATGTGTTCGAAGATCTTCTTGTGTTAGAAAAAGTGCTTACTTCTGATTCTTTGGAAGAGATGGCAGCTGATTCTTCAGGGCCCTCCTCTAAGATTCTGGAGTTGGTCACCCTTTACATAGAGTTCTACTGGTCTGATCTAGTGCAAGCCTTTCGGGAGGCAGTCCTCTGCATGTTGAAGCCCCAGCACCTTACCTGGGGTGTAAGAATTACAGTACTAGCTAGCATGCTGGTGTACAGCTATAAACACTGCTCTAGGGAAACTGAGGTAGGAGGATCTGAGGCCAACCTGGGCTACATAGAGATACTCCGTCTCAAAGGAAAGGAAGAAGGACGGAACTCTGAGTGTGGGGCTGTTTGGGAGGAAGGGAGGCAGCCGAGAACATCGTGCCTTCTTGCCAAGACCATAGACTAGACAGGAATTTACTACCCAAAAAATCACCTAAAAATCAGCCTACCCTACTAACAGGAAGTAGGAAGTGAATCTAAGTAGTGAAGCCAAAGATGGAGTTGGAAGACTGCCCCGGGAGCCAAATGGAACCATTGTCAAGAAAGTAAACTGGGACCAGGAGCCGGGAAGTCTGCCCTGGACAGCAGAGAGAACTCAGAGGGTATGGAGCAGATGCTTCTGCCGGTAGACGATGACCAGCGCTGTAAGGGTCCGATGATGGCATTGCTGCTGCATTTTTTAAAATGTTCAAAACTGGCCAGAGACTGGCCTCTGCGAGATTCTCCCCGACCCCACCCTCGAGTGTTTCAAACAAACGCACAGTATAATAAAAGAGATGAGCTCAAGAAAAAAAGTCACAAATCAGATTATTTTCCAATAATACAATTTCTCTAGGTCTCTCATATACAGTCTTTGCATGATTGCCACTATACAAGGTTTTTTTATATCATCATCAAATTTTCACTTTTTTTCTTTTGTTTGTTTACATGTTTAGAGTGCAGCTGTCCTGTCGCAGGGTGTCCTGCCTCCCCCTCCCAAGTGCTGGTTACACATGTATGAGCCACTGCACAAGGCTTGTGTTTCTCCGGTGAGGGAGCGCTGGGCTTCAGGTGTGCTAGGTAAACCCTCTGCAGACTGCGCCAGCACAGCCCCACCCGCTACCTTATTCTTGCTATTTCTAAAGCAAAGAAAATGGCCTCCTTGTTTTCCTGATCACTAGCGATTACCATTCCTGCTGCAGCTGGATTGCTCCTGTTATATCAAAGAAATTAAGTTATCCAAGGTTATCCTGCCACGCTTTGTAGGCCAATATAACTGAGATCAAAACTAGGGTCGCAGGGGTAAAGCATCAAGGTTAACATGCTTGGTCATTGCAAAGATTTGTTTGAAACTATTTGTTCTTATTCTTCAAAAACTAGATCCTTGAGAGTTACACTGGGCTAATACACCCTCATAAATCACACCCCATTTGATATCCCACATTAACAATCACTAAGGCCAACACTGCGTTGTTATTTCAGCTAAACACAACCATACATGAAAAGTAACAACCAAACATATAAACAAAAACAAAACCCCAAACAGATAAATAAAAAAAAATCTTTCAAACCTTTTAATAAGACACTGAAGACCTTTGAGAGTTCTGAACTCTTCCTTCACAGACATTGGCAGGAACACATGAGACTCTGATTTCTAGGGGCTCAGGGAACCTTGAAGTGAGCAGACAGACAGCCTGAAGCTTCTGTGGGGGAGAATGAAGTGAAGGCCTCTTCCTCTCTTCCCCCTGACTCCAGACCCTTGCTTACCCTGTCACCCAGGCGGGACTGACTGGAGACAGAAGGCAGGCATGCTGGAGGGCAAACACACACAGACACACACAGACACACACACAGATACAGACACACACAGACACACACACACAGATACAGACACACATACAGACACACACAGACACAGACACACAGAGACACAACAATACACAAAGACACACACAGCAAACACACACAGATACACACACAGACACAGACATAGAAACACACACAGACATACACACAGATATACATATACATAGACACACACAAACATACAGATACACACACACACAGACACAGAGATATACACACACACACAGCAAACACACACACACACACACACACACACACACATACATGGCATGTAATATTTAATACAGTTGCTAACAGTACTATGTGCCACGAGGTTCTGGGAAACAAAACAGGACCAGCTGACACTGAAAGGCTGAAGCTAAGACCATGGGCTGGGCTTTGCAGCCTGAAGCTGATGAACAAAGCATCCTTTCTTGCCTCAACCTATCTCATGGCCCATAGGAAGCTGCTGATAACACAGGTTAATTCTTAGCTTATGAAGTCTTGTTCCTTGTTTTCTTCTATCCTCTTCTGAGGGCTTCAAAATAGTATGTCGATGTGGTATAGAGGATTGTTAGTAGAGAGAAGTCTTAGGTCTAAAAAAAAAAAAAAAGAAAAGAAAAGGAAAGAAAGAGAAAGAAAGAAAAAGGAAAGAAAAAAGAAAGCTGATGGAGTTTTGTGTAATTTCCTAACAGCTTTATCTTTGGAATAAGGGCCTCCAAGTGTCTGTTTCAGGGGGAGGTACTTCAATACCCTTTGTAATTCAGAAAAAAAGAAAAGAAAAAAGAAGGAGAAAATTTCCTGATGCAAGTTGTCAAGGCATGACAGAAGAATCCAGAAAAATCTGGTGAGATCATAGAATTTAATCGCCCTTTTCACAGCCCTTTCTTCTGGTCGCTTTCACTGAGCAAACCGCATCTCCCGGCGATAGAGTCATGAGTCCCCGCAGTATATGAAACAGGGTCCCAGCGTGACAGCAAGCTTCCCTGCCCACTTGATCGGTTCAAAACTAATTTCTGAACACATCGATGCGTAGAAAACATGGGCATTGATTGCCAAGGATGAAAGGCCATCTTAATTTATGAGACACAGCCAGTTTTGACTTACATTTAATAAGAATCGGAATCCGCGTTGCTCTGTGAAGAAGCCAGTATTTCCTCACGGTCAGTGGGATTTAAAAGGAGGGGAAGGACGTTGAAGCTAGAGCGTCAGCGACACAGGGTGAAGACTCAGAATTTCAGGGGAGTATACAGTTCAATGAACCCAAGTATCACTGGGCAGTGCTTGTGCACACGAACGTGCAACTCAGTGGTGGCCCTCAAGCCTAGCCTTGTAAGGTTCGCTTACTCGCTTTCTCTCTCATTCTAATCCACTACACGAGTATTTGTTACGACGTATGCCGTTCTTAAGAAAGGAAATTTAACTCGGCTCAAAACAGCAGAAAGAGTTTGCTTTAAGATACAATTCATCTCAGCTATGTGTAGATGGAAACCAAACCAAACCAAACAAACAAAACCCGGCACAGGCGCTACCCTCCTAATTCAGTTCCTCAGCGGCAGCTAAGTAAATAAAGTTCAGACCTCATACGGTTGATACCGCTCAGTCCTGCGGCCAAGCTTGCGTTCTCTCTCACAAGCAAGATAAGAGGTGGAAAGACAGGAACCGATGTCTATACACTGGGGGCAGGGCGCCTGGATTTCGGTTAACGTTTAACTTGGTACCACTTCACTGTCTGGATTCCGACAGGCACTTTGCATGTCTGGGTCTGACTTCGTTTGTGCTGCGAGAGGATTACAGAGACAAGACCTAGCATTTGTTAAACATGTTAACTGTGTCGGGCACCGTGCCTAATAACTTAATGTATCTTCTTTAATCCTTACAACAGCTTCCCGAGGTAGATATTTATCTCCACATTACAGAGGAGAACATCGAGGCTCAGAGAGGGGAATGAATTAGCCAGGAAAGACAGAAGACACAGACGCTCTGGAGATCTTAGATGGGCACCCTCCTCCAGGAGGCCCTGAGACTTGGTTCTTCTTGGGTTGTTCGTAATGGTGGGTGAGAAGGTACTGGGGCAAAGCACGGGTCAGGTGGTTTGAACCACAGACAGATAGATTTGGAAGCAGGGAAAGGATGTTGGCAGGGCTGGCTCTTCCGAGCCATGAGAGAGCTTCTCGTGAAGCTTCTGGTGATTTGTTAACTGTATTTGACGCTCATTGGCTTGCGGCAGCCAAACTCCAGTCTTCCCGTGGAATTTATCCTCCCTTTTGTGGCTCAAGATCCCCCTTTTCAGATTTTCATCTACCTTGTTCCAGGATGAAGTCATCTTAGCTAATATCTGCAATGACCTCATTGTCATAGAAGGTCACATTCTGTGCTACTGAGGATTGGGACACAATTCATTCTATTACAAGGCTCATAAGTCTGCTTGCTCTCAGAAAGAAGTGTGCAGAGTTAAGTAGTTCAGGACAGGGTTAACTAGTCCCAGGACATGGCCAGTAGTTCCAGATAATACCATGATTTCAGAATACATAAGTGTTGCTTCAGTGGGTAATTAGTATAATCCTTCAGAAATCTGAAAAATCACTCTTGTCTGGGGATGATCAGGAAATATCTTTTACAATCACAAGATTCCAACCTTGTATGAAAGAATAGCAGCTGGGAACGGTGTTGAGAGCCTGTAGTCCTAGGAGGCTGAGGTGTGAGGGTCACCAATGTGTGTGTGTGTGTGTGTGTGTGTGTGTGTGTGTAGGGGTATGGCTTAATTTATAAATCAATGGGACAAAGGAGGTGTATTCTCTGTGTAGGACAGCATGTATTTGATAGAAGTTGTGAGACAAGAGAGAAGATATCAAGTAAGGAGATTGACTTCCTAATGCAAACATTTAAAACCTACCCTATACCCACAGAGACGTCCACACTGAGGCCTGACATGCCAGTCTGGTAGAAGCCCCAGGTGCTTGAAGGAGAATGATACTGGCTAAGAAGGAAATAAAAAAAGTTCCACTACTCTCTCTCTCTCTCTCCCCCCCCTCTCTCTCCTCCCCCCCCCCTCTCTATATATATATATCTTTTCTTTTTTCTTTTTTTTTTTTTTTGAGACAGGGTTTCTCTGTGTAGCCCTGGCTTTCCTGGAACTCACTCTGTAGACCAGGCTGGCTTTGAACTTTGAGATCTGCCTGCCTCTGCCTCCTGAGTGCTGGGATTAGAGGCATGGACCATTACCATCCCCTTCTAGAATTTTGAGCCAAAGACACCACCCTCTCAAGACTCCAAAAAAAAAAAAAAAAAAAAAAAAAAAGCATGTGGTCAAAACTCTTCTGTTCTGTAGACCATTGGTAAGTGTTTTCCCATTAAAGAGCAGACCCAGGTTTAATGGCCTTAGGAGATAATGGATTAATTGAGAATATGACTTCCAACCAGCCCTTGAAGGAAACGTAACACTCAAATGACTCATCTCAGAACAGTGTAGTCAATGACAGGCAGGGTTTGGGGAAGCCACAAAAGAAAGTACAAAGCTTCTGGACTTGTCCTAGCAGTTGGGAGCCATCAACCACCCAGAAAGCCCAGCATAAAAGGGAACTCTACATGGAAGGCAATGCCCAGAAGCATCTATGCCCAGAGGGGAGAGACACAACCGGCCCACAGAGACTGGGCTGGGCAGCCCAAGGGGAATGAAAGTACGGCAAACCATCTTCCCTTCACCTGAACCCATGATGCCGCCTTTGTTCTTCCAAATCCCGCTAGGGTTAAAGGTGAGGTTGATTCAGAGCAGGGTCAACCTTCAGAGCACGGAGCAGGGTAGAAGCAGCGCACACAGTGGAGGGCTTCTGAGCAGGAGAACCTTTAGTGTTTAATAAGTTACCACACTAATGTGCAAGGGAGTTTGGAAGACAGTATCCTAAAACTAGATTTACTGTATAACTTTTTCTTTTTTCTTTTCCTAAAAGGACTTCTGGAACCAGTGATCAAAGGAACCACTGTGGGGTGAAGTCTAAGCTTCCTGCATTGTTCAGAATTCTTTTAGATGAACGTATCAGAAAAGCAATCTAAAGCTAGCAGAACAGATTTTTTTTTCTTGGTTTCCAGAGAGCCGGCGAGTCCAGGAAGAGACATTGGTGCGGGACACACCAGCTCAAAACTCCGTCCCTCCAACATCCAACTCACCCTCACTGAGCTCATTCTACATGTGGGCTCTCCCCATACTGCTGCCCTACTGCCTGCTCCAGGGCCAGCCCAGCAGGTCCAGGAAGGAAGGACCTGGGTGTCCTGTGTATCCTGTGCATACCCGTTGGGGGCTGATTGCTCCTGCTGGGGTCCAATCGCTGGCACTGGTTCTGCCCTACCCTTTGGCCATAGGGATGACGACAGTTTTCATGGTCTCGGGGCCGTACAAGGTGGAGAAGGACCACGCCAAAGAGAAAGAAATGAGAGTCGTGGGAAAACATGCAGACTTTTGTTTAAACTAAAACTGTGATCCTCAGTATTTCTTAGCAGGGATTCCTTTGACTTTAGCCTCAAACTGCAAATCCTAAAGTGTTACCCTGGCAACCCTGGTCCACTTACTGTTGCTCAGCTACACTGTCAACTGCCCCGTTTTCCTGTGGTCCTCTCTGATTTGAATTCTTGCCCATCCACACCCAGGGATGCAGTTGGTTCTCCTCCTATTGCAGTAAAATGTCTATGTGACTCACTGGGTACCCACACAATGCCTCACCTGGTCATTGTCTGTGCACGAGTGTCTCACATACCCACAGACATATCTGCACGGCAAACTTGAGCTCTAGAACCTTCGTTTCATTTGTTACTGGGGAAAAGGTTCTCAACATGTAGCCCAGCCTGGTCTGGATTTTACTCAGTAGTCTTGCCCGGCCTTGGGCTCCCCATTTGTAGGTTGCCTGGGTTCCAGGTGCACTGCTCTAGCCTGAGGATATCCTCCTTAGACTTGGTGTCCCCTCACTCCGCGTGCGGTGGGTGCTAACCTAATCGTTTGGTTGCTATTTCACTAACTGAAGTAACACCTTACCTTGGTACGGTGGCCTTGAAAAATGTTCTTCCTGGGATTTGGTCTCAGTTTCCTCACAGGAGTGTGAGTGCAGACATCATGAGAGAGAGCGGCTTGTCCGTTCATCCGCATGGTCATTCACTTGCTCCGTACCCACCAAGTACCTCTATGAACAGGTTGCCAAGTGACACAAAGCCAAAAACCAGTGAGAGGCAGGCAGTTCCCTGGGGACATGAGGGAATGTGTGGAATGTAAAGAGTGAACGTTCTCTAAGGGACAGCACTGTGTGTCCAGACATGTTGGCAGCTTCCTATAGAACAACTTGGGCAATGCCTAAGAAAACTACATAGACATCTCTCCTGCACACGACCCAGCATTCCCAGTCCTAGGAGCTGATCCCCAGAGAGACCTGCAGATGTGTGAAACAGCACACGTGTGAGATCTTTCTCTAAGCTTGTAAGAGAGAAAGCTAATAAGCAATGTTAATTCCTAGCCTTAGAAGACTGGCGAAAAAAATTATGGGGAAATTTGATGTATGTTATTTAAATAACTTTATAATGATATTGATTCTATAGTGATTATAAGTATGGGAAACATCAAATGTGGCTTGAGTGAAGTCATTTCCATTACATAGTGTTAAAAATAAAAGACACAAGAGAGAAGGAGTCAAAGAGAGAAAGCAAGATATGATATTGAATATTATATGCCACCCAAGAAGAATTTTTGGTAAAACTATGACTCCAACCTTGAGTAAGTAAGCAGAAAAACTCAGGATAGGGTACATTTTGTAAAACCAGTCTGGGTTCTAAAATGTGAGCTGGAATACAATGTGTCTTAGGGTGATTATTGCTGTGACGAGACACCATGACAAAAGCACTGGGGAGGAAAGGGTTAATTAGACTTCCACTTGCACATTGTAATCCATCACGGAAGGAAGTCAGGGCAGAAACTGAAACTCAACAGGAACCTGAAAGCAGGAGCTGATGCAGAGTCCAGGGATGGAGAAGCATGAGTTTCGCTTTCTGATTGGTCCAAGCTAGATCTCTGTCCCAGTCGCTAGAGGGTCATTGGTATGTAAAATGTGTGTGTGTGTGTGTGTGTGTGTGTGTGTGTGTGTGTCTTCCATTTGGGAATCCAGGTAGCTCCTGCGCTGGTGCCGGGAGCCAAATCCTTGTAGCCAACTACTGTTACACATTTTTGTTGCTTTGTTTTGGAGACAGGGTCTTTCACTGGCCTGAGGCTCGCTGACAGGGGTACTTTAGCTGGATAGCACGACTCAGAGATATCCTGGTATTGGTGCTGGGATTAAAGAGTGAACCCTTATGTTTGGCCTTTTTTTTTCTTTTTTTAACGTGGGTTCCAAGGGTCAAACACAGGACCTCACATGCGCAGGGCAAGTGTCTCACCCCTGCACTATCTCTAAACAGTGTACTACTGCTCAAAACTTGTCCAGTTTTTCCCTCCCAAACATCGAGTAAGCGCCCTTCTCTCTCCTTAGCATGCAAAGCACTGTCAACGTTTTTAATGTTTTGTCGTGTTGCATATATATCGAATCCTAATATGGCTCATGGAACTTAGAAATAGTGTCACAAGACAAAGATATTCATAAACTGCGGCTACATGTGAGATTCTTGCGATACCCTGCCTCGCAGAGGACCTGTCTCATCCATCACTTTGGATGCCACAGAGATTTACAGTGTCGCTCATAAGACGTTAGAGGCTTTTATGTGTGACTGAAGTGCCCATCAGTTACTGCTGTTTCCCAGGCGGTGCTGTAAGCTGAGCTGCAAGGTGGCGCAGCCGCAAAGGCATTCTCCTGGTGCCTGGAGACCCCGGCCTACGAGCAAGCCCAGGAAGATGATGCGGGCAAACTCCAACAGACAATGCAGGTCTGCCAGGTTTCCAAGTGACCTGTGCCCCTCTCGGGGCTGTGACCACAGCCATAACAGTGAATCATGCTCCGTCAGGGCCCTCTCTCAATGCTGTCGTACTGGAGGTGTGCTGTCTACCCTGGATTTCTAGATTGTTCTCATAGGGATGTGGGCCTTCCTCTGTGAGATCTTTCTTCTCCCAGGGGAAAGCAGACTTAGGGTACAGGGAGCCTGGGCAAGGAGATCCCCTCCCAGCCTCTGCTCTTTTGGCCGGTCAGCCTTCACCTGTCACCACTGTCTACGACACACTGTGCGGCCTGTTCGAATCATCCTTGTAGGTCTTATGATATATAGTCACACCATTTTCAGTTTATTCTACAAACTTGTGTATAAGTTCCCTTCATTTTAAGTGGCAAGTGTGAGTGCTCCATGTGCACTCGCACACACACACACACACACACACACACACACACACACACACATACATGCACATATATATATATGCATACATATAGGTTGGTATGTTCTCCCAAGGGGGCAAGTTATCCAACTATTCTAGCCAGCCTTGTATCTCTTCCCTGCCCCATGCCCTCTGTTGCCAGAGATTCTCCCCCTTTTAGTTTAGCGTAACCGTCAGGAGCTCCCTATCTTTGTGTCTGTGACTCATTTCTGTTGGCCTTACAGAAGTGACGGATAGCTCTGAGCTAACACGTCCAGTTCTCAGGCCCCACTGTGTGCCAGCTGCAGTTCTCAGGCCCCACTGTGTGCCAGCTGCACAGCCAGGAAGCATAAGCACTAACTGAGACTAAGACTCTCCTAAGTCAGGGATAGGATGGGGAAGCCTCAGGAGGGGACGGGGGTGACGATGTAGGGAGACCACCTAGGGTTACTGCACCTTTCCTCCTGTTGCAGTGCCAGTTAGGATGCTGTGGATGCTTTCCTCGCGTTAATAATTCACTCAGAACCTCAATAATGAATTAAGACTGCTCATGCTCACCGCATCCTCCAGTGACAGTTCTGTGCTCTGCTCCAGGAGGGGAAAAAAAAATAAAGCCATCTGCAATGTTGACGAAGTTCAACTCAGTTCGACATGAAATTTTTAGCCCACGTTGTGTGCCAAACATCGGGCTGGTTCTCTGGAATAAACGTTAGTGAAGGTTTGCTATCTCCCCACCTGGAATCAGTACCTACCCACAGGAACTTGGAGTCTAACGCCCTGTTTGTGTGCTACGTGGCATTTTATTATTTGTACAGTGTGACCTTGGGGCTGACATGACAATGGGAAGACATATTAGATTGTGACTTATAGTTGGTGAGTTTTATTCAGCTGGACGGACGAACTGGCGAACGCCAGCACAGCACACCGTCATCAGCTGCTGCCCTTGGGTTAGAGCCTTGGAAAGTCTATTGTAAATCCTTCAGTGAAATGTTTTGGCAGGAACTGTCATCCAGATGTTATTCACAGTAAAACCGAAACTGAGCACACATCTGTTGCAATGCTTCTTCATGCAGGGAGGTCTGTGCCGGCAACGCTGGGGCTTGAACTGCTTTGTCCAGTCAAATCTCGTCTCCCAGTCATAACCACGCAAGTAGCTTTTCTGGTTGGAGTCAACAAAGTGGCCCTGGCACTTCCTTGTCCAGCCGTGTCTTGTGTTTTAGAGTTTGTGGCTGATCCACACATGAACAGACTCGCTAGCAGACATTCTGCTGAAAACAAGCACCACACATGGAGGAACAGGTTGGAGAGTATAGTCTATGGCCCATTCACTGACAGTTACTGATCAAGCACCCCACCTGACTCGGTCCTTCTTACTCAGCCCAGTGATCAATGTCTTGGAGACCCAGCTCTCCCCATGCGTGAAGTCCTCATGACCACCTCACACAGGGCTGACGGTCACAAAGGACAGACAGTCACTGTGTGAAAGTTCTCAGTCCAAGAACTCCAGAAATACTGCTATGGAAGAGAAACAATACAACGACACACCCCTGCCTTACTCTCTTCCCATCCCTGCCCCCTTGAAAAGGTGAAACTTCAGTGATATATTTTTTCTTTTTGAGAACAAAAGAGAGATGCCAGCATGAAGATTCGTTTACATGCGTGTCTTTGGATCTCTGCCAGTCATCTTCCTGAGGTCTCATAGCTTCTTCATCTGTCCTTCTTACAGGACCACAGGCCGTTCCTTCCTGACTCTTGAGATCCTCTTGCTGTCTGGAGCCTCATTCTCTTCCCATTTCAGTCCTTTCCCTTCCATAAATAATGACATCGGCCCCCCTCTTGGCTCCTATTTGACACTTGGCCTGGCCTTGTCCAGCTCCCTTTGTCCTTTGCTTCAGACTCCTGGAAGACAAGGAGACCCCTCCCCTCCTCCAGTCTCCACCCACCATTCTTTCATTCCTGAAGAGCATCCTCCAGTTCTATCTTCCTCACATGTCAGTCACCGTGTGTTTCTAGGCCCGGTGGACGCTACTTCATCCTATTCTGGGTTACTGATTTTTTTTTTTCATTTGACCAGTGCTGAGAACCGAACTAAGATATCATGGGTGTTAAATGCTGATGATTTGTTAAGGTTTCTGCTTCTTTTATGATATGGTTATTTTGGGTTCTCCGCTTCCTTCCCAGACACCATAAATTATTTTAGGGGTCCCACATCCATTATACCTGAGGATACTAATCTCGTCTCCAACCCACAGAACCTCCATCTCAGCATGTGTAGTGAGTAACCAGTACTTTGTCTTATGCCTCAGGTTCCATTTCGTCTACAAACCCTCCTTTGGAATGTGGCCCCACCGCCTAATAGTCACCACATGCCCCCCCCCCAATTGCTTCATACGTGTACAATTAATTGTCAACTCCTGAGAACTGCATGTCTGACATGTATGTTGACTTAGTTGGTTGTCTCTTCTTCACACACAGGACTCTTCCCTATTTTCTTTTCATTTACATTTGAAGAGCTTCCCGTTGCTCTTCTCCTTGGCTCTCTTCCCATTGTACAGCCAACAGCATGAGCCCCACCCCATTTCCAGAAAAGAAAAGGTCCGTCCCCACGAACCCATTCAGCAAGTGCTGTATGATATGGCAAACCATTTAGGGTGAGATTCATGAGCTATAAATCTCCAGAGGGGACACTCATCCCTTGACGAGGGTTAGGAGACCTTTCCTGAAAAATAAAAAAAGACCTAGAAAAGCCGCAGAGATCATCGGCCCCTTTAATAGTTACTCACTCAGATGCCTTTTCCTGGCCAAGAAAGGTACAGCCAGAAGGAAACTTCAAGTGTCCTCAGAACAGTGGACTGCAGAGGCAAGTACCTCAGTGTTCCTGAAACCTGAGCATCTCCAGGTTCTAGTTTGTCTTTTAAGCACAGTCTACGTTGACCCATATCTGTTGGATGGGTTTCAAGTTCAGCCCCTGACTGCCAGAGTGCTCCCTGACTGGCCCCACACTTCCCATCTCCTTTTAACTTGAGAGGCAGGCTAAGGGAGGGGTTGTTTGCTGTCTCCTGGAAGAGAAACTCTAGAAGGCCGTTGCTGCGGGCCTCTCCCTCGGGCACAATGACTACTTGATGACTCCCAGACTTCCTAACAGAGTCGGTTCAGTTTGAGAGGACACCAAAGTGTTTTTAGACAATCATCAGGTTTTGAGTATTTCACATTTAATTTTAGGACCTATCAATAGACAGTTCTATGTTCTAGGTGACATCAGATATTTCTCTCCACGAGCTCACTTGTGAAAATTTAACAGCTCACTTACCATCTTCCCCCTTTCTATTCTGGATATAGAAACAAATATTTCCCTTCATTCAGGAGTGATTTATTCCACATTCTATCAGATGACAAGTGGGCACTAGAATCAACTGAATAAAGACGTACACATGTTAAAACTCTAAATGATAAGCTCTATAATCATGCTATCTACTCGTGATCTTAATAGGGAATTCTGCTCGAATAGCATACAATGTATTAACCTGTGTTACATGCATGATCCCATCCCCCACCCCAAGGAAATGATTCCACCATCTTTTCTCTCAGGTATAGGAACTGAGGGAGTCACAGAAGGAAAAGACAACAGAAGGACAGGTCACAGGCACCGGTTTGACAGCTCAGGCAGATGATTAACTACATCTGCAGAGCAACTCCCGGGGCCACGGAAGCTGAGGCTCCGGGTCAGACACGCCCAGGTCCTTCCTCCAGGGCTGCAGTTGCTTCTTGTCGTGTAGTGTCCATCGGTATCCTGGTAACTTTATTTGACTGTAGTTTCCCCTCTATTCAAGATTAACCAAGTATGTCATAGTCCCCGTTGTCTCTCCGGGCTTGCGTTCTTGTGTCAAGGAGGAAACAAGCAAGAGCTAAGAGAAGAGGCGAGTCTGACCTGGTATCTGAGATGACGTGGTGGCTGCCGTCCTCTGTGGTCATTCTCTCTTTGGACTCAGAGAGACCACAGTACAGAGACACTTTCCTGGTGGACTGAATAACTGACTTTCTGTAATCCAGACTATTAACACTACTAGATAATAGTAAAGCTAGAAGCAGTCTGTGTCCCAGAAGCTATGAATATGGCCTGACACCTTTTTGTGGTTGACAGCACCATGTCATAATGTCAGAAGGCTAGAAATTCTCATTAAATTCTCATTAGAGTCTTTATCGCTATCATTCATTGTGAATGTAAAATAACGAAGAGATTGATGGTTTAAAAAAATAACATTATAGCTATTAAAACAGCATTAATAAAATAACAAATAATGGTTCTGAAAATAGCATACTTTTATTTGGATCCATTCCAGAGAATTTCTGAAGGCAGAGACTGGGGAGAGACCTGTGCCATGCTGGGTGTTAAGATCAGAAAAAAGCTGAGCATCTTTGGTCCACAATAGTCTTTCAGAGTCTCTGAACTGCAAAGCAGGTGCACAGTTATACTTACGTGCACAGACACTTCTCTTTCCTTTTCCTTCTCACTCTGGTGCCTGACCACAGGTACTATAGTCTGCATTCGCACATGACCCTGCTCACTCTTGACTTTATACGGACTGCCTCTGAAACCTTTTCCTGAGTTATCTTGAGCTAAGCTGATATTTCTAAGCCTCCAGAGGGGAAAAGAGAAACAGCAGCAGCTGCCTAGCTTTTCCAGGACACTGGTGGCATCCTGTCTCAGCACGGCAGGACAACAGGCTGCATTGATCCTGTTTCCAGGTAATCAGAATCCAAACTTCAAAGTCTGACCTTGCAGTGTGATGGTGTGTGATGATGGGAAATTTTCTGAACACCTGCAAGGCTCAGTTTCTCTACCTGAACCATGGGAGGATGATGAAGACTGTGGCAGGGTTGTAATGCCACGGCTAAGAGGGAAAACCTCTCCTTTTCTGTGTCTGTGTCTCCGTCTGAGTGTGGGGGGAGAAGAGCATTGGATATAATGGCCATGGAATAATCTGTGTGCATGGGGCCTTTGGATTCAGTGGCTCCCCATATAGCTAGGGAAAAGGTTTTGCAACTCCATAGGGGAAGAGGTGGTCGGAGAAAGGGTTTCAACGGAAGGTAAACAGAAAGCCAGAAGTTATGGATAGTTTAAACGATTACTTATTGCAGTGGTCGCGGTTCATATCGGCTAAGATATGAAGCTCCTGTAAAGAGGATTATGACAGTTATAATTTTTGGTGGGTACAGCTTAAATCGGTAAAAGGAGCTTAAATAAAGTATTTTAAGCTGTTTATTCTTTGGAAATCTTACTTTAAATTTTGTACTGGGCTGCTAAGATGTACGTACCTTTCTCTCAGGGTGTAGCGTGTCGTGATGCCCAGGGGCTGCTGTGGGACCGGCAGTTTCCTCACCTTGTTATTGGCTCGGGTGAGCTTTCATAGATTTAGAGGTATGCCTGGTCCCGGCTAGTTCTATGTCAACTTGACACAAGCTAGAGTTAAAGAATCTCAATGGAGAAACAGCCTCCGTGAGATGTAGCTGTAAGGCATTTTCCTAGTCATCAATGAAGTGCTCAGCCCGCTCTGGACGGGGCCATCCCCGGGCTAGTGGTACTGGGTTCTGTAAGAAAGCCATGGGAGCAAGCCAGTAAGCAGCACCCCTCCGTGGCCTCTGCGCCAGGTCCTGCCTCCAGATTCCTGTTTGAGTTCCTGCCCTGACTCCTTTCCATGAGGAACAGTGCTGTGGAAGTGTGAGCCAAATAAACCCTTTTCCTCCCCACGTGCTTTTTGGCCATAGTGTTTTATTACAGGCATAGAAACCCTGACTAAGACATTACCAAACAGTGACTCCACCATCCTTTGGGACAGGTCCCTTCCAGGCATGGAACTGACAGCAGCTAGTGTAGCCACGAGGGGAAGCACGTGTTGTTTAAAGGTACATTTCCAGTCTCCGCTCTTTTGCCACGAGTCCAAAGAAAGGGCTTTGTCTTTTCCTGCTTTGTCTCTTTGACCCATAGCACAAAAAACAAAACAAAACAAAACAAAAACAAAAAACCCATCAAGCTAAGGGCTGGGGAGATGGCTTGGTTGGTTAAATGCCTGCTTGTGCGTAAGGACCAGAGTTCCACCTTTAGCACCCATACAAAAAGCCAGGTGCCTGTAGATCCAGTGCTAGGAGGGCAGACAGGAGGAGCTGTGCAGCTTGTTGGCCATGCAGTCTACATTCATTGACGTGCTTCAGGTTTAGCAAGAAGGAGAGGGGCTGAGGAAGACAGCCAGTGTTAGCCTCTGGCCTCCACATGCACGTGCACACACTTGTTCACGCACAATCAGGCACACACATACACAAACACACATATAGACACCTGTGAGCCACAGCAGCGAGCAGCGTGGCACGTAACCCTAAGCTGCTGTGGTGGCATTAATGAACGGCTCTCTCTGGACTTGTGACCTGCTCAGCGGGGGTGGGGTGGGGGGGTGGGGGCACACCTGGAAACAGCCAGCTACTCAGGGTGAGTGAAACCATGGATTTTGGAGAAGTTACAACTACTACTTCATTAAACCAAGAAAAAACCCTAACTGCATTTTAAGTACTTGTCCTTATAACTGCAGCTAACTACTGTCCTCAACCCTCTTTAGGGGAGATTCCCTTTGCAACAGATGGACACCGCAACATAAAAGCCACAGCCAATCAAAACGCAGCTCTAGAATCCAGTCCCACTTACATGTCTACAAAACTCTCCAGAACCTAAAGCTTGGGGAACACTGTGGAAGAGGGGGTGCAATCCTGTAGGAGTCAGAGTATCAGGGAGTTTGCTATGAGACTGTCTCCTAGTAATGTCAGTCAGAAGCTATACCCATAGCCTCATCAACATGACTGCTGAACCATGGGTTGAACAAGGAACACAGCAATAGGCATGTTAATGTGGACAGGAGGAAGCCCAAATGGCCTCCACCCTACACAAAGAAGTACAGGTGGGCTGGCTAGTTTTATGTCAACTGGACACTAGATAGACTCATTTGAGAGGAGGGAGCCTTAGTTGAGAAAATGTTTCTATAAGATCAGGCTGTAGGCAGGTCTGGAGGACCTTTTCTTTATTAGTAAATAATGTGGGAGGGCCGGTGGTCCCAGGTGCTACAAGGAAGCCAGCTGAGCAAGTAAGGGGAGCAAGCCAGTGAGCAGCACCCTTACGTGGCCTCTGCATCAGCTTCTGCCTCTGGGTTCTCCCAATGGGCCGTGACTCTGGATATGTAAGCCAAACAAACCCTTTCCTTCCCACATTGCTTTTGGTAATGAATAGCCCTAACTAAGACAACAGGTGTAGTGGCTATTCCTGGTTGTCACCTTGACAATATCTGGAATGAGCCACAATCCAGAATTGGAAGGCTCACTTGTGATCCTGATCACAGGCTGGGAGATACAAGTTTCTGACCTGAATCTTGGCATTGAGATCTTGAAGCTTAGTGGCTATGAATCCCAGGACACTAAGGCAAGGAAATCTCCGAGTTCAAGGTCATCTGGGACAAAGCAAGTCCCAGATCCAGGCATGGCGGTGCACACCTTTAATCTTGGACACACCTTCTGCTGGAAGAAGAAAGACACTCTTCATCTGCTTGCTTGTGGGACTGGACAACTGCTAGATCCTTGGACTTCCATACACAGCTGCCGCTGACCATTGCTGGGGAGTTGGACTACAAACATCAACAAATTCTCTTACTATATAGAGACTATCCATATGTTCTGTGACTCTAGAGAAACCTGACTAATATAACAGGTAACTAAGCAATGCTGAGAGGGAGAAAGTCTCCCCCAGAGAAGAGCACACCAATTGCTTATCCAATACCAATGCTCATTGGCATTGAAAACATATATACAAGTAACATTATACATACTAAACAGATTGTGTTTATGTTTAAGAATATATATATGTATATACATGTAACAAAAATTAATTTTAAAAAAAGGCCATGAATTTGAGGAGTATATAGGAGTGTTTGGAGGAAGAGGAAAATAATATAATTATATTATAATCTCATAGAATGAGAAATTTATTTTAAAAAAGAAAAAATAAATATATATCTATAAAATACAAAATCGAGTAAGAGTCATTTGACTAATGAAGGTCTCTGTCTACAGAGATGGGATGTGGCAGAGAGATTCTAGAGTTGGGGAAAGAACTACAATCACCCAGTCTGGGGATGGTGCTCATCTCTAAAATCTCAGCACTTGGGAGGCTGAGGCAGGAGGATCATTGTGAGTTTGAGGCTTGTCTAGACTGCATGGTTAATTCAATATTAGTCTAGGCTATGTTTAGAGACCCTGTTTTGAAAAGAAAGAAAATCAGGAAAGAGGGAAGGGGGAGGGGGAAGGGAAGGACGTGAACACAGAAGGAAGGGGGAGGAGGGAAAGCAAACACGTATAACGATGCCTGTGAGACAAGGGCATTTCATATACTTATTTTTAATCCCCGGGGGTTGAACCCAGGGCCTTGTAAATGCTAGGTAATGTCTCTGTTACTGTTCATATTTTTAAAGTTTTGCCTGTTTAAAGAATCTCTGGAACTCAAATGGATAACTCTACATAACAGTGCTATCTGGCTTGAAGATATTTTAAGTTCAGTAGAAAAATCTTTTAGACATAAATCTCTCCTTTGCTCATTATAGAAAAACCTGACAGAACAAATGTTCCATACTTCATAGATTTCCCCTATTGGCCAGAAAAATCACATTTCCTCATGCTATTCATGGTACAGTGTGTAGCTGGGGGTGAGAGCACATTAGAAAATAAATGTTGTAATATGTAATTATATCTAGTCGAGTTGTTGTACCAAAATAGACTGAATTTCAAATAAGAAATTTGATTTAATTTTGCTGTTTATAATCTTGTTAAGGGCGAATTAATTACCAGCAGTGAAAAAGGCATTGATTCAGACCTATTATTTCATATTCACATAAACAAATAATCTTTGAAAATGAGCATCCCTGAACTCATACTTTATTATTGCCATAGTCATTATTATCACGATGCTGGGACTCAACCCAAAGCCTTTTGTGTGTTAGGCTGGCACTCCACCACTCATTGAAACCCCAGGCATTATTCACTCTTTTTGTAATGATTTAGCTACTTACCTCAAATATTATCAGTCAATCCAGTCCCAACATTGTGTTTGAGGAATTAACAATTATTGAAGGAATGGTGATGGTTTCCTACTTTAAGAAGTACGCTAGGTTTGCCCATTTTTTCTCCCTCAACAGTTACTTATGACAAGTAAGAATAAAAATTGCTGAGCTTGTCTATTTACTTAGGAAAAAAATCCCTTTGCGTGTTGTCAGCATTTTCTCTATATAATTAATTCTCTTGAAATAGAAGTTCTGAAAGCATCACTAGCTTTTAGCTCTGATGTCATGAGCCATAGGTGTGCAGTTATTTTTATAAGGGTGGGGGCATAGTCAACATTTGTGATGAGTTAAGGTCATGTCACTCTGGATGATTCTGTCACCATGGAACAGTGAGAATCTCATAAACGCACCTGAAGCAACAATGATGGTGACAAGCATCATGGTGACAATGAAGATGGAGGTGATAGAAACCTACCTTTGCTCTCAAGTAGGCCCCAATTTTCTGTTTTGCCTCTTATTACAGCTGGGATATGCACCAAATGCTACCCAAGAGTTGATCCCCCCATCCTCTATCAGAGAAGGTTCTACAGCAGAAGGTTATTACAGAGAGTCAGAACTGGTCAAAACTGGAGAGAACTAATGGCCATGATATGCCCATCACAACACAACCCTACACCTAAGGCTCAAGGGACAAATTACAAGAAAGGATGCAAAAATGGTAAGAGCCAGAGGGGCATGACATTTAGCATGAGGATGTTCCTTCTATGTGTAACAGAGAAGTTGGATCCATGAAATACCAACAATATGGTTTCCTAAAATAATCTGAAAAATAATGACATCAACTGATATGCCAGCATGGACAGGGGAAAATCTTATAAAGCCACACCTCTAGATAAATAGTCACGGGCAGCCAATGGGTGCTGAGAGAAAGAATGAGTATTTCCTACGGACAAGCCTTCTAAACACACACGACCAATATCAAATGGAACCAACATGTTGTATTTAAAAATATGCCATATTAATAAAGGTTCTTTAGAGGATTAGAACTTTAAAAAAACATGTATTATCTATAGCTGCCTATCTATAAATCAATTTATCTATGGAGAGAGAAACACATACACACATGCACACACACACACGCACACACACACACCCCTCTCAATAATCTGTCTCTTGCCATGTGATGCCCTGTAGTCTCTGACCACCAGCAAGTAGACATCACTAAGTATAGTATCTTGACCATGAACCTCCAGGACTGTGAGCCAGCCTCAAGTATTTCAGTATGGTTTGGAAGATGGATGGTTAAAACTGAGCATCACTTCCTTATAGAGACAAATAAAGGTAGCAAGTCACCTGCCACTGGCTTGTGACATATCTAGGCCTTAGTAAAGGTAAGAACTGTCTTTCCCTATTGGGAACTCCTTTAATGTTTCATCAACATGAGGTCTGAATTCATCACGGGGAGAAAAGAATATCAAGTTTTATTCTTTCCAGGAAGATGGTGATGACGGTGATGGTGATGGTGATGACAACAACAATGATTAGTGTCTTAGTTACAGTTTTACTGCTGTGAACAGACACCATGACCAAGGCAAGTCTTTTTTTTTTTTTTTTTTTTAAGATTTATTTTATTTATATGAGTACACTGTAGCTGTCTCCAGACACACCAGAAGAGGGCATCAGATCCCATTACAGATGATTGTAAGTTACCATGTGGTTGCTGGGAATTGAACTCAGGACCTTTGGAAGAGCAGTCAGTGCTCTTAACTGCTGAGCCATCTCTCCAGTCCAAGGCAAGTCTTATAAGGACAACATATATTTGGGGCTGGATTACAGGTTCAGAGGATCAGTCCATTATCATCAAGTTGGGAGCATGGAATCATCCAGGCAAGCATGGTGCAGGAGGAGCTGAGGGTTCTACATCTTCATCTGAAGACTGCTAGCAGAACACTGACTTCCAGGCAGCTAGGGTTAGCATCTTAAACTCATGCCCACAGTTACACACCTATTCCAACCAGGTCACACCTACTTCAACAAGGCCATACCTACAAATAGTGCCAATCCCTGGGTTTACAAACCATCACATTTATGGATTTTTTTTGAGAAAGGGTCACATGTAATTTAAGCCAGCCTTGAACATTCTCTGTTGCTGAGACTGTTGCCTCAGCCTCCTGAATTCTGGAATCATAGGTATATAACACCACAACCTGCTCAGTCAGATTACTGATTACTGAATAACAGAAGACAGGCAACAGTGAAGAAGATTACTGTGGTCTACTGTTTGTCAGTGACAAACTTACGCATTGATACCTTGACTCCTTACCAAGGGGTAAATTTTTGGGGGCACTTATGGGATAACTTTTTATTATTAATTAAAAACAGACAGATGAACAGAAGGATACATTTCTCCCCCTTATTTGCCATCTTTGTACTCATAGGTGGTACCTGCTGCCACCTCTGGAGCCCATGAGTCAGGGATGCTGTTGACTGCACACATAAAATACTGAGCTGCTGAGCCAGACACAGAAAAGCACCTTGTTCTTGGTAGTGTTGGGTACCACTGGGGAAATTTAGAATTGCTGTCTCTTGGAGTGCCAAATAACATAAAATTGTAAGTTGGTTACTATTAAAACAGCTTCAAGTACACCTTTGGCTTGTAGGCAAAGAATATTTTCATAGAGCCTGCTCTGTGGGATTCCCCAGTTTTAGGGTTCTTGAATTGGGGATTAGACTCTGACATTAAAAAAGGGCCAGGTACACCAACTGTCCTAGCATTAGTTCAGTTGCTGGCTGGAAACAAAATTATCAAGTAAAGGTATGGTGACATATGCCTGGAATCACAGCACTTGGGATCATGAGTGTGAACACAGCCTAGATAGTAAAATCTTGTCTCAAAAACAACAATATCAAAGGAAAAAAAACCAATGAGAGTCTGGAGATATGGATCAGTCAGAGCACTTGTCTAACATGTAAAATCTCCTGGGTTCAAAATAAAACAAAATAATGTAAGACCGTAAAGATATTCCTTAACTTATGATGTCGGTATAATGCAATAGACTCGTAAGTTCAAACTGTGAAATGGACATAGGATATGTCACCTGCTGAATATTAGAGTTGAGTAAAGCATATGGGAAAGCATCCGTTATCTTTCCGTGCAAGCACACAACTCTCTGAGACCTGTGTCTTGCTGTCACTGCTTAGCAGCTTGAGATACTAGTCTATTTCATACCAATATTCCGGAAAAAAGCAAAAAGAACGTACAATCCAAAGTATGATTCCGAGTGAATGTAAATATTGTAAAATAAGAAAAATAAGGCCCGAAGTTGGACCATTATAAGTTGGGAGCCGTCGGGGAAAAATAATTATAGTAAAAACCAGATCAAAATATAGGCAACAACACGAGAGGAGACCACATACCAACTTCCCCAAGGAGCATAGACACAAAAATATCCAACAAAATACCTGTAAGACACATTCATAAGGTCATACTTGATGACCAAGATAGTCTTATCAAACAATGCAAGGCTGGTTCACCACACATAGATGAACTATAGTACAACTGTAATACAACAAATGAACAGATTTAAGGACAAAAATCACATGATCATTTCATTCTTGACAAAGTTAAACATCATTTCACTATAAAAAAGAAGAAACTAGGAACACAATAAAGTTATGTGTACTGGCTTATATTCCTTTGGTGATGAACAGCAATGTGGAAGTGTAAGCTGAATAAACCCTTTCCTCCCCAACTTAGTTCTTGGTCATGATGTTTTGTGCAGGAATGGAAACCCTGACTAGGACACATTGGTACCAGGATTGGGGCACTCCTGAAACAACCTGACCATGTTTTGGGAAGGAGGGTGGAAGGACTTTGGAACTTTGAGCTAGAAGAACCACTGGGATGTTAAGAGC
>NC_137974.1:2503356-2593732 GCF_963924665.1 Micromys minutus
TCTATTGAAGGACAATTGACTTTACAGATGTGAAACCTGGGTGTAGAGGGTGACTGTGTCTACAAATAATCAAAGATTGACGTGCTCTTCCGTGGAGGACAACTTGTCTTCTGAGAAAAACATTTTCACCTAGAATTCAATTCTCAACCAAACCTACTAAATTTTAGGGTAGAAGATAGCCTTTTCATAAACAAAGTTCACCCTAAACCTTTCCCCATGCTTCTTTCCTCAGTAAACAATGGAAACAGTGAGGTTCCTCCAAAAGGAGTAATAGAAGAGGAGGGCAGGACACCCAGTGATTGACAGATGCAGGGAACAAAAGGTCTGGGATACTCAGCAGGATGCTTTAGGAGATTCCAGGCTATACCTGCACTAGACAGAAACTGTTGGTCTAAACTGCACGAGTTTGGGGATTCTGGACAAGATGCCTCAGGGACAGGAATCTCATCAGACCCAGGGAATGTCTAAATTTAGCGTGGTGGTGGAGGTGTGTCACTGGGGGTAAGCTTTGAGGTTTCAAAAGCTCACACCAAGTCCAGTCTCTGTCTCTGTCTCTCTTTCTGCCTGTAAGTCAGGATGTAACTCAAAGGCTATTCCAGCACCTGCCACGCCTGCTGCCATGCTCCCCCAACCCCACCCCATGATGATAATGGACCAAGCTTTTGAAATTGTAAGCAAGCCCTTAGTTCAATGTTTTTCTTTATAATCATCACAATGGCACTGGTGTCTCTTCATAAGTAATAGAACATTAAGACACAGAGTAAGAGACCTGTTATCTCTTGGGCATGGTTTAGGAATATAAAACTGAAGCTACCGTTTTTAAAAGCAAGAAAATAATTAAATCCAAGAAAAGTAAAAGGCTATTCAAAAGAGGAAAAATTGTATTGATTAGCATGCTGGCTCAGTAATGGATACTTATTGCCAGGATAATACAAATATTATTTAACAGAATTAATATTTATGGGGAAGATGCTGCTTGTGGCGAAAATAGAAAATGAAAACCGACTCATCATCATTGGTTATGGAAGTTGATAATGTTCTGGTTTGTTTTCTGTGCCACACTAAGACAGAGGTTGGAAGCACCTTGGACAGGAAGTTTGACTTCAGTGTACAAGTTACAGTCCATTATCAGAGAAGCCAAGGCAGGAAATCATGGAAGGACCTAGAGCAGAGACCATGGAGGAATGCGCTCTAGTGGCTTGCTCTCCATGGCAACTCAGGACTGTATGTCCAAGGGGTGGATAGCATCAGTCATTAATGAAGAAAATATCCTATATATTTGCTACAGGCAAATCTGATAGACGCATTTTCTCAGCTGATGTTTCCTCTTCCCAGATGACCTGAACTTAGGTCAAGTTGACAAAAACAAAATAAAACAAAAAAGAAACATAAGCGGCATGGACCATGTCCACTATTGTAAAATCAAGAAATAGTGACCAAAAAATCAAGACTTGGAGATGGTAATAATAATGATAATTTTAAAGGTAAAAATGTTTGCCTCTGGGCCAAAAAAAAAAAAAAAAAAAAAAAAAAAAAAAAAAAAGAGAGAGAGAGAGAGAGCTGGGGACAGGACTGGGATTTATGTAATTCACTTCTCTCTCCATATGTGTGTCCTTTTCCATGCTCAGTTTTGACAGAACAAAACCAAGAAAACCAAAAATAAATTCCCAAACTAATATGATAAACCCCAAACTCCCAACTGAATAGAAACTCAGTTTATCGAGTCATACTGATTTTATTCTAATACTAGCTTTGCAACTTATAACATTGGACAGTTGCTCTCAGTCTCCAAACTCTGAATAGGGAACTGTGGTGGTTTGAATAGAATTGGCCCATGGGAAGTGGCACTATTAGGAGGTATATCCTTGTTGGAATAGGTGTGGCATTGTTGGAGAAAGTGTGTCACTGTGTAGGTGGGCTTTGAGCTCTACTTGTGCTCAAACGGCCCAGTGTGGAAGAGAGCCTCTTCTTGGCTGCCCTGGGATGCCCTAGGATCAAGATGTGGAACTCTCTGCTCTTCCAGCACCATGTCTTCCTGGATACTGCGTGCTTCCCACCATGATGGTAATGAACTGAACCTCTGAAACTGTAAGCCAGCCCCGATGAAATGTTTTCTTTACAAGAGTTACCTTGGTTGTGATGTCCCTTCATAGCAGTGAAGCCCTGACTAAGGCAGACGTGATGATAATTTTCATAGTTACTGGTCGGCAGCCCTGCTTATGAAGAATGAAGAAACAGTGAAACCAAGTATGCCTGACACATAGTGTAGCCTCAGCTTTCAGCAGAGTTCCTTTTGTTATCAGCCTGATGATAAGGCTCTTGAGAATCTCTCTGCAATCTCTTCTGACCTCATGCTTTATAATTCTGCTAGACCAACTCCAAGCTTGGTCCAGGTAAGCCTGAAACTTTCTGAAGTGTAACCGTACCTCTAGGATTGCTTACTCAATTGTTGGCCTTCTTACCGACAAAACAGTTTTAGTTGAGATGGCAATGAAAGTGAAACAGGTTATATTAAAATGACCAATACTTGTATATAAAGGATTGAAACTCAAGATGTAGGCATTTCTTCCACAGGTTAAAAGTGGATAGAGTCCAATTTTTATTCAAGACATGACAATCTTATTATTGCCGGAATTTTCTGTGTGTGTGGTTTGAATGAGAATGGCTCCCATAGGCTCATATATTTAAATATTTGGTTCCTACTTGGTGGAACTGTTTGGGAAGGATCAAAGGGTATGGCCTTGTTGAATGAGGTATGTCACTAGGGTTAGGCTTTGAGGTTTCAAAAGATGTGGGTCATGTCCAATCTTTATGTCTGCCCCTCCTTCCCTTTTCCCTATTCCCTCATGGCTGTGTCTCAAGATATGAACTCTCAGCTACTGCTCTGCTGCCATTCTCCCTGCCGTGATGGTCACAGACCCTGACCCTATAAAACTGTAAGCCCCAATAAACACTTTCTTCTGTAAGTTGTCCTGGTCATGGTGTTTGTCACAGGCATAGAGAAGTAGTTAGGACAGTTTGGTTCTGATTTGAAAAGTTTTGTTGTTGTTTTTGGGACTTAAGATTTACACTTTCACATCTGAGTAAATGAAGACAGGGAAGCAGGAAGGGTAGAAGTCTTGAAAGATAGATAGATCTGGAACTAAAATATCAGCCAACAATTCTGCAATGTAGGCACAAATGACCACTTGCTACCCTACATAGTCCCATCTCATCCCTGATCACCACTTTAGAGGACTGGGGAGCAGTTTGTTTTGTAAACCAGAGAAATGGTAGGTCAGCCATATTCCCAAGAGCAGTTGGGTAACACAAATTGTACTGGATGGAAAGAAAAGGAGAAATAAGACTCAAAGCTATGTGGGTAGAGAGGTGAAGGAGGAGAGGACAGTTATGGGAGGAGTATATGTGTGCATGTGTCTGTGTGTGCGTGTCTATGTGCCCGTGTGTGTGTGCTTGAGTGTGTGTGTGTCTGTGCATGTGTGTCTGTGTGTGAGTATGTGTATGTGTGTAGTCAAAACATATTCTATAAGATTCTCAAAGACAAAATATATTTTTAAATAAAATAAAATGTAAAGGTTACGCTATGCTAAATTTCACAATTTATATTCTGTCGATTTTATAATCACTTTAATTTCATAGCCATCTTTAGATGTACCCTTTAGGAGATGTACTCACTTGGTTGTTTTTTGTCTCACTCTTAAAATTGTTTGGCTTCAGGCAGGCAGTAGTGGCATAGGCACTTGGAAGGTAGGGGCTGGCAGATCTGAGTTCAAGGCCTGTATGACCTACAGACCTAGTTCTAAGACATCCACACAGAGAAAAACCCTGTCTTGAGAGACAAAAAAAAAAAAAAAAAAAAAAAAAAAAAAAAAAAAAAAAAAAAAAAAAGACTTGCTCTCTTGTGTAATAGAGTAAGAACAAAGTAATATAGGAATAGTGTTAATTACCTGTCATTGCTTTAAATAATCACAAGATTTCATAATTTTATGAACTCAATAGTTTGACTTTTTCAGATTTAAAAAAGATTCCACTTCCTCTGTCATACTCTCCAGGATCTTGTGCAGATTAACTAGTGTGGCCTTATCCATTATCACTGCCACCGATATGTGACTGTTTTTGTTGATACTTGGCACATCCTTAAGCCATTGTTGCAAGATGTACATTAATAGTTTGAAAACTTTCCTCATAGGGTAAGTAACTGATGAAGTGTTATACCTTCTGGGCTGAATTGTTTTTTTAATAACAATAAAATGAGAGATGAGAACATTCTAATTCAAAATAGAAAAATTGGCACCCCTCCAATGACAGGAAATTCATTTGATCCCCATTATGTCTGAGTAAGAGAGACATAAACGTCTTAGGCATACTCTGGGCTTGCCAACTTTCTCTTGGCTTTAAAGATTTTTAAAGCCAAAGATATTTAAGTGGGCAAACAGTCTCTAAAACTAATGCTTTGGTTTCAATTGCTGGGTTTTGCTCCTGTGTTCTCCTCACCAAATCAAATACTATTGCTTTGGATATAACTTCAGTAAAGTGAAGAGCACAGAACACTCGCTATTTTACATGATGTCTTATAAATTATATTAACCCATGAAGTCCTTTATTTTTAGCTACTTTTTTGTTTATCATTTTCTTTGTTAATTTAAACCAATTTGACTTCTCAAATCTCACGGTAAAAACGTTTTGGATAGTGGACAAGGACATGTTGCTAACAAAATGTTGCCAACTACAGGTTGTGACTGTTCTTAAAATAAGAAGGGTCAAATCCAAACACAACCAATAGACCAGGTCCCCAGGCCCCTCTGGTGCTCATTGGGTAGCAGTGATTAAAAATAAAAGTATCTCTGGTCTTCTCTCTGCAGCACAGTGCTTGTGCTCACCTCTTCTTGCTCGGTCAGGATCAAGAAACTTTTGGCGAAGAAACAAAAGCAAAACCATTCGAATTATCAATGAAAACAGATGATAAACACAAGGTCTAGCAGGCCATGATGGTATAAGCCAATATCCCAGCACCGAGGAGACCGAGGAAGAATCTGGAGTTTAAGGTGAGCCTGGGCTATCTAGTGTGTCTCTATTAAACAGACAAGCAAGTCAGAATTCCAGTAAGTGGATGAGAGCCAAATTGGCTCTAAAAGGGATTGCATGAAAGGCACACATATTTATGCCACATTACGATTATCACATTACCACAGAAAGTTGAAAATGCCTCTCCTGGACAATTGGATGTGTTAAATTGGGAATCTGATTTTTCTTATCTATGATCTGTAATCCTAGGTTGGTTCAGTAATAAATATATGAAAATCTTAAAGGAAAAAAAATAATACTGGGAATGAATCTTTAGAGTTCAAAAACTCCACCTGATTGTAGCACTTTCTGTACAGTTCAGTACCCAGAGACTTTGGGCATGGCGGCCACCAACCCCTCAATTAATAGTGTTTGGTGATATATTGAAAAGCTATGCAGCTCTCAAACGTCAATCTCAGCAGTGACCATTATGTCTAATATATTAATAGTAGGCTCTTAAATTCTATGCAGTGTGGGAAACAACTGGAAAAATTATAAAAATGGATAAAAAAAAAAAAAAAAAAAAAACTCCACCAAAACAAGATACAGCTTCTCCCATGAAGAGCCTGTGGACTTCTACCCAGGGGAAGATAAGCAAAGCTGGGTAGAGACAGACAACCACCTCATCAGGTCACCCCAAGTGTCTGTGGTACAGAGCAGCCTTGGACCGGACTGTGCCCTCAGCACCAGTGGCAAGCATTGTTTGTAATGGCTTTGCTGCTGTCAGCACAGAAGGTGCTAAGAGATGGTGACCCGCCCCCCCCCCCCCCACAACTGCCTATCCAGGCAGGGCCTATAGAACATTTCATTTGAATGTCCCTCAACGGTTTCCCTCCCTCATTCATGATGGCAGTCCTTAACAGACCACTTGGCTAATATTTCTCCACTTTACTTTCCTTTGTCTGTGTTTTTTTTCTCACCTAACCACCACTTTTAGTTTAGTAAATTGTTTTTACCTGAACATCAAATTAAAAATGATTTCTGGCTTAACATTCCTCATTTTCAGTGTGCTTTCTGACTTCAAACCCAGTGTCCTTGAAGGTGAACAGGGAAGACTGTTTCTCGGCTTCCAGGAAGGGAGAGAGGAAGGTCCGACAGATAGACAGGAAAAGTGGAAGAGACATAAAAAGCTCACTTCCCAAAAGCTCAGTTTGTAAAGTTGTCTGCCCTTCCTTGGATCTGGACACACACTCCTGAGCCCTACAGGATGGTCTGTGACCTTAAGGAGGTGAACAGAAATTGTATTCCATCTTAAAAATGCAGGAAAAGAAATGGATAAATTCCATCGAGGTACAACATCACATAGAGAGTAAAACACAAAATGGAAATGTTATATTTTCAGTTGATTTGCTCAGACAAAAAATTATTTTTATTAAATTTATATTAAATATTTTTTTCAAATTTTCAACAAAATTCACTTATAATAAAAATAATTATCATCTATTTTGTTTTTAAGTGACATAATATGAAGATTAAAGAATGGTGGTTTGGGGCAATATAAAATATTATTACTTTATCATTAAAGGCCACATGTGAGTGGACATGAAGATTAGACAGTGGAACCTCAGCGATGCGGCCCCTGGACCAAACTTCATTACAGGGGCCAGAGCACAGCGACTGGAGGCAGACACAAAGTAACCATAGCATGCATTTCTCAATGAGCTAATAAAGCTGGTTCTTGAGACAGCATTCATCTTTCCTTCCAATTTCACAACAAGGCAAAGAGAATCTTACTTTAATGCAGTTTCTTGGCTGCCATTTTTTTGAGACAGGACTTTGCCGTGTAGACCAGGTTGCCCTTGATCTTGAGATCCCCAGGCTTCACCTTGCTTTTGAGTACTTCTATCCAAAGCGGTCCGTCTGTGTCCATTTTGCCTTTATCAGCCAGTTATAATTATATCCTCAGAATAATTCCTTCAAGTTTCGTATGACACTTACCTTCCGTTGTGGTAGTTTTGACATTTTTGCTATCTGCACATGTTGTTTATTTTAAGCACTGTATAATTTGGTTTTATTATCCATAGCACGATTTTTCAGAAAAGACTTTTTCTTTTACGTGTATGAATGTTGTGCCTGCATGTATGTGTGCTCACTGTTGATGCCTGGTGTCCTCTGACCCCTCCTGCGTGCACATCTCCCATTCTCTCTCAAATTCATCTTATTCTCTCCTCATACTGTTACACACATGCACATGCAAACACATACATATACACATGCACACATACATGCACACATGCAAACACACACACACACATGCAAACACACAGAGAGAAAAGGGGGGGAGGAGAGAGAGAGAGAGAGAGAGAGAGAGAGAGAGAGAGAGAGAGAGAGAGAAAGGTACAAATCTATAAATATAACCTGTCGAGTCCACGTTTGTGGTTTGTGTGTATACAATTTCAGGGCTGACCCATTATTCTGAATAACCCATTAGGGTCATTCCTGGTTCAGCTACCTCCCCGTCTCTCAGCAGTCACTAGCCGACTTCCTGATTCCCTGGCTCATAACAGTTTTCTCCCTTGTCTTTGGTGATGATGGCTGAGCTTACATAGAGTTGTATTATATGTGTATTCACGTGGGGCTGTGCTCCCTAAGATCTGCTCAGCTCTGTAGTGTGTCCAGCTACAGTTTTCTTTAATGGTCTCCATTTTCTGTAAGGTAAGCTTCTCTGGTGAGGGGTGAGCTCTAGAGTGCACTTAGGAATTATGCTGCTGTAGTAAAATGGCGGGGTTAGGTTCTGTTAAGACCTGTCTTAGCTAGGGTTTACTGCTGTGAACAGACACCATGACCAAGGTAACTTATAAATGACAACATTTAATTGGAGCTGGATTATAGGTTCAGAGGTTCAGTCCATTATCATCAAGGTGGGAGCATGGCAGCATCCAGGCAGGAGGAGCTGAGAGGTCTATCTGAAGGAAGCCAGGAACAGACTGGGCATCTTCAGGCAGCTAGGAGGAAGATCTCCAAGCCCACCTTCACAGTGACACACTTCCCCCAACAAGGCCACACCTTCTAATAGTGCCACTCCCCTCACTGAGGATACGCAAACCATCATCCGACCCACGACCTCACTAGCTCCAGGTACATGAATGAGTAGATTTTCTGACACCAGGCATAATTTCTTTGTTCTTGAATAGGCTTTAAATCCAATTAGACAGCTTTTGGTTACCGCCAGAATATGACTGCTACTATTGCGTCTTTAGGGATACCTTGCCGTGTCGGTCCCTGCTGAGGTCCCCAGGCCCAGCTGGATAGGACTATGAGTTGTCTGCTTCTCTTGGCAGCTTGCACAGTAATGTTTAGTACAATGAAAGCTGCAGAAAGACGGTCACTTAAATCCTGTGTCCTAAGTGTGTGATGTCATCAGCAACAGGGACTTACCTTTAACCCCTGAAAGGTAACCATGGGGAACAGCAATAACCTATATTTGGGGGGGAGTTACTTGAATTATCAAGGCCTACAATTTGAAAGGTACTTGAATTCTTGTTAGTCTATGGTTCCGAAGGGAGCATTATCAGCCCAAGTGCTACAACTTAGTATGATCTGAGTCTTAAATATTACTGACTGACTAATTCATATAGTGCCTAAATCCTTCAAATATTCCAAAGATCCCTCATATGAAACTATACAATTAAATATTCTTACCAGATTTGTAAGACGGCACAGTGGGTAAAGGTGCTTGGAAGGCAACCTGGCAATTTGAGTACACTCTTCAGAAGCCAGGTAAATGTGGAGAACACCAAACTGTCCTCTAAATTCCACACGAGTGGTAACAACACAAATACATCAGGCATCACACACATACACACACGCACACACACATGCACACGCACGCGCACGCCACTAAGCTAACCCTCGTTCTTCTTCTTATACAAGTATAGAACTATGACCTCTTTAACAAAATCCTCTTCAGCTTTGTGTCACTTTTCTCTGGATCCCAGACTTACCAACCACATATCTCTAGTGAATTCAACTCAATTGTAAATACTTTCCTTAGTTAATTCATATCTGTATTTGTGTTGTATGAGTAACATTATTAATAGGCCTATAATGAATATTAGATTTTGATTGGTGTAATCCCGTCTTCTCCCATTGTAAATCTCTGGGGAATTTACTATGGTTGAGCATAGTAGGGATTCATTCAGTACTTGTTAAAAGGACTTTGGTGAGGCCTGGTGGAGCTGGCCTATGATATCAGCTGCTTGGGAGACTAAGACAAGGAGTACCACAGTCTGAGGTCTGCTAGGGTCAGCCAACAATGGAGCAGAAAGGCATGGGTATGGTTGTTGCTGTTATAAGTTTCATCAATAGATGTGTGTGTGTGTGTGTGTGTGTGTGTGTGTGTGTGTGTGTAAGTGGAGGTCAGAAGACAACTTTGTAGAGATGGTTCTCTCCCCCCACCTTCACATCAGTTTGGGGAGGCAAACGTGGGTCACCAGGACTTTGGGACAAGTTCCTTACCTTCTGAGCCATCCCATTGGCTCCTACTTGTTTATTCACTCTAGTTTCCCGTGCCCAGCCCACTTTCTCTCAGTGGTAGCATCTTCATCTGGCTGTCATCTGACGGCCTGCTGTTTAGGTGCTTCTCCTGCCTCTAGCCAAGGACCGAGGAGTCACCTTAGTCATCCCAGCCAAGTTCTGTCTTCCAGAGCCACTGATTCTATAAGGAGCTGTGGGCCCAGTGTTCACAGTATGGAGACATAAGTGAACTTCCTCCTCTACTCTCCCAACTTGGGCCCTTCTCTTTCCCATCTTTTGAACTCCTTGCACTCTGTCCAATAATTGTCCTTGCTTAAGTCTACGGGGCTGGCAAACCAAACTCACTGGGCAACTGTGGATAAATGCAAACTGAGACCCACTGAGAATGTATTTTCAGTTCCAATGACAGCCACTGAGAATGAACAATTCCAGTTTAACCCTGAATCAAAAATGGAAACTAGCATTAAATCATCTCAGCACATTCTAAGGGTAAAATAATCACACCAGAAGGCACCGATGGTAAGGTAAGAGAAATACTCCTTCTCTATTTACTGTTAATGGTAGTTCAAACCTTGAGGAATCTGCCGCAGGAGGATTGCACAGCACTCCAGGTTGGGTTACAGCGAAAGATGCAGTCACAAAAGAAAACAAAACAACCAAAACTCGCTTCAGGGTTTACATCACATTTTTAGGTTCTGAGAGAAACTCTGTTTCCTGCAATGTAAATGCTATGTTTCTTTGATAATTACACATCTTTGGCATGGCCAAAGGATTTTCACTTTGAATTAAGGCCCTCACCTTGTCTAGTCTCTCTCCCTTCCCTACTGATTTGACATGTCGGGATTCTCTCTTTTCACTGCCAAGGATTAAATTCTCTGTGAAAGCCTTGAAGGAAATAGACATCTGTCCAGAAAACGAGTTACAGAACTGTCCAACAAGAGAAAAGCAATGTCAAAGCTGACATGAGAAAATAATCGGACTCTCATTCATGCTGGGAAAAGTCTGCTTTCAAACCGAGTTTCTTACTGACTTTTTTGGTCATAAAAAGAATCATCATTTATGCCTAACAAGAAACTGTTACTCTTCCTCTGAAAGAAGATGCCAAAGATGGCATATCTAAGCACCAAACAAACATCTCCACAGTGAATGGCTTGCTGCCAACATCTGGTATGTCCAGGAATCCTAAATGATGTCATATCCAAGGCTCAACCAAACATGCCAGACTTTCCATGTATTTGAGCAATGACATGACTTAATCAGTTGTCTAAATGTTTTAAAAGGCAAAGAACTTATGATTCAAAACGTGGAATGGGATGGCTGTTGGTTTTACACTCACTGCACAGTGAAGGTCTGTTATCTGACCTATGTCTGAGTGCTGCCGGTTAGTTTGACAGTTTATGTTGGTGAATAAGTGATTTCAGGTGGAATGCTGAATTCGAACTCAATCCCAGTTCTGCTTGTGGTTCTGGTTTTACTGGGTGGGTCCTGTTTGGGTGGTGAGAACTGACTCCATGTTCTCTCCTCAAACCACAGGTGTACAAACATGAGATGTATTGAGTTTAAAGAGGATCAATCCACATATACGGCTATTTCAAATTTTATTTACTCGAATTTGATGTGTGAAGTCCTAAGTTGTACCAGAGGAAACTGATGGCCTGTTTAGACTCCATGACAAGGAGGGTCCTTCCAGAGTGATGAAATCGTATCAACTCAACTTTAATCAGCAGCTTGGTCTATTGGTCCAAACTCCCGATAAGCCAGAGGCTGGATGTAGGGCAGGAACTAAACCCTAGCTGTTAGCTCTTACAAAAAGCAGTTCCTTAGAAATATCCTTTATGTATGTTCATTTGCCACATGAAATGACATCAAATTTTTTCTGTGTGAGGAAATGCCGCTTGAGGGAAACCACTTAGGCTATTTTGTTAGAGCTCCCTTTAGTGGGAAAACCCGAGGCCCGTTTACTTTTCTTACAATTGCTTGGGCCTCCATTCTAGAACAAGCAATTATAAACATCATTTTATGAAATGACTCATTAATATTTGATGAGCGAGTCCATCTTATGGACCAGGATGGTCACATCCATCATGTTTCTCAACTATGTCTGCTTGTGCTCACACAGGGTAAACATGAAACAAATGACAGGCATTCACACGCACGCAGAGTTGGGGGAGATGTGTGTACATCTTTCTTGAAAGGCAACATAATTTAATGGCAAAAAGCCACATTTAAATGGCAAAATGAACAGAGATACACATTCTCAATCCTCATATTTTCTTGAGCCAGCGAGAGAACATCATTATTAGATCCTTAATACTTAATACTCTAGAATAGTGAGCAAAGGGAGGGATGCTGGGAAAAATCGAAGTATTAGTCTAAACTAAAAGATCTGAATTTAGCTGAGTGCTGGTGGCACACACCTTTAATCTCAGGAAGCAGAGGCTGGCGGATCACTGAATTTGAGGCCAACCTGTTCTCCAGAGTGAGTTCTAGAACAGCCAGGGTTACACAGAGAAACCCTGTCTCAAAAAATAAAACAGAGGCCAGAGAGATGGTGAAGTTAAGAGCACTGGCTGCTCTCCCAGAGGTCCTGGTTCAATTCCAGCACCCACATGGCAGTCACAACTACCTCTAACTCCAGGTCCAGGGCATCTGACATCATCAAACAGATATTCATGTAGATAAAACAGCAATGGACATAAGAGAAAAATGTTAAAAGCTTTAAAAAACAAACTATCTAAACTTGCATCTACATAAGCAAGCCAAGAGTTACTTTACCAAGATTAGATAGATACTCAAGGTGACCTCAATATAGTCCTTGAAGGAGTTCATGGAAGTCAAAAAAGTAGATGATCATGGCTGTACATTTTTGGGTTAGGGTCACTGAGCCAGGGTTACTGGGAATGTACCATCTAAGGATTGGAATCAGAGACAAATGGCTAGTGGGTATCAAGCTGAATGCCTAGCATAAAATGGAGTTTCTCTAGCATTCACAGATGTTATATCACAGTAGTGATACGTCCAGAAATTAATAGGTCCTGATGCACAAGAAAGTCAAAGGGAGTTGTCTCAAGATACCCTGAGAAAGGCTTAGGCACAAATGAAAAATGTAACAGAGAGTATTAATAAAAATGTGGAACCATAGGTCCAACACGAGTTAAAGACAATGGCAGCCTGACTTCAGAAAGCTTCCAGACAGAGAAAGGACATAAGTTAAGAAGGCGGAAAGTCACACATGGGATAGTAATTTGAAGTGTTTACCATTTCAAGTCACATGTTAAACACAAAACGTTAAACAAGACATTTGGTTACTCTCAACTTTAATTTCTTTATCTGCAAGATAGAACTCTGGGGTCTCAAACCAACACACAAAAGTCTCATACAGAATTCACAGACTCAAGAAAAAATTATAACAGAAATTACAAACTCCCCCTTCTTTTGTAGTATATAAGAACTTATGGGTTAGGAAGATAATAGTAATTATTGGTAATTAAAATGAAGTATGTACATACAAGCCAATTCATTTTAAACATGTGATGAGTTGAAAATAATGAACAACATAAGCAATTCAAAAAGTCAGAGTGGCCGGGGTGGCTTGTGACTATAATCATCCTTCTGGAGATGCTGAGGCAGGAGGATTGCTATGAGTTTAAGGTTAGCCTAGACTACCTAGCAAGTTCCAGGCCAGACTGGGCTTCAGAATGAGACTATTTCAGAAGACAACAAAAGTCCCGTAACAAACATAACTAGCAGGCCCTAGGCATGGTGACACACCCCAGAATCTCAGCACTCAGGAGGCAGAAACAGAATCATTACAAAGCTTGGGGACAGCCTGGGCTACACAGTGGGTTCCAGGATAGTCAGGAACCTGTCTCAATAACAGAACAAAACTATGCAAAACCCACAGCAAGCTGGTAGAAAAGGAGAAATTATGGAATGAATAGGTGGAACTAGGGAAATAGAAACAATAGAAATGTGGACAATCACCGCTCATGAGAACAATCCTGATATGGAAAACTCTAGAAAGAAGGAGCTAATTTTTCTTATGAATTTTGATGTACAATTTTAATTTAAAAAATTATTTATTCCTTTATGGTATTAGTACACTGTTGCTGTCTTCAGACACACCAGAAGAGGGCATCAGACCCCATTACAGATGGTGGTGAGCCACCATGTGGTTGCTGGGAATTGAACTCAGAAACTTTGGAAGAGCAGTCAGTGCTCTTAACCCCTGAGCCATTTTTCCAGCCCAATTTTAAATTTAAGTACTAAAAAAAAAAAAAAAAAAAAAAAAAAACAAAACAAAAAAATCATGTAGTTCTGACTATGTCTGTCATTCAAATCATCAAATGGTAGGACTGTAGGTCACAGTTATTAGGGAAATAGCTTGGGCGTCCATGAAAGACAACAGTGATGTAGGATTATGTTCAGGAGTCCAGACACGCCCAGGTTTTAGTTCTGGTTTATGAAGGCATGGTTGTGTTCCCCCGAATTAAAACAGCAGCAGTAAGTCAAACCAGGGACCTTTTACCTTTAAAGGTTTGTCTGGCCAGGGGTGGGTTTCTCCCTCTGTCACTGATGTCAAGTCAGTCTCTGCTCATCTGCAGAAGAGTGTGTCACCGTCATTACAATCTTAAGAGCCACTCACAAGGCAGCACTGAAAACTTCTGGTCATCCTGTCTCCAGAATGTAGTTCTTGTTCCACAACCGACCTGTGGCTGAATGCTGACAACGAGGCTCTAGGTTCTGCTGTTTGCATAAGTGTGTAGCGCAGCCTAATGGGGTCTCTGGCTCTAGCCAGTCTATAATGATCTCTAGTGGAGCACTCCAAAGACTAGAGTGTTCTGCTCCAAATTAAAAGTGAGCCACATTTATTCAAGTCCTTAATGAGTTTGATGGTGAAGAAGCCTCAGGACAACAGAAATCAATTTTGTTACTATTAGGAAAAAAATTCATAAAATTTTCCTAAAATAGGACTAACCTATAATAGAATTTGAATTAAATTCAATGACTGTATTCTCACTCAGTGGGTTTGCTTGCCTAAACTCTTTTCTTTTGGCCTAGACCAAACTTGGAATGATTCCAAGTTGTTTGTGCACACACAGCATGTGACATGGGGATGGTGGATCCCACTGGTGGTGAATGAAAGTTTTATTGTGGTTAGGGTGAATAGCCCATGGGGAATTCACATTCAGAGAGCAGGGTGGTGGTCTGTGCTGGTTAATTTGTTAAGTTCACACAAACCTAGATATATCTGGGAAGAAATCTTAGCTGAAGAATTGCCTCTATGAAATTATCCTGTGGGCAAGTCTGGAAATTTTCTGGATTAATATTTAATGGGCTTGATCCACTATGAGTGTTGCCGCACTGGTCTGGTTGATGTAAGCAAGCAGGCTGAGCAAGCCATGGAGAGCAAGCCAGTAGGTAGCACCCCTCCATGGCCCCTATGTCAGTTCCTATCTGCAGGTTTCTACTTGAGTTCCTGTCCTAAGTTCCAGCATGGGCAGATTGTGATAGGGAAATGTACACTGAACAAAGCTGTTTTTGGTCGGTGTTTTATCGCAGCAGTAGAAAGTAAACTAGGACATGGTTATATCCAAAAATACAGGTCAAATGCACTTCAGCTAGTTCACATGCTCTCATCTCCTGGCTCTGGGCTCATGCATAGACAAGTCAATGTCACAGGGCTTTAACAGAGCAAGTGGGTCTGAGTATCTCAGAGGCCCATCCCTGCTGAGAATGGAGGGAAATTTCAGTCCAGTGCTTTGAAAGTACAGCTGATAACAGGATAACTTGTAAACATAGCAGTTTTTCCTCTAGCACTGTTCTCTCATGGCATAAACGATGCTTTGTCATGGAAGAGAGCTGGTGACAGCCAATATAAAAAGGATACTATTTTATTCTCGTCACAGCTGTGTGCTGTTATGACATTTAATAGCCTTGGCTGTGTGTCCTTCAGTGTGTTCTCAGTGTCCCAGCCTCCTAGCAAGTGCTGTGTGCTTTCCTGGTTTATAATAGTTAAATTTAGGTATATCACAGACAATTCTTCCTTTGGGGCCGTCTCCTCCCAAGTTTCTGTCATCAATAAACAAAGAGTAAGACTGAAACAGCACACTGAGACAGCTGACTAACACGTGCGCTTGCTCAGAATCTCCTGTCTTACTAGGTGCTAGACTAGCGTTGCCACTTGTACCAGACCCTCACATATGTCCTTTCCCTAGCTGACCTACGGGCCTTCAATAATATTGCTATCATTTCACATTAAAACCCATCTAATTTCCAAAGCTCTATTATTGTACTTGTAAAGCCACCAGCAATCCTGAGGGTTTGTAATAAATTGGACAACTCTGATCACTTTCAAGAGAAAAAATATCTTTGGTGTGACTTGAACAAAATTGTATTCCTGTTTTCAGTAAGTTTGTGAAGATTTGGGGGTGGATCAGGGAGGATTCTCTTGTGCCTCCACTGCTCGTGTATATAAAATTAAAACATGTCACATGTGACTCTGTCCCCTAAAGAACCAATGCCAGTCCTGGTGGCATATGCCAGTGTATCTGCCACTCAGACGGCTAGAGCACAGGAATTGTCTTTGGGTTGAGGTCAGCCTGTGTTATACACAGTGAGTTCAAGGTTTTCATGTACTGCACAGGGAGAGCCTAAACCTGAAAACTAACAAACAAGAGCCAGCTAACCAACCAACCAAACCAGCCAACCAACCAACCAAACCAGCCAAACAACCAACCAAACCAGTCAACCAACCCAGCCAACCAACCAACCAGTCAACCAACCAACCCAGTCAACCAAACCAGCCAAACAATCAACCAGCCAACCAATCAAACAAGTCAACCAACCAACCAAACCAGTCAACCAACCAACCAACCAACCAACCCAAATAGCCGACCAACCAACCAAACCAGCCAACCAACCAAGCAAGTCAGCCAACCAACCCAGCCAACCAACCAACCAGTCAACCAACCAACCCAGTCAACCAAACCAGCCAACCAACCAACCAGCCAACCAATCAAACCAGTCAACCAACCAACCAACCAAACCAGCCAACCAACCAACCCAGCCAACCAACCAACCAACCAAACCAGTCAACCAGCCAACCAAACCAGCCAGCCAACCAACCCAGCCAACCAACCAACCCAGCCAACCAACCAACCCAGCCAACCAACCAACCAACCAAACCAGTCAACCAACCAACCAAACCAGCCAACCAACCAACCCAGCCAACCAACCAACCAACCAAACCAGTCAACCAGCCAACCAACCCAGCCAGCCAACCAACCCAGCCAACCAACCAACCCAGCCAACCAACCAACCAACCAAACCAGTCAACCAACCAACCAAACCAGCCAGCCAACCAACCCCCAAGGAATCAAATCAACCAACCCAGCCAACCAAACCAGACATCCAACCAACCCCCAAGGAACCAAACCAACCAACCAACCTCCAAAGAACCAAGATGCAAAGAACAGACACTCTAACGGCCAGCAGACACTGAATTAATGACATACGATTTAGATCTATTTCATCAGTTCTAGTCCTAACTTTTCTAATCAAATTCTATATTTCTTCCCTCCTAGTTCTTACTGATGTGGCAGCACACAAATTGTTATTTTTGGCTACTTTAACTTACTTTGTGCAGAGGTAACATTTCTTAACCTACTAAAGTAAAAAGTTCCTACTGTCTGATATGAATGAAATCAGCCACTGCTGGTAACATATTTGTCGGAAGTTTAATGTTCTCTCCTTTCATTTTTTAGCTCCATGCTTCTACGGCATTCATGACATTTGAGTGATACATGTACATGGAACACAATTCGTCAGGTATGCAGGGCAAGCAGCCCGGCAAACAGCAGTAGTAGGTGACTCCTATGGTATAATTAGCACATGGCAGATGATAGAGTATTACTGTTCTGGGGTTCTGCTAACATGGAAATGCTGTGATTTCTAATTTGTAGGCAGAGTGAGGGAGTGCTGGGCACAGCAGTGGATGGGAAGGAAAGAAAAGGAAGGATCGAACTGTTGTCTCTCCTAAAATCTTAACTTCACATGTAGAAGACTGCACCTAAGTCAGTGGTTCTCAACCCTCCTAATGCCCACATACCTCCACAGTAGTGTGAAGGTCAGAAGAGAACTTGTAGGAGCCAGTTGTCTAATTCCATCATACAGGTTTTGGGGACTGAACTCAGATCATCAGGCTTGGTGGTAAGTGCCTTTACCCCTGCTAAGCCACCCTGCTGGCCCCAATGTAGGTTTTATTGACTTACTCATAAGTGAAGTACAAAAGGGTTCACTTGAGGAAATGAAAAAAATAGCTGTATTTCATTGGGTAATGAGACTTCTGACCAGAAACAGGTTGTAAATGTTTTAGACACATTAAGTCAAACTTTGCCACATGTCCAAAGGCTGGGATGTAAGGAGAGCACTTCCTGAATTTACCAAGGCAGGGTGATCCCAGCTCCTGTCCCCACATCAAACACTATTCCTAAGCAGGCAGATATCAGAGGATATACACCCAACTCTAAGATATGTGTCATTTTCACTGAACTCTGCCTCTTTAAAAAAAAATGCCCTTTGGATGGTGTGACTTAAGAAACAGTAGTCAGCAAGCTGTTGGGCATAGTGAATTTTACAGAGATCAAATCAATACAACAGTATTGGATACCCTGATCAAAATTTTAATAAGGAGCTTACTTTCTGATGTTATAATTTCCAAACCCAATCTCTTTCAGAGACACCCCAAAAGTCTAGTTGTAAAGGTCAGATGATAAATTATATTGACACAGTTGTTATGTAATATGGGACTCAAAGCATTCTCTGCACGCATATATTTTCTATTCTATTCCTGAAACAATAAAGCACATTTAGCTTCTTTCTCATGATACCTTGCATTAGAAGTATTTCAAAACTTTGTTTTAATTTACCAATCACTTAGGATCAACACTGGGCAGCATTGAGTGTCTTCACCCAAAATAAACAGTGAGATCACTGTAACCTAGCCTTTGTATCTCAGTTACAGTTAAGCAGGCCTTTTGAAGACATCAGTATTGCACCGCTGGTTTGGAATTATCCCATGGTATCAGACTTGTCTGTTTCTAACGGGGCCACAGCACCTGGTTTCTCCCCTCCCATCTTTGATGGAAGGCTTTGCTGGCATCTTTGCAATTAGCTTTATATTTAACTTGGTGAAGAGGCTGAGTCAGGCTTACATTTAATTTTCTTGCATGTGACAGGTATCTTTATGTTATATATAATAAGTTAGTTGAGCATTTCCTCCAAAATCTTGTAATTTCTTCAGCTATTTGAATATTCTTTGCTTAAGAATTCTAATTTATCATTTTATGTAGAACATTCTAAGTCAGTTGGATGTCAAATAGAAGTTACCTCTAAATGTTTGTGATATTAACAGAATCTTATTGTGTGTTTCTGACCACAATTCAGTTTGCATATATTTTAGGTATTTTTAAAACTATTTCTTTGTGGGGAAAGCAGCAAAGAGTGTGTGTGTGTGTGTGTGTGTGTGTGTGATGTATACATGCATGCATGCGTGTAAATCAGAGAATAACTTGCAGGAATTGGTTCTATCTTTCCATCATGTGAATTCCAGAGATTGAATCAAGGCCTTGGGCTCACAGCACAAGCCTTTCCTCTCTGAGCTGTTGTTAGCTGTCTGCCCACCCTGTTCTGGAGGCATAGCCTTATTCTGTCACCTTGTCTGTCCTGGAACTTCGTGACCAAGACTCAAACAGTGATACTCAGGATACTAGGGTTATAGGTATGAGCCCCTATGTTTGAAGATTTAGTTTTTAATGGCATTTAAATAAATACTAAAAAGCAAACCAACAACAAAACCCCACAAACTATTCTGGCCCCTAAGACTACTGATTTTCTGTTTCTCTTCCACAACAAAATTAAATGGAAACAGTAATTCAGACATGTTACTAAAAAACATCACCTTTTCCCTTGAAGTTGTTAGAACAGAGAAAATGAATGAGCAAAAGATAATTCCTAATGAATATAGCTTCTTCCTTTCCCCCTCCTCTTCCTCCTTCCCTTTCTCTTCTTCCTCTCTTCTCTTTCTCATCTCAACCCTCATTTTAGAGACAGGGTCTCACTGTGTAGCTCTGGCTGTCCTGGAACTCATTATGTAGACCAGGCCACCCACCTCTGCCTTCCAAGTGTTGGGACTACAGGCATGCACCACTAAGCCCTGAAACATCCACATTCTTTTTTTTTTTTTAAATCTAGATTAAAAACATGGATAGAATGTTAGCTTGGCATGCATGAGTCCCTGTGCTCAACACACATGAAACTAAAATAAACCAAATATATGTTTTCAACATAAGGGCAACTAAACTAATAGCCACAACAACAATGACAGAACTCTGCTTTCTACTCTTCACAAAATTTTCACTCTTCTTCAATAAAATTCTCATTCTTTTAAGTTTATAACTTCATTTTTGGAAATTGTATTAGTCTGGGTTCTCTAGAGTCACAGAACATATAGAATGTCATTCTATATTGCGGGGATTCATTATGGTGACTCTATGGTCTGTAGTCCAACTACCACAACAATGATCAGCTGTGAGTGGGAAGTCTAAGACTCTAGGGTTGCTCAGTCCCACAAGGCTGGTTGCTCGGCTGGTCTTCTGTAGTGGATTCCAATAGAAGTGATGGTAAGTAAGTGCAATAGGTGAGGAAGAGCGAACCATCCTCCTTCCAATGTCCTCACGAAGGTCTCCAGCAGAAGCTGAGGTCCAGCAGAAGCTGTGTATCACCACACTTGGATCTGGGACTTGTTTTGTCCCAGGCTGACCTTGAACTCAAGAGATCTCCTTGCCTCAGACTCCTGGAATTAAAGGAATTTACTACCTTGCCTGGGCCTATGTTTCTCATGGCCACTAAGCCTCAAGATCTCCATGCCAAGATCCAGGTCAGAAAACTTCTGTCTTCCAAGACGGGTGTTCTCTCCAGTTTTTTATTCCCTCCAATGGTCTTTAGTAACTTGGATAACCTTCCTTATGTAATTAAACTGTCAACAGTTTTTATTAAGAAAGGATGCTGAATAATGCCAGATGATTTGATGTTTATGAATCAGTTGGTATAACCACGTGTTTTCTCTCCCTGTCTGTTAAAACGAATCAGCTAGCTGTGTATGCCAGAAATAAAACATCCATATTCTGAAGACTGAAAATGAACTTCAGTGTTTGGGAAGAAAATTACTATAATGGTTGCTTTGAATTATTTGTGGTGCTTGGACAACAGAGTTCATAGTGGCTTGAGTTTTATTAGCATCATGACACAAGCAAGTGTAATACATGCTTTCCTTTCTACAGTTAAACGCTGCACAGATGCTAACCACCCTTTTAACGGAACATGTTTGGAAGAGAAGCTCATGCTCTTGTCCCTGGGCCCCACTAGCACAGGAATGCTAACTGCTCACATAGAAAAGCATTTCTCTTGACCTGTACAGAAAGTATGTCTTACTTTTGTATAATTAACATCTTTCTTCCAAGCATTTGGCATCTCTTTCAATCAGTAAAGGATCAGCCAACTCAACCTAACTTATGCTCAATTCCTAAGTGGCCATAGTAGGTCCCTAAAGTTTACATCCTTTCCTGGGATGTGTCAGCAGAAGAAGAAAACAGTACTTGTAGGTTCTTTGGAGCTTTCTAGTTTGGGCAATTCAAATGTGTGCCTTCAGTAGAACTTACACTTGAGTGAACTGTGTGTTGGTGGTAAGTCTGATGGGTGGCAGACCGCCAGGGTTGGCATCTTGGCCTGGCTACTAGCCAAGATGTAAGACCACAACTTCTCTGAACTTCCCTTTCCTTAGTTGTCAGAGGAGGACAATTATAGCACCTACTTTATCCAGTTGTGCGGATTACGTGAGCTGAAACTCTTCGCACACAGAGCAATGGTATATAAAGTGTTAAGCACAGGCTGCCATTATTGTCATTGTTGGTGAGATGTGGAGGGCACAGGGAACTGGATACAGACAGCATACTTTCTGTATGCTACAGAAGTGCTCTACCATGGGGCTATATTGTCATCCCATGAGTAAAGCCTTAAAAAACTAAATTAACATTTGTGTGTGTGTGTGGGGGGGGGGTCTTACAACAGAGCCCAGGTTGTCCTGGAATTCACTATGTAGTCCAGGTTACCCACAAACTTGGGCAGTCTTGACTTGGTCTCCTGAGTACTGGAATTATATGCATGAGGTATCATCTCAGCTCTTGACTTAAAACATTTTTGTCTCCAGGTTATATCCCTCAGTTATAGGTGTGTAACAGAAATGAGAATTACAAGGTCTCACTATACAGCCTTGGCTGGCACAGAATTCATTATATAGACTTGGTTGTCCTTGAACTCAGAGATCTGCCTCTGCTTCCCAGTGCTGGGACTGAAGGAGTGCACCACCATGCCCAGCTGTCTTTAATTTGCTTGAAGCTTTTTTTTTTGAAAGGAATTCCCCCTCCCAATCAAATCCCACTGGGATGCTGGATTACCAGAATGAACCTGCATCTGATGAGGCCCCTTCATTTTCCCACTTTGTATAAGACTTTCATGAACTTTATTTTTCAGCTGAGTCATCAAAGTAACAGTAGGCCTTGCCTTGGCCAAGGGGTGACAAACTGCTATGTGCCATTTAAAATTTTGACTTAAGGCAGTATTTTGAGATATAAGGGACATGGTCTTTCTTACTACAGTCCAGAGAAACATCTTTCTGTCTGTCTACAACCTCTTGGCAATTTCAATCCATTAGGGCAGCTTCTATTTTCTATTTAAAAAAAAAAAAAAAAAAAACCCGCTGAAAAAGCATGTCCAGTACGTATTTAAGAAACCGGTGAGTCACTTACAACAAAAGCTGTTGGGAGTTATGTCCATGAGCACAGGTGACTCCAGATAGTGCACTTCAAAAGGTCTTTCCTTCTCTTTTATTCTTTTCTGAGCCACGGCTCCTACGCAGCCCAGCTGACCTGGAACTTAAGGGACCCCACCTCTATCTCCTCAGAGCTGGGGTTACAAGCTATGCCACCATACCCAGTGAAACGATTAAATTTGTAAAAGACTCAAATGGCTTCTGTTGTCTGAAAGTACAGGTATTGAATACTAAGACACAACTCTTTTTTATCTTTTTCAAAATGGCTTTGTACCTAGCAGAGAACTCTTGATATTATGGAGCGGGTGTGCTGGGGAAGGCTTATAGTTACAGCTCTCTCTCAGGAAACCAAAGGCAGTTGAACGTTACCCTTCCATCCATATTGAGACCCCATGTCACTTAAAAAAAAATCAAAATAATGTGAATCGTTTTGTGGGGGAGATTTACACGTCTGAGATAGCATGTGTGATTTTTGGTACAGATCAGATAAAGATGTTATAGAGTCATTTCTATCCAACAGTATATAGGTGACATTCAAACCTTTGATGTGCGGAATGAGGCTAGCTAAGCTCAGACACCTCGATGGTAACAGTTTTGGCCTTTTGTTTGTTGAGTGTTAACCTCCAGAAATGAAATCGGTGATTGCCTGAGTCACACAGAAGTCTATGTTCTAAACAATTTGTATCCCCGGAACCTAAAATAGAACAGAAACAAACCACTCTCAAACAACCCTTTTCACCCGGGGAAAAGAATTTCCTCGTTGAGATTTATATTCTTGGTTAGAAGCAAAGCATTGCTTTGGGAGGTTTTGACAGGCTAACAGAAAATTGCCTACAAGCAAACCTAAACCTATCTACATCCATGAAATGTAGTTTTAGTTTTAAAAAGGGGGTGGGGTGGGTTTAGCTGGTCCTTTGGCTTTTCTAGCCCTAAAAGGCATTCTTCACAAATTTCCTTTAAATTCCACTAAGACCAAGCCCTGACCTTTTACCTTGATAAGGGCCACGGTAAGGACACAAAGACAATGAATGGCTGGAGGGAAGCTCCACCTGTTGGTTAGTTAGCTGGCCTGGCCCGCTCGCTTCTTCCCACCAGATGAGAAGGGACAGCAAGGACCACTCCCTGCAGCGAGAGCTTTTCCATGGAGGGGCCTGGGAGATTCACTGCAAACATCCATGTCATCTGCTAGCAGCCTGGCCCCTGCCCGTCGAAGGGCGAAGGACCGCGTGGCAGCCACCAGCGCTCTGCACAAAAGGTACCACTGCTGTGTGTGTGTGTGTGTGGGGGGACACCCGACTCCAGAGGGGCACCTCCGGAAGGGGCGTCGGAGGTGCGGGTGGTGGGGGGGAGCAGGTGCTGCTTGGAGGAGGAGGAGGAGGAAGGAAGGAGGAGGAGGAGGAGGGGGAGGAGGAGGAGAAGGGGAAGGAGGAGGAGGAGGAGGGGAAGGAGGAGGAGGAGGGGAAGGAGGAGGAGGAGGAGGGGAAGGAGGAGGAGGAGGGGAAGGAGGAGGAGGAGGAGGGGAAGGAGGAGGAGGAGGAGGGGAAGGAGGAGGAGGAGGGGAAGGAGGAGGGCTCCGCCACGAGCCGAGGAAGAAAGCCTGACTCATGTCGTGGCAGCAGCGGAGGGCTCCTGGGAGCTGCAACTCGTGATGCTGTTGCTGAGGAGAAAAGCCTCATTACCCATTCAGCAGGCCGGGGGGACACCGCCCCAGGGCACGCTCCTCACCCGCCTCGCCGGGGTCCGCGTGGGAGACGGCAGCGGACACGCCTAACCTGCGCGCACGCGCGCGGCGTGGCCCCCACGCCCCACCCTAGCTCCTCCACGCGACCCGGATTCGCTCGCGCGCCCAAGTGCCCCACCCCCCACCGCCCTCAGGCGTCGGCAGCTCCGCCGGCCTTCGGCAATTTCCGTGGAGACCGAGCCGAGCGCTCGGCGCAGTCCGAAGACAGGCCACCTCCCCAAGTCAGACCGGGCTTTATGTCTGCAGCGCCGGCGCGCACGCGCAGACGCCATCTTCCCTCCTCTCCTCCGCGACCCCTCCCCCCGCCTTCTCCTCGGTCAGAGCTCGACCCTCCTCCTCTCGCGCTGGGGCGCTGGTCCCTCCTCTCCTGATGCCGCGAGAGAGCAGGGGCTACGGAGCAGCCCGAGCAGAGCACTAGTAACAACCACCACAGCCCCCTCCTCGCCCGACGCCCTCCCACTCCCCCGCCCCGCGCCGCCCGCGACCAACCCCACCTCTCATTTCTTTGAACGGCGTCGGCTGCAGCCGCTGCACCAGCCCCGTCTGGCCGCCGCCGCGACAAGGAGCCACCGCCGCCCGCGGCCCCCTCCCTCCCGGTCGCGGGAGCAGCTCGGTGCCCAGCCAGCCGGCGGGCTGAAGAGGACGCGAGCTCGCCCCTCCGCTCCCGCGCACGTCCCGCCGCCGGCCGGAGCAGCCCGGGCGCCGGCGCCCTTCCTCCCCGAGGACGAGTGCCGAGCCGAGCGCCTGCCCCGAGGGAGGAAAATGCTCGGGCTCCATGGCTGCCAGTGATGGAGCGGTCCCTGGGCTCCCGCTGCCGCCGCCACCGCCGCCGCCGCGCCCCGGCCGCGCTCCGCGAGGACCCGGCGTCTCTGCGCGCCCGCCCGCGCTTCGTTGCTGGGCTCACCGTACCGGGCGCCCCGCCGCCGCCCCGCTCGCAGCCGCGCCGCCCGGGCCCCAGCCGCGGCCAGCCTTTCCTCCCGGAGCAGCCGTCGCGAGCCCAGGGGGTTTGAGAGGGGCCGCGGGCCGCGGGGGGAGGCCCGAGCGGGGCCGGCCGCGCCGGCAGGGGAGGTTGGAGCGACGCTGAGCTCAGGGCTCGCCGGCGGCCGCGGCGCCGGGGGTGGCGAGGGCCGGGCGACCGCTCGCTCCGCGCTGTCTCGGTGCAGGGCGAGCGGAGGGGGCTTTGCAGCGGCCGCTGCCGCGGGAGGAGGGGGTTGAGCTGGCTCCGGAGTTGGCCAAAGAAGGTGGGCATTTCTCGCTTCTCCTCGCCTCCCCCGCCCCCTCCTGGGCTCCCCTCCCTCCTGCCCCGCACCCCACGTGAAGCGGAATATAAAGGGGGGTGTGTGACTGGAGGGGAAAGTGAATGGCGAAGGACTGAAGGGGTCCCCCTTCGGTTCCCCAGCCACCTGGTTCACCCGGTTCATCCTCCCTTCCCGAAACTAGCCCTCGAAGGCACGAGCAGCCGGCGCCTTAGGCAGAGGAGGAGGAGGAGGAGGAGGGATCGCGTCGGGCGGAGCTTCAGGTCCTGTTCGCCTCTCCGGCTTCTCCTTACAAAGATTACGGTGCAGAAGGAAATTGCACTTGCCTCCTCCGCCCCCCGGTACCCAGCACAATGCACCAGCCGCCAGAGTCCACCGCCGCGGCGGCCGCTGCTGCAGACATTAGTGCTAGGAAGATGGCGCACCCGGCAATGTTCCCTCGAAGGGGCAGCGGTGGTGGCAGCGCCTCTGCTCTCAGTGCAGCAGGTACCGGCGTCAGTGGTGCTGCTCCATCTTCTGAAGATTTTTCTCCTCCTTCGCTGCTCCAGCCGCCACCTCCTGCTGCATCTTCCGCGCAGGGACCACAGCCTCCGCCTCCACAAAGCCTGAACCTCCTCTCTCAGGCTCAGCTGCAGGGACAGCCTCTTGCGCCAGGCGGAACTCAGATGAAAAAGAAAAGTGGCTTCCAGATAACTAGCGTTACTCCGGCTCAGATCTCTGCCAGCATCAGCTCTAACAACAGCATAGCAGAGGACACCGAGAGCTATGACGATCTGGATGAGTCGCACACGGAAGATCTCTCTTCTTCCGAGATCCTGGATGTCTCCCTTTCCAGAGCCACTGACTTAGGTGAGCCTGAACGCAGTTCCTCAGAGGAGACTCTGAGTAACTTCCAGGAAGCTGAGACACCTGGGGCAGTCTCTCCTAACCAGCCCCACCTTCCACAACAGAACGTTGTGATCAATGGGAATGCTCATCCACACCACCTCCATCACCACCATCACATTCATCACGGGCACCACCTTCACCATGGACACCACCATTCATCACATGCTGCTGTGGCCAGTACATCTGTTCCTGGAGGGCCACCCACGAGCCCAGCGTCCAGGAAACTCTCTACAGCTGGGAGCTCTGATGGTGGTGGTCCAGTCGCACCTGCTCCTGCTGTACCATCGAGTGGCTTACCTGCATCAGTGATGACAAGCATCCGTGCTCCAAGCACCACAGGCAGCATAGGTATAAATTCGGTTACTGGCACCAACGCCGTGAATAATGTTAATGTTGCTGCTGTGGGTAGTTTCAGCCCCAGCGTGACGAACAGCGCCCATGGTAATGCTAATATAAGTACAAGCAATATTCCTAATGCTGCTGGCATAAGTGGTGGGCCTGGAGTGACCAGTGCTGTTAATGTGAATGTCATGAGTGGCATGGGCAATGGTACCGTTTCTTCCTCTCCTGTTGCTAACAGTGTCCTTAATGCAGCTGCAGGTATCACTGTGGGAGTGGTTTCAAGTCAGCAGCAGCAGCAGCAGCAACAACCAACGGTGAACACATCAAGGTTCAGAGTTGTGAAGTTAGACTGTACTTCTGAACCCTTTAAAAAAGGTAGATGGACTTGCACTGAATTCTATGAGAAAGAAAATGCTGCGCCGGCTACAGAAGGCGTGGCCATCAATAAGGTGGTGGAGACTGTGAAGCAAACCCCCACGGAAGTGTCATCCTCGGAGAGGGAGAGCACTAGTGGGAGTTCCGTGAGCAGTAGTGTTAGCACACTGAGTCACTACACAGAGAGTGTGGGCAGTGGAGAGATGGGAGCCCCGCTCCCACCTGCGCCACCAGGTCTTCAAGGCGTGGCCCTCCAGCAGCTTGATTTCGGCAGCCCGGGTCCACAGAGTATTTCTCAGTCACAGATGCCACAAGTACAGTTACAGCCTCAAGAACTGAGCTTTCAGCAGAAGCAAAGTCTTCAACCTGTTCCTCTGCAAGCCACTATGAGTGCAGCAACTGGTATCCAGCCTTCACCTGTCACCGTGGTTGGTGTAGCGTCAGCTGTAGGTCAACAGCCTTCCATTTCCAGTCTGGCTCAACCCCAGCTGCCGTATTCCCAGACAGCTCCTCCCGTGCAAACTCCTCTTCCAGGGGCACCACCCCAGCAGTTACAATATGGGCAGCAGCAACCCATGGTTCCTACACAGATAGCTCCAGGCCATGGCCAGCCAGTGACTCAAAATCCTACTTCAGAGTACGTACAGCCGCAGCCAATATTTCAAGCAGCAGTGTCCTCTGGACAGTCCAGTTCCGCAGGAGCAGGAGCATCAGTGGTTCCTGTGGCTCAGCCACAAGGGATCCAGCTGCCAGTGCAGCCCACAGCAGCACAAGCACAGCCTGCAGGGGCATCTGGGCAGCCTATTGGCCAGGCTCAAACAGCAGTGTCTGCTGTACCAACCGGTGGTCAGATTGCAAACATGCCCAGTGCAGTACAGCAGCCCTCTACCCAAATCACACCTTCAGTTATTCAGCAAGGTGCTCCTCCGTCTTCACAAGTAGTCCTACCTGCTCCAACTGGGATCCTTCATCAGGGAGTTCAAACCAGTGCTTCAAGCCTTCCTCAACAATTGGTTATTGCACCCCAGAGTACCTTGGTAACCGTGCCTCCCCAGCCACAGGGAGTAGAAACAGTGGCTCAAGGAGTCGCTTCCCAGCCGTTGCCCACAGGTAGTCCTTTGCCCTCTGCTAGCACTATTTCTGTTACAAATCAGGTTAGTTCAGCTGCTCCTGGAATGCCTTCTGTCCCAACAAACTTAGTTCCACCACAGAATATAGCACAACCCCCAGCCACCCAAAACGGCAGTTTGGTTCAAAGTGTTAGTCAATCTCCATTGATAGCCACTAACATAAATTTGCCTTTGGCACAACAGATACCACTAAGTTCTACTCAGTTCTCTACACAATCATTAGCTCAGGCAATTGGAAGCCAAATGGAAGATCCCAGGCGCCCAGCGGAGCCCTCCTTAGGCGGCTTACCTCAGACTCTCAGTGGTGACAGTGGGGGAGTGTCAGCAGTTTCAGATGGGAGTAGCAGCAGCCTAGCAGCCTCTGCTTCTCTCTTCCCGTTGAAGGTGCTACCGCTGACAACACCCCTGGTGGATGGCGAGGACGAGAGGTAAGACCATGTGCTTTGGCAGACATCTGGCAGTTCAATAATCTCGGCAGTAGCAGTATGTGTGGGTGTAGTTAGTCTAAAACCACACACACACACACACACACACACACACACACACACACACACACACACATATATCTTTTTGTTTGCATGTGAGAAGTGCATATTCATGGTAAGTTTTCCAGAGTAAGAATGGTTTCAGAGTGGTTGGGAGGTAGACTAGGTTAGGAACATGTTCACCATAGTTAGAAGGTGTAAGTGTACATTAAAATAGGCTTGGGGCTACCAGGTAGATCTTACTATTTATAACGTGCTTTTGAGAAGATTGTGAGAAGCAGCTTACATTTTGTTATCCCACGAAATAGTTAAAGCTATTCTTTTGAGCTGCTAAAATCTTTATGATCATTCCTTGTTGGGGGCTGTGGTTACCACTTGTTCTTGCCACACAGCCCTTTTCTTTCCTAGTGTGTTTGATCTCAGGCTGTGAAAGATACTGTTACCTGCTTGTCCTCCCAAGGCACTGTGGGAAAGATGACCTAATCCAGGTGATACAGGTTGCCTTCCTACTGTTAGCAACCGGCTTTTGTAAACTATCTGAACAGAAGAGGGATATGAGCCTTAACACATAGTTTTCAAGGGCAAAATGCCAAGCTTTATCCTTGGTAGTAATGCTGTACATTCTTCTGAGAGTAGATGAAAGTGGTAGCCATTTTAAAGAGAGCGAAGTCAGTCTTACAGGGCTGATGGTATACATGCTATCTGTCCCATGTTTCTCTCACCAAGACAGCCAGTCTGAATGTCAGTATTAGGCTAGCATTTTTTTTTTCAATTATATTGGAAATAATATGCTAATCACACTTAGAGAATCACATAGCCAGAGAAGCTGTGAACTCTATTTCTACATTACTTTAAGATTATTCTTTTTCTTAAAGGAAAAGTTCTTTTTGCAAGTTTGCCAGTGTATATTAACAGTGAACAGAAATAGACTTCTTTTTCTCTGAAGTTTTGAAAAAAAATTCAAGAAAGTTAATTGTTCTAGTATTTGTTGGAGATTTTTTGACATTAAACTTGCAGCCATTCCAGTTGAAGCATTTATATTCTATTTGTATATTTGTGGGTTTACATTGGGAATCCTGAACATATGAAAGCAAGGCCGCGTGTTTTAGTGAAGTTCTCGTTTTTCCCCAGTCGTTAAAAAGAGAAAAAAAAAAAAAGGTCTTGATAATTGGAACAGGTGAAAATACTTCTCAGTGTTTTTGTTTCTCTGATAGTCATATACTTAAATTTTGTTACTAAATGTAGTCCTTCCTACAAAAATACTTCACCAGATAGACTTCTAAGAGGTAGTTTCTGTAATAGTCCAATTATAACTATTGTTCAACCTTTAATTTCATCTTTATCATTCTGATCCTCGCCTCTAATTTTAGTTTAAGGAATTATTCACTCTATTTGTTTCCTAAATCAAAAGTGTGTGAACTGAGTGAAGTTCCTGTTAAACTATATAATACTGTATATATATGTAATATAAATACACATAAAATATAAAAACGAACTATAATACTGTGTGTATATATGATAATATAAATATATATATAATATAAAAGCTAACTATATAATTCTGATGTTAGCTGAGATGTGAAGGACAGGTGACAGACAGATGGAAACCAAACACTGGTTACAAACCTGTGAACGTTTTCTTAATTACTGACGGTGGGCTCCTGAGAGGGCATCCACTGTTTTCCTCCTGTTGGTAGGGGGATGGTAGGCCTCGGGAAGACCTGCAGTGTACAGTTAAGTCAGGATCCTCACACTAGTTTCTGTCTGTAGTGAAGCCCAGTGTGAGTGCAGAACCACTTCCCAGCAGATACGCAGCTCAGGAGTCAGTGGGATAGAGTTATGTTCCAGGAAAGCACAAGAGGAAATGTGAAGCATTTGTCTGCAGTAACTAATGTGAGCGGTCCTCAGACTGCCTTTGAACTTTATTACAAATCTGTGTTAGTTAACATCAAAGTTGAGTCATCAAGACTAGACACATTCAAGTTCTCTAAGATCTTAGTCCCCCAGCCAAGGATCACGCAGGACCAACCATCCAGGTCTATTTTTAATTGTGTTTTATTGCAGATTATTTTTATCTCACTGTAGTTTGGTTTAAAAAAAAATCACTTAAATTTGCCCTTGGGAGATAATTGAGAAATACCTAGGAGAGGCAGAAGCTAAGCAGCCTTAGAGCCACTCCCTTTCCTCCATGCCAGCCTTTGTCACCAGTGATGTCCTTTGGAAGAAAGGGTTATGACCCAGGAAGTACTGTCTGGTGGCGGAGGATCCTTGAGTATGTGTTTCCTGTGCTCTCTTGAGATTGAAATGCTCAGTAGAACGTGGCTTCGGGTTGCCCACTCACCACCTGTGATGCTCAGAGGAGACTAAAAACCCTACCAGTGTGGATGGAAGGTCATGGGACTTATTTCTTTAAAGGCTGTTTTATTATAAAGATCTCAATGTCTTTGCCTTTAATGTGACTTACTGTTTGCAGGAACAGAAAGATAGTTATTTTACTGTTATGTTCTGTACTTGTTAGCACAGTCTTATGTGAAATTCTTGTTTATAAGCAAAGCTCAGATGTTCCCTCTGAAAGATTGTTCTTCCCCAGGGGGTGTTTCCTTAGCACATTTTACTGTCTCTATTTAAGTACTGTATATTTGGTGATAATTATGTTTATCAGTCTTTCCCACAAGGGCAGGAACAAAAAAAAATTTTTTTAAAAAACAAACTTAGCAGATCTTTTTCTGTTTTTTCTGTCAAGGCACAGTTCGTATTGTCTGTCAACCACACCATTAGAAATCCGGGTGCTATAGTTTATGTAATAAATGAAATGAGCAATATGACTTTGCTATCTTCTTGTTCCTTAAGGTGACATGGTGTCAGCCTTCTTCTAAATTGTGTTTGTTTCATAGTAAGTCAAGCATTATACAGGAATGAGTGGATTTTCTTCTTATGTTTATTTTTTTGTTGCATGCCTGTATGTGATTATGAAGTCAGAGGTCAACTTAAATGCTTCTCAGCTGTGTCCACTTCATTTTTTGAGACATGGCCTCTCACTAAGTTGGAGCTTACTGTTGGCTGGGCTTGCTTGCCAGCGAGCTCCAGGGATCCTGTCTGTGTCTCCTCAGTGCTGGGATTAGAAGCCTCTGCCTATACATCAGGCTTTTCTGTGGGTTCTGGGGTCCAAACTCAGATTCACACGGTACATAGCAAGCACCTCCCATCTTGTAAGGTGGGAGAGTGAGCTCTCCCCAGCCTGGAAATCAGGGTTTTCTTATGGAAAAGGAACCACACTTATTTTGTTTTGCCCCCAAACCCTGGCTGGCCTTGAACTCAGAGACCAGCCTGCTTCTGCCTTCCCAGGGCTTCTGGACTGGAGGTGTGTGTGCACTATCACTGCACGTACAGTTTAAAGGATAAAAGTCTTTACTTCCCGCCTCCTTCCTTCCCTGATTCCCTCTCTAGAATCCCTTCAGTTTTGTATAGATGATTCCTCTTTGACAAGCCTGTCTCTGCCGGGCTTCAGCGTGCCTGTCAGAAGCTCAGAAGGCGTTTCTCTGTCCCCCGCTCTTTTCCTATGATTTGAGGCTGTTTAGTTTGCTCATGCCTCAGTTTCCTCATTTGAAAACAAGGCACCAGCATTTCTTTCAGAATCATCAGGTAGATTCGGTGAGTTTAGAAGACTCTCAGAACTTAACTCACGATGCTCCTAAGAGTTTATCAAATAAGAACCATCCTTACTTTGTGTTTGTAAATTTCTCAGATAAAACATACCTGCCTGTTGGTTTGTGTTGCTCCAGGAGTTTCTCCCAATAGTTATGTCCTGTGGCTGCCTGCTCCTCTGTCTGTCACCAGACACTTGGTGCATTGGAGGGGTGGGTCCCCCTCAGAATTCCTTCATCAGTACACGGTTCTCTCCTGGTCTCCAGGTTGTGTGTGCTTTGATCTCCATCTGGCTAGAGCCTTTCCTCAGTTCTCTGGTGGTTGCTCGTGCGCTCGCACTTCATTGCCGGAGGACCGGAGAGCTACTTAGACCATTTCACTGGGGTTGCTCTTAGTGCGGAACTCGGCTTGGGGTCAGTGGCTGGAGTGTATTGTCCCCATGGAACCCCACGTTTCGTCCCCGATTATCACTAGGGAGTCCAGTGTCACTCTGCTGGCCTGTCACCTGGGCTCGCTATTCAACTGTTGCTCTTGGATTCTCTTTCATTTCTCCAGTGGTATATCTTCATTTTCCACAGCCAGTGTTGACTTCACTCTTGGTTTGTTTGCTATTTTTAAGTGGTGTCAACTTACCTTTACACTCAGTTGGTTTTTTGGTTTAGATAAAGGATACCAGGTTGCAAAAATTGTGGTCTCACAGCTTTATTGGCACCACTTCCAAGCTACCATATTGCTTTTGAGAATTCTGTAGCCATTTTGGTCTCTTATGCCGTATGTGGTCTGTCTTTGTTTTTTCTCTCTTTCATTCTCCTCTCTTCCTCTCTCCTCATTAAAAAAAAAAAAATCTTTGAAACCTTTTAAAGTTTGCTTCCAGTGTTTTGAATCTTGCATGGATGGAGTGTGGGCATGGTGGGGGAGGGTGAGTCTGCTTTTGCTCCTGAATTTTTGCTGTGTGCTACTTCAGCCTGGGAAGTTTGGGGTACTGAGTTTGAACCCAGGGCCTCATAGACTTGGCAAAGGATCTGCCTGTGAACTACATCCCAAAATGATTTCCTCAAATTTATTTGCATAAATTTGGGCCTTCCTGGCTGATCTTCTAATTTCCTTGTTTTTTTTGAATTTTTCTTAAACATTTAATTTCCAAGAGCTTTTCTGTTGTTGATCTTTGCCTTTTTTCCCCCTTTTAAAGCTGTGTACTGTTTGAGTTTAATTCTCTTAGCTCTGTGAACACGTTAGATTTGTTTGATACAGGGTTTCTCTGTGTAGTCCAGGCTGGCCTTGAACTTGCCACTCTCCAGCCCAGCCCCTGTTGTAGCGTGTCATCACGTTTAGCTCTTTAAAAGTTTTCTTTCTGTGCGGTCTGCTTTTTCCAGGTTTCAGTTCTTTCTTTTTGCCTTGGTCTTTGTCTTTCACGTTCTGTTCCCTTCCTTGGCAGTTAGTTGCAATGCTGGTTTCAGAGTCTCAGCAAAGCTTGTTGGCCATGGCAACCTGACTGACTAGCATCCAATGCCTTGTAAGAAGGCTTTCCTGACTTTTGCAGAAAGGCGTGTCCACAGGGGCTGCAGGGAGGGAGGGCAAGTGGAGGAATGCAAAGTCTTGGGTCCCCAGCACGTCTCATTCAGCCATGTTCCACTCCCCCCTTGCTTTCTGCTGTGCTTGGCTCCCTCAGTCCCCCTCTGAGACTGCAGATGTGGTGCTGGGTAAGGAGCAGGACCAAGCTGGCTAAACCCGCTTCTTCAGAGCCTCCATCCCCACAGTGACTGGCGATGCCAGTTCCTGGCCTTTGGGGCTTTGCAAAGTTTAAGCTGGGTTTGTTTTTTGGCTTTCTCTAGTGTTTGCCAAATCTGATTGTTTTTTACTGTTTGCGAAGTCAGTTGTCACTCAACCATCTGCTTTCTAGCTTCTAGATAGATTTGTGTTACTATTGTCTTTTCACGGCCTGGTTTGTTTTTTTGCTTTTAAATAAGGTTACGTTTCTTTACCTTCCCCTTTATTTATTTGAGATAGGGCCTTAGAAATTCACTTTAATAACAAAAGAATAGATGTGATTTTTTTTTTTTTTTTTGTCTAGAAATTTAAAACTTGCAACTGAAAAGACCTGGCCTGGAGCTCCTTGGGTGTGACTTCAGCGCTCAGGCTTGGCGATGGCTTGGTGACAGGGTGGCAGAGACCAGCCTCTCACAGCAGTTCTCCTGCCTCAGCCTTCCAGATGCTGGGATTCCTGATTTGTTCTGACTGGAAAGTCCTGCCACCTCCTGCTGGCTGCAGCCCCTTTGTTTTTTTTTTTGTTTTGTTTGGTTTCTCACTTTTCTTGCCACTCTGTGTTGGTCTCTCTGATATTCTCTGCCAGACTCTGTGTCAGCCTTCCTGGCCTTTTGATTCTCTTCCGGGTTGTCAGCCTCACACCTGTCCTTAGGCCGGCAGCTGTGCTCACTTTGGACACTAAGATCACAGTGCTGCGTCTTTTTTTCTCACTGGCTCCATCCTGAAGGAAACATCCATCTTTGTCTCCCACCTCTTCTGCTGGCACAGTTTCCAGTCTAAGAGACAGCAGCCTCCACGTAAAGAAACGCGGTGAGCGTGGCTTTCTCGCGGAGCGATCTGCACACAGCCTGCCTTCCTCCGGCACTGTCTTGCAGTCTGAGGCTCTTCATGTGGCAGTCTTGTGTGTAATTCACTTGCCCAGATCTCCCGAAAGCCTTCCCCTCTGCTGTAAGGTAATTCCTGTCTTTGCCTGCTCCTGGCCTCCTGTCAGCCTCCATTTCCCTAGGAGAGGTTTATTTTGGCTCCTGGTTTTAGAAGGTTCTGTTCTTGGTTGCTTGGCCCCGTGGCCTTGTAGCGGGAGCATGTGGCAAGGGCTCGCTGTTCTTGGCAGACAGGAGGCAGAGAAAAGGGGAAAGGAAAGGTTCGCTGCTCTCAGTGCCGGGCATGGGGCCTGTGGCCTGACGCACGCCAGCCACATGCTCTGCTGCGCTCTACCCCTGGGCTGCCACTCGCCCGCCTCGTCCCTAAGGACACTGACCTTTCTTACCTGCCACCCATTCTTCTCTGGGCCTCTGCACATGCAGTTCTTGAACATAAGCATGCCCAAGGCCAGCTCCTTAAAGTCTAATTGTCCCTTTTCCTTGTTTTGAGACAAGATCTTGCTATGTAGCCTAGGCCAGCCTTGAAACAGCTATGTAACCACAGCTGGCTGTGAATTTGTGATCTTCCTGGTTCGCCTCCCGAGTCCTGGGATTACAGGTATGTACCACTACACCCGCCTAAACTGGTAGCTTTTGGGAGGGCCTCTGATATACCAATTTAAATTTAGGTTGTTGAAACTAATTAAAAGTTATTTGTTATAATTTGTTACTCTGTGATTATCTGATAGAATCTTAACCTCCGTGAACTGCTAGTATCCAAACCTATTTCAGTGTTCACAGGGATGGTGAGAGTGTTTAATGAAGAAAACCTACTCTTAATGAACAGGGAACTCAAAGGTATCTTTTTGGAGAATAGAATTAAAATCGTTAGACGTTATCGTGTGACACCATCAGGCTTTTCTTTGATAGATATGATTGAGACTTGCTTTACTTTCTGGTGCTTGTGAGTTGGCTGTTTTATTTTCTAAACAAGCACACTGTTTATTTTGTATTCTCTTAAGCTGTTAATTTTTTTTAACTTGAATGAAACAACAGCAAAAAAGCCTCCATTTATTTTGTAATTGGAATGATCGGTATTTTTTCCACGTTTGACAGGCATGGCTATTTTACATAAAATGGTTCTAAAATATCTAGAAATGATCTTGGAAATCCGTTGCTGTCAGCTGTTCAAATCGGGCCCCTGGCTTCTGTTGAGGGTTTTGTGTTTCTGACCAGCTTAGTAAACGGTGGTTTACACTTCTGTGATGTGTTTCACTCGTGGTCATTGTTAGCTGCCTGTTATTCAGAAGAGGGTAGAGTTCCTCAGAGGGAGAGCCATGGAAGGGCTGGCCGTGGTCGGGATTAACAGTAAGCTGTAATGACCGTCTGTGTGTGTCATGCACCATTGGGGGACACCGCTTTTTAAGGGTGAGAAGCTGATGACAGTGATAATAACAGCAGCGGTACCCACCATCAGGAGGGAAATGAAGGAGTGCGGTGATCACCAGAGGCCAGGTTCAGCCCCGTTGCCTGTCAGAACCGTTTTGTGGTGACTGGGGAGACTTACCGTGACTTGGTTTCATAAGGGATCAGTGTTAGGTCACAGTGCATGGTGGGTGGCTTTGCTCATCCTTGGAGACACAGAGCAACTGTGAGCTTTCTGTAGTAAGACAGAGGAACTAATGGCCTACTCTTCCAGGGCCCTCACGTCTTGGCAGTAACACCCGACTGCCCAGTTGGGGGATTCTTGAAATCCCACGTAATTGTTTACTGATAAAAACTTAACTCTTACAGCTCACTCGGGTGATTTAGTTGTTACCTTTTGTTGTGTTTTTTTTTTTGTCTTTAGGCCTTCTTAGTGTGTATATACATACGAACAAATAGCATATTGACCAGGACGCACACACAGTTGAAATGATATTTACCAGTTAAAATTGCCACATGATTATGATGTGTCTTAGTAGCAGTAGTAATAAGGTTACTTTCATGTGGTTCTCAATGTGTTTTTAACTAAGCACGTTGAGTTGGATTATGCTGTCTTGAGGCTCTGTCCTGCGTTGGAGTTGGTAGTTTCTGCCGTGTGCCGTGTGCTGTTGACACTCCAGTGACATCGATGGCAGTCTTGGGGTAGGACAGTGGATCACCATACTGTCCTGAGTTGTCTGAGCACGGAGGTGTTTCTTAATCCTCAGGACATCTTTTTTGGCTTCATATTTATCCCCATTTTACAGGTGAGGAAACAGGATATAGAGAGAAGCCTTTTATTCAGGGTCACCTGCCTGTATGGGATCTGGGATTTGTATATGGAATTCTGGTTTCAGGGTTTGGACTTTGGCTTTCTGCTCATGGCTGCAGCAAAATTACTGACCAGAAACGGTGTGTGTGTGTGTGTGTGTGTGTGTGTGTGAGATGAATGCTGCCGTTCAGCTCACTCTCCCATTTCTAGTCACCAGAACCCCCACTTATGGAACAGCATCCCTGCATTTAGTTCACTCTAGAGATTCCTTCATGCCTACAGAGTTAGTTCATCTTCTGGTCCTTTGAAATCTCAAGTCCAGCTATCAGACCTTTGCAGCTTGTGATCAGAACCAGAATATTCTGCTTCCTCAAGTTAGTTTAAGTGCAATGGGAGGCACTGGGGTGTAGCGCGTTTTCTCTTACCACATTAGAATTACTAACTAATAAAGATATTTCGATATACTAGAGGGCCCCTTTGTGTTTTGTGTTTTGATTTGCTGAGTTGAAAAGGGTGGCTGTTTTCATCATTGTTATTTTTGAAGAAATGAGAAGACTCCAGTTAACTTAGTTTCTTAAGGAAGTTGTATGTTTAACTTGAGGCTCATTTTTTCGATTGGTCTCTTTAGATAACTTTGTATTTGTGACACTTATACATAGGTTTTGTTGTTGTTTTTGTTGAACAGAGTCCTATTTTAAAATTTACTTTTAAAAGATGGTGGTGTTTGATGGGTTTGCCTAGTAAATACAATTTCTAAAATAGGCTGAGTGAGGGCCTTGCCCTGAGGGTCTATGTTGGCTGTGTCTTTAGGTATCCTTTGGGCACGAAGGTAAAGAAGCTCATTGTCTCTGATACTGAGTGGACACAGCACCCGTTTGGTGGGAGGTGGTGCCCAGCCTGGGTGTGAGGAGCCCAGTGTGTGCAGCTTCCCTGTAGCCTGCCCAGTCGGTCTTCCCATCGCCGCCACCTGCATTGCGTTTAAAGCCCAGCACGGGCATGTCCTATGTTGTAGTTCACTGTAGAATCTCTGTGATGGCCCGGCGTTTTCAGCTGTCTTCTCCCCTTTGTCTCCTGCATACACCCCAGCTGCTGTCTTTACTGTTCTTTCCTTCATGGAGACCCACCACACGCTCATCAGTTACTGTCTGAAGCTGGGCGTGCACATTCCTTCAGCCGCTGACATCGGCAACATTGATTCCCAGCAAGCACTTGTTTCAGTTTTAACGTTCTCAAAAGAAGGGTGGATGGAGGGACAGGGCTCTGTGTTTTTACTTCTGTCCTCATGTCAGACTACGTCACGCTCCAGTTTTTGTAGCTTCTCCTCTTGGTAGATTTATACATTGATGGTAAATTCATAATGGCCCATGGACACCCGAGAGAAAGACAGTGATAGCTTCCCTTTGCTGTGGTTAAAATTGCCAACTTTACTGCCTTGTATTTAACTTGGAATTGTGGGAGTCTAATCACAGTTCAGAAGAACTGGATACACACGTCTTTCACTTTTTTTTTTTCTTAAAAGACAGGATCTCACTGTGTAAGCCTGTTTGTCTTAGGACTGTCCCTAATGTCACAGAGATCTTATCTGCCTTTTGCCTCCCAAGTGCCAGGATTTAAAGGCAGATGCTACCACATCCAGTGAGACAGTGTTATTCCATGAACAGTAAATGAAACCGGCAGCCTTACTTACGGTGTTTGTCTCAGCATAACTTACATTGAAATAGTTTTAAAAAGCACAAACCTCATTCTAATTAATTGAGTCATAATAGTGTATTTATGACTCAGGTCTTTAATTTTGAGTTGCTGCAGCTTGTGTTTGTTAATGAATTACAAAAGTGCTAATTTATATGAGTGCTTAATAATGCAGTTTAAGGGGCTGGAGAGATGGCTCAGTGGTTAGAGCACTGACTGCTCTGCCAGAGGTCCTGAGTTCAATTCCCAGCAACCACACGGTGGCTCACAACCATCTGTAATGGGATCAGATGCCCTCTTCTGGTGTGTCTGAAAACAGCTACAGTGTACTCATATAAAATGAATAAATCTTTAAAAAAAATGCAGTTTAAAAATGGAAATTTTCCATTTGCTCCTTTCTGTTGGAAGGTAACATTCATTTGTTGTTGGAGAAGTTGTGGTAGGTGTCTTACAAGAGTTGTTGCAAAAGTTAGTCACATTGGTTCATGTTCATGAATGAACACTGGAGCTGTTGAAAGTCACAACTGGGGTTTTTGGGGTGTGATGGTGGAACTTGGAAATGAGGTGTTGGCTTAGGTCATCACTGGGCAATGACTCCCAAGGTCACCAGTAGCAGGAAGCAGCTGCTGTTGAAAGCACCTCAGTTTACTCCCACAGTGGACTGCTCCTAGACCTGCCGTCTCCCCCAGGCAGGCCAGGCCAGCAGTCCAGGACAAGGGTTTAACAAGTTACGTTTGTGGAAGGTAAGGCTCGTTTTGGAATCTCTTTTTAGTTTTTTTTTATTTTTTTTTCTAGATGTACTCAGAGTCTAAGCCTATGAGACTTTACAATGGCTTATTATAAATAGGTCTAATATGTGAAAGCCAAAAACTTTTAAGAATAGAGTCTGGTCTAACAGCCCATCTGTACTGTATTTGAGCTTTTGAATATGGAACTTAAATCCCAGTAGTACTGAGTCTAAATGCCATGAGTGGTGAATGACAGGTCTAAGCTAGAGGTTGAACACATCACCAGGAGTTGAACAAACAAAACCAGGATGCCGATAAACCACTGGAGCGGGTGGGAAGGAAAGATGCAGTTTGTGACAGTTGGTAATTTTTGTGAAGCAACTGGTACAGCCCACTCTCCAGGGATGCTCTCCGGTCTACCCATGGGAAGTAAAGATGACACCAGCTGGATTAAGGAGTTGTCTGTCAGTCTAGAAAGCTTTTTACAGACAACTCCATAGAACTGTGTTGACTCAGAAGCTCTGAGTGCTTCATGCCTACCTAGTATTTAGCAGAAGTGCTAAAGATATGAAGCAGGGAAGCCCATAAGACCTTCAAGTGCTTTACACATCAAAGATCTTAATGTCTTCAAGATTAAGGATATGCTCAGTTGTTCCTTATGTAGTGCACACAACAGCTTTTGACTTCAAATAATTATCAACAAAGCTGTTAGTGCTTTCAGCATATAATGAGGTAGATTTTACTGAACATCAGTTTTTACATCAGACCTCTCCTCGATCCTTTTTCTTCTACCTCTTAGTTGGATGACTTTGATAAGTGAGTTAAACTTTGCTAGTCCAGTCTTCTTACCTGTTCTGTGGGGACGAGAACATAACCCTGGTACTGTTTGGGAAGATCAAAGGAGATCGCTTTGTAATGTATCCAGCTCAATTCCTTGTGGCTGTGTACATGGTTGATGTTCATGTTGCACCAAGTAAGAGGGTTCCTTTATTGTCAGTTAAGATAGAAAGCTTGCCTACCAGGCCAAGACTTCTACACAAGCCGTCTAAAGTAGTCAGTCTGGGTCTTTGTGATATTTGGTATAGTCTGGATCACCAGGGTTATATGAAAGAACTTGTCTTTCTCATTTCTACCAAGCATGGTGTATATACAGAGTGCCTTCATTCTGTTAGAAACAAAAACAAAGCAAAAAACTTATTCCATTCAGTGGAGATCAGGGGTTGATTGTTTTTCTGAATTCCATTCTGAGTATTTGATGAATACCTGGGTTAAGTTCACAAATGCAGAAGCAGTTACAAAACTCTTTCTTCAATATTTTGTTTCTAATGGGAGTGAGGTGGATTTAGGGAGATACTGTGTTGTGTGGCCGAGCAACACTCCAGAGTAGAGTCAGTTTCTAGATGAAGGGACCTGAAACTGTAAAGATTGTTTTAGATGGGCGCAGTGCCCTGACAACCATCTGTTCCCTTCTCGGCCCCATGTGGGATGGTAAACATCTCAGAGAGTGAATGAGACTGATCAATAAGAGAATGACTCAGCCAGGATTTTTAAGGTTTACAGATTATTGAACTGGATTTTGAAGTTCTCTATAAACTGTCAAAGTGAGGGGTTTGTGCTTTATTATTTTTAAATACTACTAGTTTGTCACGTGGGGAAAGGAAAGTTCTAGGGTCCAGGGTTTTTGCTTTTTATATTTCCTTGAGCCCATTTCTCTCTATATTTATTATCCTTCCATAAGAGTTGGCGATATTTCTAGCTTGCTTTTTCTAAGTATACATTCATATTAGAAATAAAAGTGTGGTTATTGCCATATGAGAGTGCACCAAAGGTGTTAGCTAGATGCTTGGGAACATGCCTTCCGAAGTGCTGAGCTGGCACACCTCTGTTAGCTGTCCTGCCTTGTAAACAGTTGGCACTTATTAGGGATGGAGTCTATGTGGTACTCTATTCTTCAGAAAATCCAAATTAGGTTCCAAGGAGCTAGCTCATACAGACATTTCACTGTTGTTGTTTGGTTTTGTTTTGAGACAGGTTCTTACTCTGTAACTTGACCACAGTACTTAGGTAGCTCAGATTCTCAGTAGGATTTGCTGTGTAGCCCAGGCTGTCCTCCAGCAGGGATCCTCCTGAGGCAGCCTCTGGGTGGGGAATTATAGGTTGAGCCACCGTGCATAGTTTAGAAATCTAAGATTTCGAGATAAAATTTGAAGTCCTTTGTAGACCAAGACATTTTTTTTAAGGGTGAAAAATTTGCCATGGAAGATGTTTGTGAAGATAATGCTATTTAATGTGGAGAGAGCTGTTGACTCTACTGGGCTGCCAGAAAACTGTGAAGTCAACTCAGGCTTTAAAGTCTTTGTTGAACTCTAACTTTGAGGACAGAATGAAATTTTTTTTTTTTAATTTTTAGAAACACCACAATCTGGCATTACTTCTGAGTAATAAGCAAAGACTTTCTAACTGTGTGAAGGATGCTAGGTGAGCGTCATTCCATTAAAACATTATTTTAACTGTGTGAAGGATACTAGGTGAGCGTCATTCCATTAAAACATTATTTTAACTGTGTGAAGGATACTAGGTGAGCGTCATTCCATTAAAAACATTATTTTAACTGTGTGAAGGATGCTAGGTGAGCGTCATTCCATTAAAAACATTATTTTAACTGTGTGTATATATAGGTACACACACATATTTGGGTGCAAGTACCTGAAGAGGCCAGAAGCGACTTTGAACTCTGGAGCTGGACTTGCAAAGGATTGTAAACCTCCTGGTATAGGGTGCTGGAAGCAGGATTTGGATCCACTGCAAGACAGTTGCACAGAGCCGTCCCTCTCCATCCCTCCCTGTCCCTCCCTGTCCCCTTCCTCCTCCTCTTCCTCCTTCCTTCCTTGTTAATTTTATTTATTTTATGTTAATGGGCGTTTTGCCTGCACAGTGTTTGTGCCTAATTCTGTGGGATGCTGGAAGGCAATATTGGGTCTTTTGAACTAGTTACAGGTGTGAACCACCATGTGGTGCTGGGAACTGAACCCTGTGCTCTGGAAGAGCAGACAGTGTTCTTGAACTAGTACCAGGGTTTATTTCTTGGTGGAGGTTTATATCTCTGGCTTGATAAGAAAGTAAGTTCTTGTAGCAGTGGCACTGTAGAGGGTTAAAACCAAATGCCCTGTGAACTCAAAGCCGTCTGTTTGTCTGTCATCGTCACTATATTCTCTTTGACAATATTTTTCTTTTTAGACATTGTCACCATCAAAATTTTGTTCTCAATGTTTGAAAAGTTGAAATAACCGAACGTTTTGAATAATTAGTAAGATGGTAGGATTTTAAATATAGAAAATTGGTTGGACAGTTTTAGCTTGTGGGGGCAGTGCAGTCTGGGTGTTGTGTAGGAGTCTTGGTGAGCGGTAGACAACACAGGCTTTCTTAGTTTCCTCTAGTTTTCTACTGTGAAATTTTAGGTTCACAGTGACATACTGTTGTTATTTCCACTGAGATTAATTATTGAAGAAACAATGGACTAAATTATTCTGAATCTGAAAAAAGTTCTTTATATTTCTTTTCAGTGAGTATTACATGGTTACAGCAACTGATTGAGCACCTTTTGGCTTTTCATTTTAGCCTTTCATATTGAAACAGAAAGTGAGTTGTGCAGTCCTTTTAGAAACTACCACCAGCTTTCCTTGGCATTCCTATCACAATTCTAGAAGTTAGGAAAGCAGTATCTGTCTGTGAGCTGGTTTTGAACTTTGACCTAATGTCTTTTAAGGATCCAGTCTAGATCCCCTGTTCTCGGTGGCCGTGTCTCCACAGTGCCTTCGTGCTGTGCTGGGCTCGCCATCTTTGCGGTGTACTGGCTAACTCATGGGTTCTGCTCACCCTGTTTCTGTTTTCTCCCGTGGGCTAGCCTGGGAGTTTAGTAGCAGGAACGCTGCTGGGTCCTGCCCAGTGCCTAGATTGCTGGAGTTGTCTCAATCACTGGTCAAGAGGGTTTTGTTTTTCTCTTTGCTTTGTGGAGGTGATGACCTGGGACAGCATTGTGTGTTCTGTTTCTTGTATTTTGTATCTGATGTCTTTGCCGTATCAGGGCCTTTTCAGTTGTATTCCTCATTTTGTTGTTGTTGCTGACCAATGGCAGTTTTTGTCATAAATGGATTAAGATGCCAAAGGAATTGATGTAGTCAATGAAACATGAATATTACCTGTTGTCTTTTCTCATTCTTTCTGAGTGTATTCATGCAGTGCACAACTCAGGGGGCCTAGAATTAAAAAAAAAATACAATAGAAGCGAGGGGGAGGGGATAACATTTGAAATGTAAATACAGAGAATATCCAAAAAATAATAAAAAATACAACAGAAGTTATTTTATCTGAAAGTAACTTATTTCAGAGTTTTTTTTTTTAAGATTTATTTATTATATATAAATACGCTGTAGCTTTCTTCAGACACACCAGAAGAGGGCATCAGATCCCATTACAGATGGTTGTGAGCCACCATGTGGTTGCTGGGAATTGAACTCAGGGCCTCTGGAAGAGCAGTCAGTGCTCTAACTACTGAGCCATCTCTCCAGCCCCTATTTCAGAGTCTTTTGACTGTCTTAAGAACAAAGCCAATAACTTATACTAAGAAAACAAGCTGGCATAAGGAGCTCTTGGAGAGGGAAAAGGTAGGCTAATTATAAACGCACAGTTGAGTAACTTGAGACTTAAAATTACTCTCTGTGATGTGAGTAGGTCAAATAAACAGTTTTTTATATTGAAGACTCAGATTTAAGGGTGTGTGTGTTTTGCCTTTCCTTTCGCCATTTGCCATAGCGGGAAGAACTTAGCAGGTCTGCTTTCTGATTGCCCTTTGCCCTTTAGTCTGTAGTATGTTGACTGCTTTTAAACATATTGTGTTAGGGATGACTTCATTCTTCATCTTTTTTAATTGATCCTGTGCCTTGGTTCATGTGAAGACACTGGGTTACTTACCTACAGTTTTCCTTTTCACAACACTTGACATTTCAATATAGTGGTGACTTCAGCCTCAGTAACATTTTGAACATTACCCTTTTCAAAAGGATGGGATTGTTGTCTGTCGGGTGCTTTTGTTTTGAGATAGGAGGTCTGACTATGTAACTGGCTGGCACTTGGCAGGAGCCTGGTTTGCTCTCCCCTCCTGTCTGAACTCTGACACCATGGATCAAGTTGTTTCCTTAAGAATTAAAGTTGACCCTGTATTGTCTACCTGTGTGTCTGTTAGCCAGGAAACGTGGCTCTCTCACTGTTTTCTTGACTAGTATGCTTCATTTGGAAAACATTTACTGAATTATTTATTCAGAGTGTCACACATGCTTCTAGGGCCTAGAGAGTAAAGATTCTGCATTTATTGGGGGAGGGGGGCTTTCTTCTGATGACCAGCTGGAATGGTTGTAGACAGAGGAATCTCTGGAAAGTTCATTTTTAAAATTGAAGTTCTTTTGAAGCAGTAAACGTCAGTGCTACAGGGTAGGTGACTGACATTTCTACTGTCTTTATAAATCTGCACGCTGGTAGGCAGCAGGTGCAACTAGATCAGTGGCTGCACAGTCTTTAAGGGACCATCACATCTGTGGACTGTATGGACTGTTGTGTGGTCCTAGCATTAGGGTGGAAGAACAAGGCCATCCTGGGCTACGTGAGGCCCTGCCTCAAAAGCAGTGACAAAGAAATGTTGTTCTAGTGAATTGTTTAAAAGTAATTAGGTATAACTTTCTCTTTGATAAGAATGTGTAAACCTAATAAGCCATATATCCTCATTTAATAGTATAGCACCCAGGGCAGATTTTACAAACAACTTCATTTGGTAGACATTTCCAAGGAACATGTCTTTCTCAGTGGGATGTGTAAATGCATATAATGCTAAGTATATATAAATAATGCTTGGTGTTTCTTTTTGGTTTGAACATAGCTGGATTTTCTGTAAGAATCTTCAGAAATGTAGATAATTTCAGAGTGTTGCTGGTCGCTAGCTTGTGGGTACAGAGGCCGTTCACATCTTTGCTGTGACGGCACGGCGCGGCAGGTTTTATTACCTTTGGTTTGAAATTGATTCTCTAATAATTATGTCTTAGTCCTGCAGAAAGCTTAGTTTTCCCTTTAAAAATGTCAGAAGGGAGAGTGCTTTGGGGGGGCGGGGCAGGGGCGGGGCAGGGGCGGGGTGTGTACTCCTGTGCGCTGATGATACACTGTTGATGTCTTTCACTACCTCATCTTGAAACTGTACATTTTTCTGTATGAAATCTTCAAATCCAACCAGAATTTTAACTTAAAGAAAAAAAAGAGTACCAGCTCCCTTGAATAATTTCAAAGTGATTTTTATTTGGCAAAATCTGTGTGTTTATTTGTTGAGGAGGGACATGCCAAAGGGACTGGAGTACGGACTATCTCAAAGGCTTTGGGAAGCGCACACTGGACTTGCTTTATAACTGAATGTAAAGATTTTAAAGTTTTCTTTCTTTGGTTTTTGTTGTTTTCAAGCCTAAGATGGCTGTGCTTTTAACAAGTATTCTTGAGGTGTGAAAAATAAAGGTTTCGAAGTGATTAGCTTAGAGCTTTTGCTAAAGGTGTGAACTTAACCTGATGCTCAAGACGGTGGCCCTTCACTGTGTTCCAGTTTCCATCCAGCTGTATTGCTATGATTGGCTATGATTTGACAATTGGAGGGGAACTGAGAAATTTGGAAAAAATTCTCAACTCTTGTTTATAATTTCTGAACATATTTTTAAAACACTACCTTGATTATCGTTAAATTTGACTTAAATTTCATTAATGTAGAATTCTTAAGTAATCTTCAATGGTTTATATTGAAATATTGTCATAAAAAGGAAGGGTTTGCCAACAAAATTAATTAGAATTGGACGGTTATTGTGGGCTAATTTTTGCAGTATCGTTTCGATAGCGCTGACGTGCAGAAGTACAAGGGCGTTTGTCTGGGGCAGCTTGAAGCATGGACAGTTGTAATGACGGTCCCAGCTGTGGGAACGTCACTAGTTTTTCTGAGTTCTGAGGACTAGAAAGTTTCTCTGGGTAGCCTGTGTTCAGGTCTTGGTTCTAATGAGCTGCTCCCCTTTATCATTCCTGGTCCCCTCTTCCCCGAGTTAGAGAACACTGGGCAGCGTTTGAAAACCTCACTGTCTGCTGCAGTCTTTCAGGCATCGTAAGCGAGGACCACGTACTACCCCTTTGGCCCGTGAAGTTCTCTGGCTATTTGTCTTTCCTAGGGCCAGCTCCACCTCCTCTGTTACGTTCATTGTTTTTATCTCTCCTTTGTGCAGAGTTGGGCATGTTCCTAAGTAGAAGGGTTCAGCTTTCTTCTCATCTTCAGGCTTTGAAAAAACTTGAGTGTAAACGTTGTTAGATAATGGAATAACTGTTCCTTTTCAGCGTTGGTATGTTTCCACACTGGCTGCCAGAGCCAGGAGGAAGTGAAGGCAGTAGACACTGCCGTGGTCACTGCCTCCTTAATGCTGAGATATAACCTTTGTTGGTTGTTTGGTAGAGAACAGAACAGCACAACCCTCGGCCCACTAACAGGTAAGGAAACTTTGTGATGACCAGTTGGTGTGAGGGGAAAGTAACTTGGCTGCATTTCCCTCCTTCATTCACCCAAAATATAACATGTCCCAGAAACAGACACCATGGCTGACTGATACATGCATCAGGGACACTCAGCACCTTTAAAGAGAGAGGAAGGGCTGCAGATGAAACTGGAACTTACCCCTTCCCCCGAGGCAGTGCTGTTAGGCCCTGTACCTTTCAGTCCGTACCTGCCTCTGCTTCTCCTTTGAGCTTAATTGATCAAACACTATGCGCTCTTGAACTCTGTCCTATAGTAAAACTATTTTCCAGCATCTTCACCCTTGTCTATTGTTTGGTATGCTTTGATGTTTTAATTTCTACATTCTGGCCACTAATGATTATTCCTGGTCCCTCTTGATTCCAAATAAAAGGCTTAGGCATTTATAAAAATTATAAGTATCTATTACCTATGAACATTATCCTGCCCTCCAGTTTCAAGAATTACGGATGGCTTGAAGAACCTTTTTCACTGACAATAGTCAGAGCCTTGATAAAACTCCAGTTTAACCTTTTTTTGGCTATAATATTGGCCTATAGTGTTGATCGAGCTCTGTAGACATTCCTGATCAGTAGTGTTCTTTTACTGATTATTCTGTTTCTACTTTGCAATCACCCTCTTCTCCCCGATAGAAGAATTAACTGGATATGTTTTGATGTACCTCAGGCTGAAGGCCTTCTCCCTGCCCCTTTAAACAGCTATGATCTTGTTACCCATAATAATTTATGATTTATTTTTTTTGCTCCGATCTTCTGTTTGAAGTTGAGTGGTTTGTCACAGAGTATGTTATGGCTTAGACCAGTACAGCCCCTTCTTAGTAGCTACCGAGGAAATCAATCATTTGTGGTAACAGACTTCTAAAATTGAAATTAAGATGGTACTTAAAAGTTTGCACCAAGATCGCTCCTTTTTGTTCTGAGGATAAGCCATTACAAACTCAAATGACCAGAGTATGTAATTTTTTTAATAAGAATTTTTTTCTTAAATCTATATTCAGCTCTATTTCAGTGCTTCTCTCCTACCAGAGGTGCCAGGAGTGACCCTAGAGCCACAGACACAGCCAAGACCACGGAGAGCTTTGCCGTCAGGGCTCCACTTTGTCCACTGAGCCCTTGGAGACAGAGTACCCAGCTTCTGGAGAGAGTGGGAAAGGATAATGAACAAGTGGGTGCTTTCCGTTGTTTACTGGGTTTATCTGTAGAGTGGAGTGTCTTCCCATTGCCCGTGCGTACTGTTGGCGATCCATCCCCTTGGCTTCTTCCAAGAACCAGGTGGGACTGCAGTCTGTTTCCTGAGAGTACTGTCTAGTGCCCATTCACAAAACAAACATAGAACTTATTTAAATTTTCTCTCCAGATAATTAATACAGTGGCTAATCTGGGCACACACTCAGTTTGCTCCAGGCCTGTATAGTTCACAGAAATTAAATAAAGGCAGTCATTTCCGGCTTTGGCCATTATTGTAACAGTGGACTTGATAACCGAGTTCTTGGAGAGTCCAGAAAGTGAAGTTTCTGTGCTTCATCTTTGAACTGGACGCCTGGAATCCCTAATCTATACAGTTCAACATTCAGGTGTCACCTGCCCGGTTAGTGAGGACTTTTTGGTCTTTTTTTCTACCTGAAGTGTTAGGCCTTCACACTCAGTCTCTTAGGAGATGGAACGAGAGTACTATTGCTTCTTTACTGTAAGATGTCAGCTTCATTCTTCAATACAATAAATATGAATGGATATACGTTTCAGGATTTAATGTCCCTGAAAGCTGTATACGCAAAAGTGGTTTTCCAGTCCCCTGGAATGTAATTTATGCCAACGCTAGAGTTTTCCTAGGGCATTAAGATAGTTCTTTCTTAGTTTCCTTGATGCCAAGGGTAGGTGTGACTCCAGGCATTTCTTACCATCTACAGTGGGTAGAATGTGAAGTTGGTGCTTTGGCAAGTTTTCATTGTTTCCTTGGTGGCTTCTTCTGTGACTCCAGGTATCTTGATAATGGGAGACCGGTTTATTTGTTCTCTAATTGCCCAGATTTCTTTCAACTGGTAAAACATCAAACCTCTTCAGCAAAAGGAACTCTTCTAGCAGAGCCCTCATGGATGATGTCTGTCCCACGTGGCAGTGCCTGCAGTTTGGAGGCAGTGGTGAATGGATCCATGCAATATGTCTAGAAGACACAAGGATGAGCCAGCCACCTGATCTGTTCCTTACAAACTTTTAAGATTCACTCTGCTTTATTTTCGGTCTGAAAACGGAAAGGCTCAAATAATGAAGTAATCTTTTCATAGTGGAGTCTTACATGGCCATGAAAATACTTCTTATTCTGAAGACTGACTTAGAGGAGTTGAGAGTCTTGTCTTTTAGAGCAGCTCTCTGTCTGTCTCACTGAAAAGATTTGTGGAACTGAAAATCATTTTAATCACAGAGGCAACCCCCACTTCAAAAGTATCATAAACAGATCAGAGAGCTTGAGGGACCCTTCCACCTCCTTTTCTGTCACCCAGAGCTACAGGGGACAGCGGATAAAGGGTGAGCCCAAGTCTTGAAGAGTTCGTAGGTGTTAGGATGTCCTCTTGGCTCATCTCTTGCTGGTCCTGAGCCTTACTCTCATGGTAATTTATCAAATGGTGAAAGCTGTGGAGCTGCCTCGGAGACCCAGTGGAGTCTAGTCTGTTCCTGAGCAGCGAAGCCCGTTAGGGTGGACTCTGCACCAAAGGCTCTTTTGCTTGAGTGAAGCAGAGGCAGGGAACAGTCAGAACGAACCTGTAGGAGGAGCAGGCTTAAAGTAATGTCCAAGTTACCAGTTGGCTGTAGCTCAACTGATGTTTCTTTGGTTGTCTAGTTACTGGCCAGTCCAAGCTATTAAAGAAAACTGTAACAGCCACCTAGTTCCTCTTAAGTTGGAACAACTTTTAAGATAAATTGTAGAATTAATAATAGGACAACTAAAATGGTAGCCTCGAAAAATTTAAGACTATCAGCTAAGAGAATCTACTTTTAGTCTTTCTTGGCTAGAAAAACTATTTCTCAAGTATAAATCATTATTTAAAAGTATAATGCTTAAAAGTAGATACTAAAAATAATTTTGAACAAAAAGTCCCCACAGAAGTCTGAATTCCTGTAGAATGATTTTAGCTTTGTAGTCCTGACTTAATAAGATAGTTCACACAAGTACATTATTAACAGAAAACAAATTGCTTAATATGTTAGAAGGGATTCAGAACTGAGAGTGAGATTTACCTAGAAATCCTGTTGCATTATTTAAACCACAGTACAAACCATCTTATGGCCCGAGTCCACTAGCCTTTTGTCTCGGCACTGAAGACAGTGGTTTAACCTGGGAACCTCTGTGCTTTATGCAGAGATGTCAGTGCGTTTCCATTACCTCATGCACAATGAGCTACTGCAAAGCGGAACTTTGTGTATTACTGTGAACTGTTTTGTTTGGATTTTAATTTTGATGCATTTTCTTTTTAGATTTTTAAAGACTAATTTCGTGTCACAATATGCAATCTATATCTTTTCCGTGTTTACTTTATGAATATTAATATAAGTGATTTTTTTCTAGAATGACTTATTGTATAATATTTGTATTATGTGATCATTTGAAAACTAATAAATATTTTCTCCATGGAAAAAATGCACTTACTGATAAATGGCTTATTTTTGTTTCAGGAGTAGAAAGTGAACATTACAACCGTATTTTCAGTGTACTTTAATGTGTCTTTTGCTAAGTGTTTCTGGATATATTGTTTTCTTTTTTTTTTTATTTTAGAAAAAAATCCTAATTGTTAAAATTCTAGAGTCAGTATAGTAAATATTAGGAGTAATTTTATAAAATTTTTGAAATTAGATTAATCAAAATATAACCCCTTACAAAATATCATACATAAAATTGTTTCTCTGTTTAAAACAAACTATTGGAAACAGTGGCTGATTGGAGAATCACCCAAGTCATGAGGTGTCACCAAGAAAGTGTTTTCTGTTTAATGTACAGCTTGAACAAATTGTAGACGTTGACTTGAGAGTCCCTGGCCCTTTAACTTCTCCAGACACGGGTGACTCTGTACATATTCACCTCCCTGCAGCCACCAGGGCACTGTCCCTTCACGCTGCGCCCGTTAGAGGAACCAGGGTGACTCCTGGAAGTGAGTGAAGCTCAGAAAGTGCATTCCCGCACTTTAAATCAGATAAGATGGAGTCCCACAAGAAATAAAGCGTGAGGCTTGACAGCCTAGTGATTTGGCTTCCCAGGGAAATGCTTCTCTAAGCAAAGTGAGCATTATAAGTGGAAGGTTTAATTCACAGTGCCTACTACACTGGGGCAGGGGAAATGAAGCCAGGGTTTTTTGGTCTTGTTCATCTGGTAAGTTTGGGAAAGATGAGTTCCTATCAGTGTGAGAATTGATGTCGAGAGCCTCACAGTCCCGTCTCAGAGGAAGACTGTGTTTCTCCACAGAAGCTTTTTGATGTGCAACGGAAATTTCAGACCGATTGTGAAGATGCTGACGGAGTGAGAGGTTCCATGCTGCTTTCGCAGACTTTCCCGTACTGTGTTAGCCCTCGAGGGAGAACGTGGCTATTTTCCACATGCTCGGGAGTCAGGGTGGCCTCGGGCCTCACCACCACTCAATAGCTTAGCTGCAGTATAAACCGATTGTGATTTTTGTGTGATAAAATAAAGGTTGGGTTTTGGGGTTTCGATTTTTTGAAGGAGGATGGATCTTTGGATAGCTTCTTTGTCTGAAATACTGACTTGACACTTACTGCCAGTGTGCATACAGCTCCTTCCTTTTCTGTGCTCTGATGAGCAGAACGTCCATGCTTGGCTTTTCTAAGCATGGGCTTTTTTATTTTTTTCAATTTGGTTATTTTTGTCACTTGTAAAAAGGATTTCATGTTAATTGGTTTCTAAATGTAAAAACAAAACAAAACAAAGCAATCACACAGGTACCCTGGATTTTTCCACTGGTATATACATCTAAGGCAAAATTAGATTATATAGTAAAATTTCCACAGAACTTTGAAGTGTGCATCGGAGTTTTCAGAAATTCTGGTCAAAGGGATTCTCTCCACAAGAGGTAAGCGCGGTGCAGGTAGAGAAGCTCCAGACACGGGCAGCACAGGCCTCCTGACGGACGGCATAGCCCCTCCAGGGTTGACTTCTCTACAGAGATAAAGGAGCAGGAATCCGATTTTCCCAGAAACTTCTCCAGACCACATAAATAGACAAGCCGCAGATCTGTCTTTCCATGTTTAGGGGTTATTTAGAAATATACCCATAGATACTGTAGTCTTTACGTACATGTAGCCTCTAGTATTATAAGGTGCCAAGGAAATGTCTACTTTTCCTCTGTTTATGCCCCATACTTAATTTAGTGGGTTTTATTTGAGACAGTCTTCCTGTGTAGCACAGGTTGCCTTCCACTTATGATCCTCCTGCCTCAGCCTCCTGAGTATATCACAGGTGTGTATCACTTCTGTGAGGACTGTGGAAGCCCTGTTCTTGGCATGGAATGTGGCTGTTCCTTGGTTACCTACCACCTGGCTTCACTTTGCCCGTCTTCTCGGTTCTATTGCTTTACACCTAAGACTTAGAAAATAGTAATCTTTATTTTGGTTTAATAAACTAAGGATTTTTATAAAATTTTACTTGGGAATCCCATATTTCTAGAAGTAAGAAATACTACCTAGTATATAAAAGTAATTGAAAAGGGAAAGTTACACTGTTACATTCTGTAAGGACAGTTCAGTAGTGAAAAAGCCTGAGTGTTAGTATAATACTTGGTCTGAGAGAAATCCAGTCTTACTATGGTAGAAAACGGGTTTGAAATTTTTTCTTAGGTCACAAGTGTCACTGACTCATGAGAGGCGATACGGGAAACAACATGAATTATATCAATCTGAGTTTTTTTCATAAGGACCCCAGCTTGCCAGCATTCTGCCATTACTGAGGAGGATTTAAGATCTCTTGTACTTATTAGAGTAAAGCAGAACACTGATGAAGGAAGCCTGCCATCAGCTGACCCTTTGAGATGGTTCTGAGCATTTGACCCAGCATTTGCTCCTGCATGCTTTCTAAGCTTGAACCAGTGTATCACCCTGTACATACATCTCGATTGATACAGAAACTGTAGCATTTCCAACTCCACACTGCTCATAAATGGCAAATGTGGAGGGCTCGGCCACAGCTGGCAGACTGTCACATTACTGGGTCTTACTGGTTCTCCTGGGTAACAGAACAAGTTAAATGACAGTCGGAACAATGTCTAGTTGGTGCCCTGTCATCTTGGAGCCCCCTCTCTACTAAATCAAGCACCGCCATACCCCCATTGCTTCTTAATTTGTAACACTGACCCAGCACAGTACAGGTGTGTCTGACTATTAAACCCGACCTTGATTGTCCACAGAATCTTCTATAATATCATATGTATGTATGTATCCTATAAGTTCTTCCATATTTATCCAGTAAGCACTTAAAGTTTATTATGCTGAGGTTGTCCAAAGCAGATAATCTATGTAGTGATGTACAAAGAAATTATTTCTAAGAATCAGATTGGTAGTCAAAAATTGTACAACATGCATAGTTTAGGAAAAGTTTAGTCAAGGTAATAGGTAAGACCTTGGAAAATCAGATACAAAAGTATAATTTTCACTTAAGGTATTTTTGATTTGCTTGCTTAGTTCTGACACAGATAACTGAATTTGTGTGTTAAATGACCTGTATAATATAAAATGTTACTTTTCCAGGATGTCCTTGCAGATTTAAGGGTAATCAGGCCTTTTGGAGCCAAACTACTGTTAACATGACTGGCACTGAGGAAATGAACTTGTGTTTAGTAACAGAATTAGACATGAGACTCAAAGCTTCATCGGGACAGTTTGGCAAATGCACCAAACCGCTGAAGACGAGGACGAAGTAGCTGCAGAGGCCTGAGCTCTGTGCATGCAGTCCTGTGCTGCAGAGACATAGACAGCCCACACACTCCTCAACACAGCGTGGCTGGAGATTTAGTTGCCAGTTAGCATGTTAGGATGTTTCGGTTTTCACCGGAGCATAAAACTGACCTCCAGGAAGACATGGGAAGCTTACTGGTTTCTGGAGTGTGAAGGGATGTGCTCAAATCACAGATATCCAAGTGCCTTTTATAAAATGGCACAGTATATGTGTGCTCCCATCCACAACTTCTAACGTGTCCAGGATCATCTCTAGATCAGCTGATACACTGGCTCTGAGGAGCCACAGCAATGTCTCTAGTGTGCTTTCAGTCTGAAGTGTTGGGTCCGTGGGTATGGGGAGGGTTGACTATCCTACGTTGGCAGAGTTAGGATTTTGGAGGAAAGGAAGATACTGTTTACATTACACGTGCAGTGGACAGACTTCTGGGTGCTTTGCCTACGCTTATCCATTGTTCAGCTAACCTGTAAGAAAGTTGGGGATATTCCCATTTTCAACACCAAGCAGCTCAGAGCTTATAAATCTGCCCAAGAGTATTTTGTCAATGGGCAAAGGAGATGATGACACCTGAACATCTGGTAGTCTAAGGAATTCTATTGTCTTATTAAAAATCTTTGCTAAAAGAAGGCAGGTTCTTAGAGAATGCAGTATCAGGTCTGCAGTCGGATCAATGGCTTTGAAAAGGTTGGAATTAAAGAAAAAATGCAGCAGACAGTAAGGTGGACATCTTTCCTAACGTTCTCTTCCCACTTTGTGTGGTACTTTGCATTACTGTTCATGCTGTGTCCTTTGCCAGACTACATAGTGTCAGACCCGCTGATGGCATCACAAGAGATTTAGTGGCCTGTGACACTAGGGGCTCCTGCTCACTTTGTGGCTGGGCCCCACGGTAAGCTTATTCCTGGCTTCATTACGCATACAACTGTCAGACTTCTAAAGGCAGTGCTTTACTGATGGGTCTGTCACCACCGCAGCCAAACCCCAGAAAGGATTTGATTTTTCTGTAATCACATTATCAAAAGTGTGGGCACCAGGGTTTGGAGAGACAAGGGGGCATCTTAGAAATGCAGATTCTTTGGCTGTCCTGTTTTGCATCCCTGCCAACAATGACTGAATCCTCTAGCCCCCACATCTCCTCAGCATTTGGTGGGGTCTAGTTTGGGCAGTGGTTGCTCGTTGTTTGAATTCACAGGTTCCTGGCCACCCTTGTTGAAAGGTCCTTTGTATATGGTGGGTTTTTGTCTTTGTTATCTTCTTTGACATGAGGTATCCTAAGGGTTTTTGCCCGCTTACAAGTCTGTTAATTGATTTTGAGAAGTTCAAGGTGTCCTTTGTCAGATGTATGTTTGACAAAGTTTGCCCCCCATTCTGACTTGTCTTTTGTCTCTAGCAGTGCTCTTTTCTGGGGACTGTTTTTATTTAAGTAACGTCTATTCCTGACACCCTGTTTAATGAGTCATAATTTGGTGGTGGTTGTAAAAATTTATTCCAAACCCATTTACATAGATCTTTGTATTTCTGTTGTGGTCTAGCCCTGTGCTGTGCCCCCTTTAGCCCCCTGCCCACCTCCCAAGTTTGACATTTTACAGGTATTTCTTTGACTTTGAATTAACTTTTTGCAAAAAGCTGTATTATACATGCTTGTTTCCCTTTGAGGAATCAGGCAGAACTGTGAAGACTTTGCTGCGTTGCCCTTGTTGCTTTTTCAGAGATAACTTCTCTGTTCTTGGTTTCTATCTCTTGGCACACTGTTCTGTCCTGTTACTGTGATGCTACCATTTGTTTCCGTTCTGGAGCTTTGGGAAAGACTTGAAGCCATGGTTGTGTGAGGCTTCACTTGCCTTCTGTCTTGAGCTCTTCTCTGTCTTCAGCTTTTCCATGTCTCTTAATCTCTCAGATTTTTGTCTCCATCCACCAAGCCTGCTGAGCGTCTCTAACGTCAGTTTGGGATGAACTTGCCCCCTAAAGTTCCGGTCTTCCCATTCCTGGTGAGGGGACCTGTCCGCATTTCCATCAGCACTTCCTCTACCTACATATGTATACAGAAGGTATGAGATAATAGAAGATTTAATTCCCATTTGAAAAACTTGTGACAAGCTCTTGTAGCCCAGGCTAGCCTCAAACTCAGGCCTCTGATTTCGCCTGCCTTGATAGTTAGATACCAGCCATTTATATTTTGTTTTACTGTAAAGGTGAAACTTTTTATTTCATTTGCAGTGATTTACTGCTTGAAACAACTGGCTGTATTGTCCTGTATTAGCTTCATGCCCTCCAGCCCTGCTGTAGTGACCTACAGAGTTGAGATCCCCCCTCTCCACCCGTGTCCCCAGAGATGTTCATGTGGTTTGGTGTCTGGGGACAGAGATACGTGTGACTTACTCTTCTGAGTCTCTCTCATTTCCTTTGCTTATTGCATTAGCCCATCTGATACCGGATGGCGAGAGAGGACATGTTCCTGTGCTGCTGGCATTATGAGGTTAGTTAGCTGCACAGTCTTGTAGGTACTCTCAAAGAGACTGAAATCCCTACCATTCCAGTTGCCCTTAGTGCTTTTAATCCTGAGTCGATGTTCTTAACAGATGCATAAGCATGTATTGAAGGGGCTGCACTTACTCCTCCGGAGGACCCGAGTTTGCTCCAAGTACCCTGTTGTGTAGCATAGAGCTGCCTCTGGCTCAGCTCTAGGGTACCAGATGCCCTCATACAATCAGAAAAGGCACCCAAATCTTTTAACATACATTTATTATTAGGATTGTATGGTTTCCCTGCTGTGGCTTGATGATCAACTTTCTGAGTTGAGCCACCCTCGCACACATTGGCTAGATCTCACTTGTCATCTGTTACAGTGAGTGGCACTTACGTGTGGTGGGGTTTCATTGGTCAAGGACTTTTGCATTATTGCTGATAAGTGAATCTATAACTTCCCTTTCTTGTATTATCTTTGATTTAGATCCTGGTTTACTGCTTGGCAGTGTTTCATCTTTTTGAATAGACTGTACATGTTGGAAGCAGGCACACCACACAGGACCCAAACAGGTGTTGGTAGGGAATATTGTTCCTTAAATATTTGGTTGAGTTCGGAAGTGCAGTCGTCAGTATCTGGTGCTTCTGTTTGGGAAGGTTACTAATGACTGTCTTCATTTCTTTTATAAGTACAGGTCTCTGCATTTAACAACATTTACCCCCTGTGCTTAAGCAGATTGTGTCTTACAAGGAACTGGGGTATTTCATTGAGGCTGCCAGGTTTAGGGACAGGTCTCTTGATGCTTACTGTCCTTTTAGTGTTTGCTGGGTCTCTGAAGTGTGTCATTATTGCGTGCTGTCACTGTGGCCAGTGGTCAGTGCATTGATCAAAGAACTAGACTTAGGTTTTATTTATTTTTTTTTTTCCAATGTTTTCTTGGTTTGGGGTTGTTTGATTTCTGCTGCTTAAGTTTATATTGCTTTTCTGTGTCTAGTTTTCCTATAACGGAAGTTTAGATTAGTGAGTCTTTTTTTGCACGTGCATTCAGCACTATATATTTCCCTCCAGGTAGTATTTTTGCTGCACCGATCCCCAGATCTTAATGAATTTCCTTTTCCTTCAGTTTGAAATATTTTCAAAGAGTTTTCTTTATGTTGGCCAGAGCTGTCACTTAGGTCCTACTGATTTACGATGCTGTTAGGTTGTGCCTTCTCTTCTAATAGGTCTTGTCAGTAACTCAGACAAGTCTTTCACTGGAATAGAGGATTTGCTTGTTTTTTTTGATATTTCTGTCAGCTTTTGCTTCATTCTCATGGGGGGGGGGGGAGGCAAGCACAGACACACTACAGATATTCACAGCTTACAATATTGATCTTCTTAATCTTTAATACTTACCCGTATCATATGTTTTTCCTGTTCTCAAACTTACTTTGAAATGAATACAACCACTTCCACATTTTTAGATTTTCTCTTTCAAAAAAGTTTGGGTTTTTTTTTGTCTTTTTCTTTTTTTTTAATTTATGCATACGTGAGAGTCTGGGGCGGAGGGTTGGGCCTGTGAATGCAGGTGCTGATGGTGGGTATGGAATGCCCAGGAGCTGGATCTGAGGGCAGCAGTGGGAGCTGCCTGACTTCAGTGCTAGGAACCAAACTAAGGTCTTCTGCAAGAACAGCGAGTTCTTGACCACTGAGCCATCTTTCTGGCCTCAGACTCAGTATGTAGCCGTGGATGGCCTTGAATTTGGGGTTATATCAGTGTGTGTCATCATGTCTGGCATATGTGGTATTGGGACACAAACTCAAGGGCTTCATGTGTGATCATCAAGAACTTTGCCAACACCCCCAACCTTCCAGTTCCTTTTGAATTGTAAGCATGATGCATTCTTCCTTTACTTTAAAAAGGGGAAAAGGCTATTGGTGTGCGTGTGATGTGTGTTCGATGAGTCTGTCCTAATATTTCCGCTAAGCTGCCTGTTTCAGGGTGGCTGCCCCTTGATGGTCTGTTACGGGAGCCAGAGTCCCAGATGCAGACCACAACGTGATGTGTCTTGCCCGTCCTCCCTCTTTGTGGTCTAGCATCTCTAGTCCCAGGCTAGCCTTGAACTCCAGACCCCCTGCGTCTGCTCAGTACTGTGCACTCTTCCTAATCTGGATGGGCGCTGAACTTAAGCAGCGTATGTCGTAGACAGCACACATTTGGATCTTCACGCTTGTTTCCTGGTGGCTTTTGTCCTTTGAGGGGTTTATTTGCACTGTCAGTGCCTGAAGTGACGGCTGAGGTGGCGCATTTGCTACCTTGTACATAACTTTTCTTCTGTGTACTTTCAGCATTACTGTACTCCCCCCTTTCTCTGGTAGTAATCAAGCGTTCTATGAAATTCCATGTTTCTTTTCTCCCGACCTTATAACTGAGGTTTATTTTGCAGTGTTCATTTCTGGCAAATCAACCTTCAGGTGATTTGAGCTCCTGAGCCCGGCAGCTGCCTCATCCTGGAGCATCCTAGGCCTCTCTCTGCTCGTCACTAGCTTTCCCACATCGGTGCAGCAACCCTCTGGGAATGCAGAAGTAGCTTTTACACTTGTTACTGTCTCCAAGCTTGCCTTTGCGGAGACCTGTCTAGTTTCCCTTTCACGGGCACGGTTACCGTTCCCAGGCATGTCTGTGACCGTTTGCCCCGTCTCTTCTTGTCTGACAAAGTCTTGTTTGGCTAGACTCAGAAGCCTGGTATTTTTGTATGTTCTTTACTACAAGAACCTGGAGGTGTTTCTGCCATTAATGATACGGAGGACTGAGGTTACATAGCGCTTTGCCAGGAGTTTCTCTCTCCTAGTCCCCAGGAGCTGCCCGTTCCCAGGCCCCGGAGTGGTAGCTGCCTCTGCATCTGCCTGCTCCTTGCTGAGCTACAACTGGGGTTCAGAGTGAGGTTTGCCCTTGCCTTGACCGTATTTGAGTCCCATGTTGTGGAAGAATTGCTCCCCGGGCACTTTGAAAGCAACCATTGTCACTTGGATTTATTTAGCCTTTCCTGAATCTTGAATCTTGTTAAGGGATCTTTTTTTTTCTTTTCTTGATGACAGTTTCTCTTTCCTCTATCATATAGTCCTGATAAATCATTGATATGTGTATCTTCTGAAACATTTTTAAATTCTTAACTGTGTTTGTTTATGTGTGTGTGTGTGTGTGTGTGTGTGTGTGTGTAAGCAGTTATCAGCCGTCCACTGTGTTGGTGCTGAGTACTGAATTAGGCTCCTCTGCAAGAGTAGTGTGCTTTTTTTTTTTCTTGATGAATCCCCACTCCAGCCCCACCATAAGTATCAGTTATGCCTTTGCACACCAGTTTTTAGGAAGGACGGCTTATGTAATCTGATGGATGTAGACATAGTTGAAAACTGCCCAGTGCCAGCTCTGAGAAGCGCTCCTTGGAGAAAAGCAACTTCTCACAGAAAGGCTTCTTCCCTGTGCGTGGTCGAATGTGTGGTTGTCTGACACCATGTCCAGGACCAAATGATGGTGTGGAGCTCACCTCTGGGCTTGCAGCAGAGGGCCACGTCATCTCACGTATGGGAAACCCACGTGACCTTTGCCCACACGTGGTCTCCTGCCACACGGTTTTTCAGGTCCTGTTCCCTCTTCAGTCTCTTCCAGCAGCATTGTGATAACCGGTCAGAGTCACCTAGGACCCCACTGTTGATAAATGCAGGAGAAAATGGCCTCCTCTCTGTCTGACCTTGCGCAAGCACGGCCTCGGTTTGAACACTCGTCCTTCTCATCCTTCCCAAAATGCACTTTGTTGGCTTCTATAACTTCATTTTTTTCTCTCAGTGTCCTAGCTGTCACTATTATCTTACCCAGCAGTGAATGTTACTCCTTCATTTTCTGTGCCCAGATGGTCTCACCCAAAGCAGTGGCTTGCTTTTGCTAGCTGTCCACCAGTTTTTAATCCTCTGCCCTTTCAAATCTTTTACTTGGGAAAAGAAAGGCAACTTGTAGCTCTTTGCTGTTTTCTTTACTTGGACCCAGGTTTGAATTTGTCTGGCAAAGTGCCCGTTCTCAGCTTTCCTCTGTAGCACAGGCTGGGACTGTCCTGTAAAGTGGCTGTTTTCATTTTGCATTCTTGCCAGCTGTGGCCACTGGTTCTGTCACTTGGCGTGTTCCCCGGCATCTGGCGGTGGCACTGTCTGCTCACAGCACCTCATGGTGGTGGCCCTTCATTGCTTTAGTCCGCAGGTCCCTGGCATGCCGGACTCTGTCAAAGTCTTGCTCTCTGAAGAGTCTTAGTCCGACGCCGGTCTCTCACCAGATGTCAGATACCCCTCCCAGTCTGTGGCTTGACCCCTACGTCACCCAGCAGTGCCCAGGAGACATGTTTAATTTTAATGAGCTGTGTCTCAGCTTTTTTCTTTAATATGCCATGAGTTTGGTAGTTTTTATAAAAACCCCAAATCAATAATAACAACAGAAATCTGTGCTCTCTGTATTGCTTTCAATAAGGTTTTAACAGATGAGTTTGTGTTGAAGTCTGTGATGTGTTTGAACGGCCTTGGGAAACCTGAGGTCAGTGACCGGCTTTCTCTCTTTCCCTGCAGTTATTTTCCTGTTATAACCACCCAGTTGCTCCAGCACCAGTTGTCTGAGGCCTCTAAGCTTAGCCTGTGCCGCTCCCTCAGTGGCTTCTCGTCGGTTCTTCCCCTAATGCACCTCGCCCTGTCTTGGCCTCTGCCATAGCCTTTCCTCTCATGCCTCTTTCTGCTTAAACCCAAGCCCCCTGGTTTGTCCTCCCAGCTGCTTAAGCTTCTTAGGACATGTCTTACTCCCAATTGTCATAGGGATTTCTCTGACTGGGAGATTCCCTGCCTCCCCTTTTAGAACTTAAGTGCATTTCCTCGAGTTAAAAATACCTTTGGTTGGTCATCACATGTATCTATCCGGTTCTTCTCCTTAACCCCCATCCTTAGGGACTTTCCTCTGTTTAAAGTACGTTGCTCTGTGTGCTGCCTGACTTCCGGAGGCCCACAGTATTGTTGGTCTCATTGCTTCTCATCTCTATCTAATGTATCTAATACACTTAGCTTGAAGATAATTTATAAGTGTGTGTGTGTGTGTGTGTATGTTCTGAATATTTTCTTTTGTAAGACTGGTGGCGCCTTAAAGTGATTGGCACTTTTCCATTTTTCATGTGTTTGAAAGTTGAAAAAGTAGACCTGTTTCTCATGGAAGGGGGAGTACACAGAGTAGGTTTGATGGCTTTGGGGATGGTTGTTCCTTAAAGGCCTTGTACATCCCGGGGGAGCCGGTGAATCCCACCCTGTTGCCTAGCCTCCGTTTATACCTCAAGCAACCACTGCAGAGGTTCTCCAGCCCTGGGGGTGAGAGAAGGGAGACAGAGGGGAGAGCCACCTGCTGTCACAGCTGTAGTGTTCCTAAACTTAGAAACTCTGGGGCCTCTATAGTAGGACCTCTTTGCTAGGAAACTGGTAAACTCTTCTGGCTTCTGGTAGTCTCACATTGAGTCTTTGGAATAAATACATCATTTCAGCCGTTTGCCGTCCCTTAAACACTCGTTAGGAGTGAGTCACGGTTTTGAAATCATCTATATTGTGGCTCTTTTTGTTTTTCTTGCTTGAATTGTCTTACTGAGTGGGGATGTTTTGTGACAGTTGTGAGTTTAATGTGTGCACCACCCCTCACAACTGATGAATGCCAAAAATGCACATCTAGAGCACAGACTATGTAAGTAATAGCAGTGTCTGCAGAGCATGGCGTAGGCTGCTGTCGAGCGCTTCCAGGGGCTTGGGTTAGGATTGGTTAATGGAACCCCGAGCGCTTCCAGGGGCTCAGGTTAGGATTGGTTAATGGAACCCCGATCTCCTCCAGCTTGTTAGACAAAACCTTGATGGATTTTCCTTCTTGCTAAAGTTAGAGATGCATTTATTTTTACCCTGAGGAAAACTTCAGTGCAAAATAGCTTATTATGTGTTTCCTAAAATTTCTAATCCTAAAAGCCTTAACTTTTCCCTGAGTACTTGTTACGGAAACATCCTAAGTGGATTCTTCCCCAAATAAGAAGTTCACCACCTCGGCGTTCTATCAGGGGCCTGTTGCTTGGTTTGTTTTCCCCCATGGAAAATGTGATTGCAATAATACTGGCCGTGATTTTTCATCGGTGTTTTAAACAATCGTCGTGACGGTCCTGTGGTGGTAATCTAGTTTTTGAACACTGCTTGGTTCCCACGTCTGCAGACTAGCAGACTAGCATATAGCAGACTAGCATTTCCTTCCTGGAGTCTTCATGTGTAGCAGGACACAGTTTATGCACATTCTCCAAGTTTGGGATCACCGCTCCCACACAGTAGGTGCAGGGTGGGTGGTACACCAGCCTGGTGTTTACATTGTCGTCTTTACCCACCGCTGAAAAGGTCGAGTTACGCAAAGATTGTATACACTGAATTGTGTAACTTGGGAACTCTACTAAAAATGAATGGGTTTATATAAATTTAAACTGAATTTTCCTGTGGAAAACTAGGTGCTATTTATTGACTACGCTTTGGGTATCACTTTAAAGTTTTTAGAGAACCAGATTTGTGCTCTCGATTTATTTTTATACTCTTCTCTGTGAATCAAGAGTTTTGCCTTTTTTTTTTTTTTTTTTTTGCAGCTCACCACTCATGCCCTGAGTGCAGACATGAGGGAGGGTCTTTCCCATGGCACTTGACTTTTCAGTACAAAGCAAGGAATGATGGGTGATTTTCTAAACACTCATCAGTATTTAACGTACTTTAACTAAAAGTCTTTGTAAGTCATTCTAAGGTGGGTTTGATTTAGCACTTAGGCTTTCGTCACTCAGTAGAACAGTCCGAGGAGGCGGCACATTGCTTCATGCCCCCCCCCCCCCCCCCCCCCCCAGTTAGACATCGCCTGGCTTGTGTCTCAGCTTTCCAGGGTTCATACTGAGTGAATTTCTCACCTTTGGCTTCAGTTTTCCTTTGTTCTCAATTTGAAAGTTATGTGTGTCCATCATTTTAAGGAACAGAATCCCAGCCTGGTGAGAGCACAGTGGCCTACGGGGTCTGCCAGCAAGCCTGAAGACCCGAGTTCGATCCCTGGAGCACAGGCGGTGCAAGGAGAGAGCAGTTCCTTCCTGGAAGCTGCCCTCTGACCTTTGAATACAAACACATAAATGAAGGCTAAAAACTTTTTTATTGTTCTTTAAAAGAAATAAAAGCCTAATAGAAATGAATTTATAATTTCAACTTTTGAGTACGCAAGTGAGTTTTTAAATTACCCTCCCACATTTACCGCAAATCGGCACATGATGCAGATGTTTTCAGGCATGTGTTATAAAACTCCTTTTCCATAAGATGTTAGAGGAGCAATTACTCTCATAAACACTTGAAACTTTTTCTTTACAGGGGGTATATTCAGGATGCTGTTACGACTTTTTTGCCCTGTGAGAGAAAGGCCTGTAGCCTGTCATTACCTGATTTATTTTTCGTTTACGTGCATTGACGTCTTGCCTGGGTGTATGTCTGTGCGAGTCAGGATCTCCTGGATCTGTAGTTACAGGCAGATGTGAGCTGCCATGTGGATGCTGGGAATTAAACCAGAGTCCTCTGGAAAACTTAGCCCGTGCTCTTAACTGCTGAACCATTTCCCCAGCCCCCCAGCCTGTCTTTTAACTCAGTATTTACAAGTTACTTACAGGAAGTGACTGGTGTTAAACTAAAGGAGAGAAGGGGATTTTCAACCCCACCCTTTAGCTAAAATGTCCAAGGTTTCTTTGTTTAAGGGTTTTCATATGGGGTGTGCAGATGTGTATATATTATGTACATTGATGGGTCCTGGATAGTGGAACATGGCTTCTCTCCTCAGGCACTTGCAGGTGGCTCAGTGAGTCGGGGTAAATCTTTACAGCTGCTCTCTAAGGTTACCAGGGAATTGCCTTTTGGTTAAAGTAGAAGTTCTACACATATGGTGTATATATAAAAGGCATTTGGTACTGAGTTTGTATCTTTAGTAAAACTTGCCTTCAGCCTATTACCAAATACACACCATGTTTATTTTGTGGCGGAAACAATGTTGCAAATGCCAGAGGCCGGGCCTTAAGTCTCAGGTCTCGACAGCCTGCCTTAGCCTCCTGAGTGTGGGGATTACAGGCTGCCCAGCCGCATCCAGATTCTTACATCTCACGTATATTCCAACTCCGTGTCTCGCAGTTGCCAGTTCCCTGGGTGATGCGCTATTTCATTCTAGTTTCAGCAGGATGTTTAAAAAAACGAAGCGATTTAAGCAGCAATCTTTCAGCAGTGTTAGTAAATCTAGCAAGTATTTAAAAACGTTAAGTGAATTGAATTGAGTATTGTGTGGCTTTAGACAAGTTTGTATCCTTGGATGTTTAATTTTTAGGTGTAGTCCATAGTGCTTTTAGTGTCTGGAGAATGGGAGTACCATTTCATTAGTGGGCAGATGTGTTTCCGATAGAGTTCTTGGAGGTTTGGCTTTTCTGGGTGCTCCCGTAAACTGATGACATTAACTCGGAAAAGGTCTGATGTGCAGGTTTTCCATTTGGCCCCGGCATTAAGTGATCCTGAGCCCGTGTTCCTTGCAAGATGGTTGGGAAGCTACTGCCTTCTTCACTAACAGTCCAGCTCGTGCTCACCAACCGTGATCGGTGAGAGCCCCATCTGTGTGACACGGATCACCAGATAATGGAGGCCACTGGGGAAACAGCATGGACTTGTGCAGCATGGGTGTGAGAATAGCACAGTGTTTCAGTTGGTGTGTGACTAGCACAGTGTTACAGTTGGTGTGTGACTAGCACAGTGTTGCAGTTGGTGTGTGAATAGCACAGTGTTATAGTTGGTGTGTGAATAGCACAGTGTTACAGTTGATGTGTGACTAGCACAGTGTTATACTTGGTGTGTGACTAGCACAGTGTTACAGTTGGTGTGTGAATAGCACAGTGTTATAGTTGGTGTGTGACTAGCGCAGTGTTACAGTTGGTGTGTGAATAGCACAGTATTGTTACAGTTGGTTTGTGACTAGCACAGTGTTACAGTTGGTGTGTGAATAGCACAGTATTGTTACAGTTGGTGTGTGAATAGCACAGTATTGTTACAGTTGGTGTGTGAATAGCACAGTATTGTTATAGTTGGTGTGTGACTAGCACAGTGTTACAGTTGGTGTGTGAATAGCACAGTGTTATAGTTGGTGTGTGACTAGCGCAGTGTTACAGTTGGTGTGTGAATAGCACAGTATTGTTACAGTTGGTTTGTGACTAGCACAGTATTGTTACAGTTGGTGTGTGAATAGCACAGTATTGTTACAGTTGGTGTGTGACTAGCACAGTGTTACAGTTGGTGTGTGAATAGCACAGTGTTGCAGTTGGTGTGTGACTAGCACAGTGTTGTTACAGTTGGTGTGTGACTAGCACAGTGTTACAGTTGGTGTGTGACTAGCACAGTGTTACAGTTGGTGTGTGAATAGCACAGTATTGTTACAGTTGGTTTGTGACTAGCACAGTGTTACAGTTGGTGTGTGAATAGCACAGTATTGTTACAGTTGGTGTGTGACTAGCACAGTATTGTTATAGTTGGTGTGTGACTAGCACAGTGTTACAGTTGGTGTGTGACTAGCACAGTGTTATAGTTGGTGTGTGACTAGCACAGTGTTACAGTTGGTGTGTGACTAGCACAGTGTTATAGTTGGTGTGTGACTAGCGCAGTGTTACAGTTGGTGTGTGAATAGCACAGTATTGTTACAGTTGGTTTGTGACTAGCACAGTATTGTTACAGTTGGTGTGTGAATAGCACAGTATTGTTACAGTTGGTGTGTGACTAGCACAGTGTTACAGTTGGTGTGTGAATAGCACAGTGTTGCAGTTGGTGTGTGACTAGCACAGTGTTGTTACAGTTGGTGTGTGACTAGCACAGTGTTACAGTTGGTGTGTGACTAGCACAGTGTTACAGTTGGTGTGTGAATAGCACAGTATTGTTACAGTTGGTTTGTGACTAGCACAGTGTTACAGTTGGTGTGTGAATAGCACAGTATTGTTACAGTTGGTGTGTGACTAGCACAGTATTGTTATAGTTGGTGTGTGACTAGCACAGTGTTACAGTTGGTGTGTGACTAGCACAGTGTTATAGTTGGTGTGTGACTAGCACAGTGTTATATATTTTTCTTTGTTTTTTTCCGTCAGTATCTCTCTTGACCCTAGCAAGCTAAAACTAGGCGAGCACAGTTTATGTGTTAATCTTAGAGGCTTATTGTCAACCATCTTTGAATGTCCTTATGAAGTAAACTGAACTTTAAATATTAAACAAAAATGATTTGGTGATTTTAAAAAGACATCCATGTTCGTGTTTCATCTGAAGAGCAGAAAATTGGGTCATTTATGGTACTGAAATAAAAAGGAAAGCATTTGTCAGGTTCCCCCAACTTCAAGTATTAAATTCTAGTATTTTCTTACTGCACCAAATTCATCAGTCTGTTGCAGATAACCTGATAACAGTATAAGAGTTGGTTTTTACACATCATACAGCCCTTTGAAATCCAAGTGATTTGCATATAAAATAAATTATAGCCTTACCAGTCTATAATTTTTACTGTCATCTTAATGCCTCGATTAAGAAAAAGAAATCGGGGTTAGATAGCTTTTTCTGAACTTTACAGTGTTAGGTAAATATTAAAGCAAGCCCCTCATTGGGCCTTTGCTGGGGTCTATAGTTAAGCCTGTAAGCAAAAGGGAAAGTAGGTAACATGTTTCTAACTTTGCCCTTTTTTGAGACGATGTCTGGGATCTAATGAGAACCATTTGTGAATTAATATAAAGCCCAGTTATCTCCAGTCGACAGAGCCAGTTTTATTGTGTACCGGCGATTTTGTGTTTTGTCTTATGAGACATAGCCTGACTTCATGGCCCAGTCTGGCCTTGAACTTAAGATTCTCTTGCCTTAACCCCTTTGTGCTGGGATGACAGGTGTGTGCCACCACATCTGGTTTGCAGGGACTTTAAACTTAAAACAAAAGCATCTGTGTCATTGTCACATGCTCCATCTGTGGCACATACGTGTCATTGGTACATGCTCCATCTGTGGCACATGTGTCATTGTCACATGCTCCATCTGTGGCACATGTGTCATTGTCACATGCTCCATCTGTGGCACATGTGTCATTGTCACATGCTCCATCTGTGGCACATGTGTCATTGTCACATGCTCCATCTGTGGCACATGTGTCATTGTCACATGCTCCATCTGTGGCACATATGTGTCACAGAGATCCACCCGCCTCTGCCTCCCAAGTGCTGGGACTAAAGGGATGTCCCACCACCACCACCCAGCCTGAGAACTGTAGTTTACTCAGACTTTAGCAGTGCGTGAGAATCTGTTTTCTCACAGCTTTGTCTTTGTACCATTGGACCTGAGGGCCACAGAGCAGCTCTAACCTGCCTGCTCCTTACTAAACGGCAGGCTCTCTCTATATGCGTATTTTACTTGTATATTGCCAAGATTGTTTGTTGACACTGGCTCTTTATACGTGCTATAAAGAGTGGTAAATAGTTCTCCCAGTTTGACAGTTTACTGGTGTAAGTTTGTTTAAGGGGTACTGTGTTTGGGTCACACAGAGGTCATGCCTTTTTTATATAGTAAAATTGATCAGAGTTTTTCCCCATGATTAGAGCTTAGAGTCAAGAAAACTTATTTTAAGGATATAATGAAATTTTCCTTTTTTTTTTTTCCCTTTTGTCCTACATGCGGTTTATCTTGGTATTCTGAATTGATACGAATTGTCTGTCTCTCAGGCTCTTTCTGTCTATCTTCCTGGCTCCCGGTTGTTCTAACAGCCTTTAGTGAATAATTTATACTTTCCCTTCAGTGACCAGATCATGTTCTGAGTCCAGAGTGCTAACCGTGGACTCAGCAGGTCAGCAGAATGAATGGTAACCAGAGTGTCCAGCAAGAGCTCTGACGGACCACAGACCCATCGAGTCACGTTGTTCTCTGGTTGAGTTACTCTGGCTTTCCTACCGCATTGCTGGGGGCTCGCTCTGGGTACCTGCAGGGGGATCCAGCAACTGTCCTCTTAATCGATGTGTGCGGTCGTTGCCGCTTGTCATGTGCATTTTCTCTCCCAGAGGAGCGGGTGGAAGAGGTGAGGAGACTTTCCACATGCTTCGTCATGGCGTTGGTTAACGAGTGGAGACTGGAACTGAGCCTCCGGTTAGAGCTTCTGCTGGTCACGGTTTCTAGCGGTTTGAATAAATTCAGGGTGAAAGCGAGAAAGAGTAAGGAAGCAAGCCTAGCTTATGAGATATAAGCAGCAAGGCTTATGAGACAGCCCCTCTCTGGCCAATGTACTTCTGACTAGTTACCTCGGCTTTTGACACGTGGAGGCCTGTTTCTTGCATCAGAACAGTTACAGGTCTCTGCATTCAGTGACTAAAAGGTGCATGGCAAACATTTCCAGCAGTGAGGTTTCAGTTGATAGACACAAAATCATCCGTATACATTTGAAAATATAAATAATGAGACTCGTGGTTGAGGTTTGCAGAGCGAGGCCTTTCATACTGCTAGTCACACATTAGATCCTGTCCAGTGGAGCTCCCTAGGGGAGGTAAAGGGAAAGCCCACTTCACAGGAGAGCACGCCCGGTCACTGTAAGGAGGTACTGCTTGGTCCATTGCTGTTAAAGCTAGCCTGGTCTAGAGACTGGGAAGACCTTTCTCAGAGATCAGTGCCTATTGAGGATGGCTCCTGAGGAGCGCTGCTGAGGGGTAGGGCTGAAAGCAAGCTAACTAGCAGGCAGGCAGGGTTCCTGGAAGAGTCAATATCACGGTGGACTAGGACAGGTTGAAAATGACCGAATTCCTAAGACCCATCAACAGGTGTAGATGAAGTGATGAGGGAGTGGTTCTGTTTCGAGAAGGAACACCAAGTCCCCGGTGAGTCCGCTGAATCAGAAACACCTAAATAGAGACCGTCAGCGGACATTCAGATCAGGGCCCCAAGTTGGAGGTAAGAATCTGAAATGAAGGCGTTGGTTTGGGACCGTCCACGCAGTGAGAAGCAGTGTGACTGCCCGGGGAGTCTGCGGAGAAGGCCGAGGGTGGAGGCTGCTCATGGCTGTGGCCAGGTTCGCTCCACTTTCCAGCTTCCCTTCCAGGCTCCGACCTAGTCACGTCTCCTCAGTGTTTAAATTAGAACCTGTCAGCTGTGAAGCTGTCTTGGTCTTGGTTTTCTAAAAGGCTTTTTAAAAGAGGTGCTCACAGGAGTCAGCGTTTGCTCTTAACAATAATCAACTATACTCCACACAAAAGAGTTTTCACTTGGCAGGCTGTTTCTCGTATGTTTTAAAAGGCATTCGTGTATATTTTTGCTTAGCTGGCTCTGTGAGTGGGTGAGTGTTAGCATATATACTCACGTTGGACGGCTATGCTGGCTGTGTGAGAGTCAGATTTAACTCTAACCTTAGTGTACCAACAGCCTGATAAAAATAAAGGGCCAGTGGATATTTTATAAGTTCACGGCTTGCCTTTCTCCTCCCAAGTATCCATTGAACTTTATTGTTAGCTCCACCCCACCTCTCCCCCAATGGTGATGGATGTGAGCTTAACTGTAGACAGGCAGAACTCTGGGCAACGATCTCGTGTTGTCTGAAAATGTCTGAAAGTACATTTGGTCTACACAACTTTGCAGATTATTTTTTGTTGTATTTTAGCCTTAAAAATGTCTCCGTTTTATCACAAGTTCTTTGGAAACATTTTTAGCGGTATAAAAACACGAACGCTCCAGCCTTGTGTTCTCTGTTGCTAAGTGTTGATTTCCTTTTCCGCTCGCTGATGCCTCGTGCGTAGCGAGCAGTCATCTGCCCACGCCCTCCGATTGCCTCCTCGGAGAGTTCACAGGAGTGGGCCTGCGGAAATGGTCGTTTCATGAAGATTGGCGACATCCCAGCCAGGCTCCTCTCAGACCTTCGTTTTCAGGGTCATTCTTTTTATTGCTATTTTGTCTGTGATAACAGTTCAGGCTGATGGAGAGATGGAAGGGCCGTTGGCTTTATTTATTAGTCTGGAGTTGCTGCAGAACTTGAGAGCCCCTTTCAGTGAACAGGACTTGCTGATTTTCCAAATGCATCCTTTAGCATGTCATTTAGGGCATGGGATCCTGTGGGGTCATGGGTGGTGTCCTGTTGCTTTTGAGAAGACACTCCTCAGAAGACTCTCAGAGGATGGGGGCAGCATGTCTGTCTCTGCTTCTACATGGGCAGAAAGCCCAGGAGAGACAAAGGCTTTGACGTGGTAAGTGATTTGTGTAGGCTGTGAAGACTGTCCCCTTGGTTCTGCCTTGTCTTCATCTTCCTCTGCTGTGCACAGATGGCCTCGGCTCCTCTTGGCCGTCTTGCCCTGGCTCTGTGTGGGATTGCCCCGGCTTTGTAGTCACCCATGCTCAGCAGCCGGTCACCTCAGACTTCTGCCTTCACCAGCCTCCAGCACCGGGGCACACAGTGGGCAGCGCATGGGGCCCGCAGTTTCATAACCGTCTTGGTGGTTTTGCTTTTGCCTTCTCAGCGCCTTCCCCACTGTCCTTGTTTAGCACTTGACTATTAGCGTTGAGACCCCTGCTTCCTCTTCCCCTGACGGTGGCCTCCCATTTAGGGACCGTCTAGCAGGTCCCACCCAATGAGATGTCGCCTTCCTCGGAAACATTGTATTTTTGTTGCACTTTTAACAAGTGCCCCACTGTCGTTGCCTCATACCACCCTCTCCTCATTTCCCACCCCGCCCCCCACCCTCTTGTCAGCACCAGGCCGTCAGCTGCTTCTCTGATCGCTCTGGGCTTTGCTTTCTTCCATCTGAGTCGGGAGCAGTAATAAAATTCATTTCTGGGCCGTTGTGACGACTAAGCAAGTTGATGTGTGTTTGAGAGACTTAAGACACCACTGAGTGGTGGGAATGTTTGCCGTTATTACCCACATGTGAGTGTGCCGATAGATGGGTGTCTATGTAAATGCACTTGCACACCCGTGTGCAAGCATGTGAAGGCAGGGCAATCATCTATGACATCCTACTCAGCGTGTTGAGATGGCCTGTCACCGGATCCCATCAGTGAGATCACAGACACCCACGTCCTCCCAGCCTTTCCCGGCGTGCTGGAGGTCCCGGGCCCTGGCCCCCGTGCTAACGTTTGTGGTTGTTTTAAGTGGGTGCAGGGGATCTGAACTCGAGTCCCATCCTGCGTGTGCAGGAAGCATTATATTCACTTCCTAGCTCCATTAATGCGTGTTAAAATAAAAAACCCCACCCCAAGTACCCGCAGGACAGGGAGTGTCTCCATCGTTCCGTGACTATATAGCACGGTGCCTTATATGTAGTTGGCACTTCATGAAGTACCTTCAATCAAATTGAAGTTTACCAAGAAGCCTAGTTATCCGATAACAGCCATGAAGGGTGTTTTGAAATGTGGTCCCTTAAGCCGGCGGTTTCAGCAGTCCACGTGAGGTCACTGAAGTTTCCTGGGATAATTTAACAAACAGCATATGGTTTCCTTGTTTAATTATATGGTTTGCATAAAACAAGCCTAATGTCATTTAAGAAAAAGAACAGTTTAAGGGAAACCATACAAAAATGATGGTTATCAAGCCCCTGGATGCCAAAACAACACCCAGTGTTAATACTTCGGAGATCACAATCTTTCCCGTCCTGCTGCCTCTGTGTTGGAGACAGCCTTCTGCATGCGAGTATGCAGAGTATAGCTGCCCATTTTAGATTATTTTTCATTAGCTCACTGAAGACTTTCAATGGGGACTTCTGGAAACTAAGGGGTAAAAAAATAGTGCTAGTTTCTCCTGGAGAAGAATTTTCACCAGTAAGCAAAAGGGTTTTATTCCATTGGACAGTGTCTGGTTACAGGCTGGAGGTTTTCCTTGTGTTTGGACGCACTTGTAGGAATCACCAGCAGGGGGCGCCGTTTCACCCTTGCTAAATCCAGGCATATTAACTGGCATGCGTGACAGTTGACTTGAAAGACTGTCTTTATACGAATACAAGCTCTGTTTTGTCAGGACAGTACTAAAGTATTTTTAATGGTGAAGTGTCCCGAGCGTTCCTAATTGAAATAAAAAGCAGAAGCATCAGGAGTCTGAGTGGAGCAGTGTTCAAGCTGGGGAGGGAGAGGATCAAATGGCGGTCACTTTATCAGTGGCCAGCTTGGTTCTGTTTCATCGGTCTGTGCCGCCTTTGTCTCAGAGTTAGGGTGTCTCCACAGCAAACGTTGGCTTTTCTCTGCGTTAGAGTTGGAAAAACGGAAAGCTTTTTTTTTTTTTTATGTTGTAGATCGTATCTTTACCCCTTCTTTTCCCAAACTGGCGAAATCTTGGGCCTCGGGATGATTTACAAACCTATTAGCAACGACAACTCTGAAAATTCAAAGGTATTTGCATATGGCTTCCTGTAGAGACCATTTATTTTTCTCCCTTTTTCTACCAAGTTACCTAGGTTTATAGATTCCAAATTGGAGCCCCAGATTTCTGGGGGTTCATCTTTATGTCCTCTGCTCTGCTGTGTATCTTGGGAGTGCCTGCCCGGCAGTATTAGGGCAGCTGCAGAACTAGCAACCCTCATCCTACAGTTAGATAACTTGAAAAGTCCTGGTTATAGATACTTGCATGTAAGGCCTGCCCAGAGCTCTGTGTTCACGTTCCAGTGGTGTGCCTGTGCCGTGTGAGCCATGGCCGCCCGCCTGGTCTCTTTCCTCTGCTTCTCACTGTCTGATATCTGCGGTTAGTTTCAATAATCCATCAGGCAAATCCTGAGAACCCTTAGTAAGCCCACTGCCTCGGGATGCAGGCGACGCTTTTTTTGAGGTCTTTATTTTACATGTCTGGTGTTCCACTGTGAAGTACTGGAATTAATTTATAAAGATTTGAAAAGGGCATGTTTTTAAGGTGGAGGCCAGAAAAGCTCCCGATGGAGGAAGGGACCACAGCCGCAGCGAGGCCGGACCACAGCAGCAGGGTTCTGGGGCCCGGCTGAATCTGCGTATCGGTTCCATGACGTGCTAGCAATGTGAGCTTCATTAGGTAACTCAATTCCAGTCTGTTTTCTTGGCTGTCAAATGGGAACGATACAACCTGCTTGCTGGATTGTGATTCTTTACTGGGGTTCCTTGAGAAATATGATGGCATCTGTGTGAATGGGTTGACCTTTATCCCATGGTCCTAGAATAAACACTCTGTGGGAGATGAGAAAACAGCCTCTCAGCCTTCTGCATGCAGTGGTTTGGTAAAGAGCCTTAGTTAAGTGGTAAATACACAAACCATGGAGGTGTAGGGCTGATCGTTTTAGCTGTTACTAGACTTCGACAAAAAAAGAAGAGAATTTGGTTCATTGGAGGAAAAGGCGTTTTCCTTTAAGAGATGTGGAATAGAGGCTGCCCGAAACTGTTTTCCATCTCTAGTGCCGGCTAAGGATGCATGGAGGTCATCAGGTAGAAAGACACGGAACATTTGTAAGGTCACCCATGAAGAAGCATGACATAGCCCCTGTCGGTCCTCCCAGTCATGGAGAGCCTTACCCAGGATGGGCCGCAAGGGGAAGAGAGAGATTTCAGAAATGTCTTCCCAATAAGAGAAGTGCCTTAAGCTGGAAATGAAACAGTAAACAGTTGAAAGGTGTGTAAGGTCTTTTGCTGCATGTGAAGGCAAGGTAAGGGAGCTCTGCGAGGGAAAGAGCGTTTCCGTAGAGGACGGTCCACCCCGCACACACTGGTGCTTTCTCCCACTCTCTCACCCACAGCTTTAGAACAACACTCGTGTTTGTCTCTGGTTTACGGGTGCTTCCTAAGGTAGGCCATTTGTCCTGCAGTAGGTTTTACTGTGTTCCGGACCCCCCTTGCCCTCTGTCACCCCATCGATGGCTGCCGTGCTTGTTTGCTTTGTTTACGGTCTCTGCTCACTGCTCGGGGCTCCTCTTTCACCCATTTCTGTAATAAATTGTAGCCCCTCCTACCCTGCCACCTCCTGTCTCTCTGCTGCTAAAACTCTTCCAGCGAGGCCCTTCCTGCTCTCTTGGCTTGTGTGTGTGTGGCCCACTGAGTTTATTAGCGGTTTTGGCCCAAGCGTGTGTAGGACGTAACTTGGTGGAGTAAGGGCATCTTCAACCGTGTACCACCAAAGAAAGCGACACTGGGTAGGGCTTCATGGGTCCCTCCCTCATTCCTGATGACATGTTGAGGGGTCCTGCTGTGCAGGTCTCGTGCGTGTGACCAGAGCCACAGTGAGTTCGTGAGTTAATGGCCACACATCATGTTCTCATCCGCTCTGCCCTGTGCCCCCCCCAACTTCTGGGACCAAGTCTGACCTTGGGGGGGGGGTTAGAAGAGTTCCAGTTAAGTCCTGGGGGACTCAGGAGTGAGGACAGATGTGGCTTTAACACCTGGTCTCCCAGCACTTACATCAGCACAATGCGGTCCAGACTCCCCAGCCAGGTTTCTCATTTTTTTGTTTTTTTGCAGAATCTTGGCTGCTGTAACTCCAGGAATCCCGGTTGGCTGAGGTTGGACTGTTCCAATGTTCTGTTAATTCGTGCTGAGACTCCATCATACCTGCCCCTTGCTTGGGTATTAGCTGCCTCCTGTCACAGTCTTGGGTCACATTCATCCCTCCGTTCCCACAGCAGGAGCTGGGGGCTGAGATGCTTCCACGAGTGCTCCTGGCTGTCCAGGAACTCACTCTGTAGACCAGGCTGGTCTCGAACTCAGAGATTCTCCTGCCTCTGCTTCATAAGTGCTGGGATTAAAGGCATTATTATTTTGTAGAAGGGTTTTCTAGGAAGACATCTTATATATTAAGCATATATTGTAGCAGAAAAGTAAAAACGGTTAAAAAATAATCAACATAGGACCCAGGTTGAGACTCACATGCACATACTGCAAACGAGGAACAGATGTGGGTTCTCTGCGAGCCTTCTGGCCTCGGAACGAGATTCTAAACCCATATGGATAAAACAAATGCATTGCATATGCAAAGCACAATACTTGTGGCGCTGAGAAAAATAGGTGTTTGCCTGACAGCTTTCGGTTCAGTAGAAATGACCAGAGGAAAGCCCGTCGGGCTCCTGAGCCTCCAGTTCATCCTCTCGGGTGCTTGGTGTTTGTAAGGTGGGAAGAATTAGACTGGATTCCGGCGGCTAGAGCAGGACTCACTCACCCCACTTATCAAAACACGTACCCACAGTTTATCACGGCCTATTCTATCTGATATGTTTACATAGCTCAGAATACACTCGTATCCCTCAGATTCGGGTTGTTAAAACATGTTCAAATATCAGGCATTTTCAGCAGAAAATAAGGAAAGAGTAAAGAATACGTCCTTGGAAAAATATTCTAAAAGGTTCCAGTCTCCAGGGTATTGTCTGAAACAAGCCAGATGATTTTATGTAGAAGAGTGCAGGGGTGTGCTCTGGGGAAGGGTGGGTAGTGGGGTGCAGGGGTGTGCTCTGGGGAAGGGTGGGTAGTGGGGTGCAGGGGTGTGCTCTGGGGAAGGGTGGGTAGTGGGGTGCAGGGGTGTGCTCTGGGGAAGGGTGGGTAGTGGGGTGCAGGGGTGTGCCCTGGGGAAGGGTGGGTAGTGGGGTGCAGGGGGTGCTGTGCATCTGAAAATGAAGGCTGAGTTGGGTGTCGGCTGTGAGGGAATGGTTGCATATTTTTGTTGCGTCTTTTTCTTTAAAATCGATTGAGGGGCTCTATCTCGACTGTAGCCATTTCAGTGCGATTGTTTTATGCTCTCCTCGCTGGCTTAGAGGCCTTTCCTGTCTAGTAAGGAGGACAGAGACTATCCTTTCGTGAGCTGAAACGAGCCAGGCCCGGAGCTCTTGTTTTAATTAGTCAGAAGGTGGATCCTAAGAAGCAAGTTGCTGGTTATTCTCCCAGATACGGACCAGGCATAGTGCCTACTGGCTGCCATGTGTACCTACTGGCTGCCATGTGTACCTACTGGCTGTGTAGCAGAGAGTGAACAGGTTTCTGGGAGGTTTTGCCAGGCTCACCGAGTGAATGACTGCGGGGACATTTGCCAACCTACAGACATGGCATGGTAGTCCTGTATCCTGTTCTCAGAGTTTGCTGGAAGTCATTTCATGTCACTGTGTGAGAAGGACTCTGAGGAAGGCTGAGTGTCCGGTGCAGGTGAAGAACTTGGAGCTGCGGGTGCTGGGCTGCAGATACACACCAGGCATGGTGGTGCCCACCTGTGAGCCCAGCACTGGGGTAAAGGTAAGAGGGTCAGAAGTTCAAGGTCAGCCTGGGCTATAAGACCCCATCTCCAGCAAAACAAAGGTGAATTGAGGCTAAGGAACATGGAGTTGTAAAGAATGTGGCGTGTAGGTGGATATTTAGAAGTGTTCCCGGAGAAGGCGCTCCTGGGAAGAAACAGGTCTTTGAAATTGTGTGAACACACCCTGTGTGTCCTGCAGGGGTGCAGAGAAAGATGAGCCCAGAGGAGTAAGAAGAGGCTGGGACAGAGGAAGACCTTCTTGTGCCAGTATAAAGGGTTTCCCTTTATCTTGAGGCAGCCAGGAACAATGAAGGTTTTGATTTAGCGTGGATGGATGTGCCAACAACCTGGAAAGGGGGTTAACTGTGGGACACAATCTCCTTGTCATTAGACTCCCTGGAAAATTAGAATTACTAAGCTAGAAGTCGTGGTCCACCTGTGGCTGATGGAGGTAGGACAGCCACAAAGAACAGAAGGGGAACCTGGGTCTAAGTAGAGATAGTGTCGGTCTTGGCTTCTTGTCAGAGAGGATGTGAGGGGCGATAGAGAAAAAGCAAAACAAAGCAGGAAACCGTGAGGATAGTTTGGTTTGTGTTTTTTTAATTCAGGCCATAAATTCATTTTCGTGTGTGGTGTCTTTGTTGTTGTTTTGGTTTGGTTTGGTGAATTCAGCTTAGACCACACAAAACAACCCTTTTAAACTGTACAGTCTGATGTCTCCTAGGTACGGCACCATAGCGACCACTGTTACCATGTTTAAATGTTTTCATCATGAAGAAAGGTCCGCCTGTCCTTGGCTGTCACCCTATGTGGAGATGTCTCACATTCCCCTTTGCTTTGGAAAGAGATTTGCACCAGTGATAGAATTATTTGAGGGGTATTTTCCTCCTCTGTGTGTGTGTGTGCATGCACGTGCGTGTGCGACATGTGTAAGATGTAGTTTTTGCTGATTTTTTTCTTTTTCGAACAATTTCTTAGGTGAGAAAGGCACGCGCCTGGCCTTCTCTGCTGTTTTACTAGTGCCAGTCCCTCAGAGGACTTTTTCTCCTTAGAGATAATGTTATGGGGAGGTGAGGCTGCTTGACGTGGTGTCTGAGTTAACATTGGACAGCACACCACTTGACCAGTGCAGGAGGAGCTATGACACCGTGTGCACATAGACTTAAGAGTTTCTGTTAATTTGTTATGAGATGTGTGCCAGATAGATCCGTAACTAGTACTTGGGATGCAAATGAAGGCTGTTGAAAATCTGTGGCCTGGCCTAACAAAGCCAGACCCTGCCGTGCCTGACCAACCCAACCTGCTTCCCTCTGCAGGTAACTGCTAACTGTTACTTTGGGTGGGGAGAGCGTATGTTCAGGAGACCCCCCAAAGCGGCTTAACTCTGCCTGCGCCTGTCCCTGGACCCTGCGGTGCTTACATTGGCTTCTCAGGAGCAGGATGCTGTACAGACCTGCGTGGTTTTCACTCATGTCTTTGTGGCCCCGAAGCCATCTGTGAACACAAAGACACATGATCCCACAGGTGATTTTTCTCTCGCTGGCCTTCGAGAGGGACTCACTTCCAGGTTGTTTTCTTTCCCGGTGTACAGTACTCCTGTGAACATCGTGACAGCGTGACTGTGCAGGGTTTGCAGTGGGCGGGAGTCGTGGGTGGTGGGACAGAGACTCCCCTGTCACACATATACAGTCACTGACTGCTGCTTTGGCCAACATTTGGGATCCAGCGTAGATCACCCAGCTGCCCGTGCCGGCAGCGTAGAGCTTAGGTGTTTGTGGTTTGTGGTTAAGTGCTTTCTTACAGATGGGTACTAACCATTTGTTTTCTTCTGTGAAATTCCTTTTCTTATTTCTTGCAGATTGTCTGCTCTGAACCATTCTTGAAACTATCTACTTCGTAACAGATCCTTCTCCCTCTACCTTTTCTTGCGTCTGTGAGATTTATCCCCACTACTGAAATTTTGAGAAGTTGGCTCATTTTCATAGCTTTATGTTACATTGTATGAATGTATTATATTTGGTGATTTTTTTTTTTTTTTTGTCGTTTTCTCAATAAGACATTTAGGTTGTTTCTTATGTGTTCATTTCTTTGCTAGACATTGCTAAGCTTTAAAGGGGTTGTGCCTAAAGTAGTTTTCAGGTAGTAGTGCGTGTTGGGGCCTGGCGGTTCTACGTCCCCATTGTCATTAAGCCTAAACCCTTGTGGTTTTGTGACCCAGTGATACTATTTCACTTGGTCTTAAGTTGGATTCCTTACTACCAATGAGGTTAGGCACAGGTGGATAGACAGGCCAGGCAGTTGCCTTCCTATTGGCTACAGTAAATACTTGCTTATCGTTTTATTTTGCTTGTGTGCCGTCGGAGGGTCTGCGAGAGAGCTTTATTTCCCAGGCAGCATTCATCCTTTCTGTACTTCTTTTGCTCTGTGAACCTGACCTGCATAAGACGCCATAAAAAGACGCCATATCAAAAGTAGGACAATGAGATTATACTGAATTTTATTATTACTTTTATTTACTGTTATTTTTTAGGTTTTGAAATTGTTCATTAGTTGCTGCATTTTGTGTGTGTGAGGGCGCATACGGAGGTCAGAAAACAGTTGGTAAAAGTCAGCTCTCTCTCTTACCATGCGGGTCCCCGGAATCAAACCAGGTAGGTCACCAGCCTCGGTGGGAAGTGCCACTGCCTTCCTCAGTGTCCTTCCTCAGTGTCCTTCCTCAGTGTCCTTCCTCAGTGTCCCGGGATTACAGACCTGCACCATATGCTCAGCCTGAAGTTTTATTTCTTGGAATGATTTCTTTATTCTTCCTGTCTGTTGGTCAGAGGGCAACACATGGGAATCAGTTCCCGTCACCTTTATGTGGGTTCTGGGCATCAAACTCAGGTCACAGGACAAGTCTCTACCCACGAAGCCCATCTTGCCTGGCCCTGACACCGTCCATAAAAGGAAACCAGATTATGGTTTTCTTAAACTCTGCTTTTTAGATTATTTTTTTTCAAGGTTTTACTAGCTTCTTAAAATAAGTCTTAGGTGAAAACAAGTTTTTAAAACATTGTCTTTTTTTTTTTTTTTTTTTTTTTTGGCAGTTTAACAGGACTGGGCATTAGCCTCCCGACTGGAGGTCCTGTGTACTCTGAGGTTTATAATCGTCTGCATTTTGCTTTCCATAGGAATATTTCCCGTGGTATTTATATTTGCTTCTCAAGTGATTCGAGAATTCCATCTTTTATTTTTTACTAGTCTCTGAATTTTAAGTTGCCACAGAGAATTGTGCATGTCTGTGTGGTACCAGATGATGTTGTACCGGTAGGTGCACTCTGAGTAATGCTGAAATCAGGATGCACGTGCCTCAAACATCTCTTTTTCCTTTCGGTCCAGACATCCCAAGTCCCTCCTCCAGGCCTTCCGAACGCACACAGTTGTGGTCACACTCTTGGTCCTCCCGGCCTCTGCTGACTGCTGCTTTGTATCGGTGTTTTCGAGAAAATGCCCCTTCTCTCCTTCACTCTGCATCTGGCTTGGCCCTGTCCCTTTGCTGGTGGATTCTGTTTTGAAAATTTCGCCCATTGGGCTTCAGGTTTTCTTTCTTAGGATCTGCTTAGGAGCTATAGAGACTCTTTAAGCTGTTAAATAAAATAATATGTAAGTCTGAATTTAAAATTTTTAATGTTTTAAATTTGCATGTTTCTAATTGGCTTTATCTACAAATGTTTAGAAACATAAAGTATACATTTCTCTATATGTCTCTCATTTTCTTAGTGAGTTAAACATTAACTGTATGTTAGTCTGCAAATCTGTTTTGAGACATGATCTCTCTAGGCAGCCCTGGCTGGCCTGGAACTTGCTGCATAGATCAGACACAGAGACCTTCGTGCCTCAGGCTCCCTAAAGCTGGGATTTAAAGGGGTACTACCACTCTCAGGTGCAGACTTGAGTTTTTCTTTTATTTGTTTTTATTTTATGTATATACCTGTTTTGCCTGTTTATTTGTATATATGTGCTGGTACTTGGGAAAGGCTAGAATCTCCCAGAACTGAGGTTACAAGCACTCATGAATGGCCATGTAGGTGCTGGAACTGAACCCAGGTCCTCTACAAGAGCAGCAAATGCTTTTAACTATTACACCATCCCTCCAGCCCTCAAACTAATTTTTTAAACTCACTCTTTGAAGTTTGCTGAGCTTTATGGTTTAGCCCAGGAGACCTTTGCGCAAATGTTTTCCAGGTGCTTCCGAAGGGCGATTTCTCTGTGTGCATTCACTCAAGCTGTAAGTTGCTATCTTAAATCTTCATATTAAATTAATGTGGTCCAGGTATGTTAACACCAACGGAGCCAGTTTAACACATCCCTTCCCTGCTTTCTACATCATATAGGCCTGGTGCCTACAAAATCAGGGCTCTTGTGGGTCCCTAGGGATGGCCCATCTGGGGTCCGTTTTGTCTCTGCAAAGCATATGTCCTTTCCAGGTAAGGTGGGACCACTGTGTGACTTCCACCTGCTCACCTCCCTCTGCCCTGCCCTGTGGCACTGCCCACCTCCAGATTCTTGCTGTATTGTTGAAGGCTCAAGATTGTGTTGTTTTGGTTTTTTTGCTTTTTTACCTATTCTGTTTTTGCCCCTTTCTAGCTTGGGGGTCCTGTGTTATATTGATGGTCTTGTAATCCATACCCTTTGTATTAGCAACTGTAAGAATCTGAGATTATCCTAAGACTAACCTTCGAAGAAAACCAAAACCAAATCCCTTATATTTTAACACCAGATACTATCTGACTCCTCACAATGTGCATGAGCTGCCGTCCTGTGATTTTAAATGTGTATTTAGAAATTCCACCAATCTAAAGCTACCTACATATCATTTGAATTTTCCTTTATACTAACGATTTGTCTTCTGTACCTTCTGATTCGTACCTTTCTAATTGGCTTTGCCCACTTCTCTTAATGAGATATTTTAGATGTTTCCGCAGCAAGGAATGACAGGGAGATTTCATTTTGTGCCTCTTTCTTTGTTCCACTCCAGCTCTTGAAGTATTCAGCCCCACCCTGCGCGGCTCTGAAAGTACCCTCATTAGCTAGTCTTTCTGGATAAGCGGTATGTTTTTGAAATGTGTCCTAGGAAAACGAGTCAGAAATCTAGTACTGCATACGGCTTTGAGGTTGTGTTTGTTTTTAACTGAGAAGACCACTCAGTTGTCTCTGGAACATCCGTAGGTTACTTGCAGAATTGCTGCTCCACGAAATACCAAAATGACTCAAACTTTCCATAGGCACATGGTTGGGGCTGTCCTCTCAGGACAGAGTGGCTGTAAATCTCAGGAGGGCCACCCCTGCTGCAGATGGAGCATTGTTTGAAACTTTCTTACACGTATGTGTGTCAGTGTGTCTAGATCATGCCACCCCCCCCCCCGCCTTCTCATCCCCCCTTCTCATCCCCCCCCGCCTTCTCATCCCCCCTTCTCATCCCCCCCCCGCCTTCTCATCCCTCCCCCTCCTTCTCATCCCCCCTCACCTTCTCATCCCCCCGCCTTCTCATCCCCCCCGCCTTCTCATCTCCCCGCCTTCTCATCCCCCCCCGCCTTCTCATCCCCCCTCACCTTCTCATCCCCCCCCCCGCCTTCTCATCCCCCCCACCTTCTCATCCCCCCTTCTCATCCCCCCCTCCTTCTCATCCCCCCCCCGCCTTCTCATCCCTCCCCCTCCTTCTCATCCCCCCCCCACCTTCTCATCCCCCCTTCTCATCCCCCCCGCCTTCTCATCCCCCCCCCGCCTTCTCATCCCCCCCGCCTTCTCATCCCCCCCCTTATCATCCTACTAACAAGAAATAAATGCACATTTCTTGCCACAGACCTAAAGTGCTGTCCACTACAGCATCAAAGATGTTGGCATCCAAGATGGAAGCCCTCAGTGGGGGAAGGGGTCAAAGGGCTGTGTTCTCTACTTTGCCCCTTAAAATGATTATACTCTGCATAGTCTCATATAGGAATGAAATTCTTACTGCAGGCACTGGTGTTTGAAAGAAGATTTCAGCATTTCTATAATTGAATGGAAATATCTTCAGACTTTGAGGCTAAGCAGACGTCAGTGCGTTCATATACTTTTGGCTTTTGTTTTCTTTAACCTGCTAAGTCTTTCTTCCTTTTCACTGTATTTTTAATTTAAATTTTAGGCTAACAAAGTATGATCTCCTCTCTAGGCATTTCTTTTTTAAACGTCGAGCTTTGTGGCAGCGTAGTTCTGACCCTTAACATTTCCTCAGTTTACTTTTTATTAAAGCAGTACATCTTAAAAATAGCTGTAATGAGTGTGTAAAAAGCCTGTGTGTTCAGATGAACTATTACATAAATAAAATCATTAGGTGTATTGGCGCCATCTACTGTCCTATAGGCATTATTTCTTTTGGATGTACAACTGGATCTTTTTTTCCCCCTGAAGCTAGCACATTGCTGTGGGGTTTTCACTTAGCCTCTGTTCTGTGGAACCTGGGTTTTTGGTTGCTCTAAAGACAGTGTCTGTTGCTCGTTGGCCCGTGCTTGGAGGTCTGGCTTCAGGGTGGTCGGAGGAACGTTCTTGCTAGCTTTCTATTATTGGATCGTGCTATTTTTTCACACAGCATTATTGGTTTAAAACGTCCTAATTGATCATTGTGACAAAAACTACTGGATTAAACTTGCTGGGTGGGGGGTATTTCGAATTTCTTGAGTTAATTTGGCAATGCCACCTTTTCCACTCCTCATATCAGGCATTTCTGGGTCCTTCCGTATACTTTGGTTTAGGCAAATAATCTCATTCTCAGGCTAACCAAACCTCAGGACATTAACATATGGTTTATGTAAAATTTTGTTAGCCTGTTCCAGGTTTTTAAACCTCAAGGCTTGCTCCATTTTGTTCCTTGTATTTCTTACCACATTTTGTAGTTCTAGTCTATATGAAAGTGTTGTGTGTTAGTGGGTTGCTTGTTGTTAACTGGATGTACAGGTCTCCCCAGTGTTGGGTGCACAGGCATTATGGGAGAAGCTGTGTCTAAAGCTATAGTTATCATGTTATTGTTTTAGAAGTTATTTTTTTAAGATTTGTTTATTTAATGTATGTGAGCACACTGTAGCGGTCCCCAGACACACCAGAAGAGGGAATCGGATCTCATTACAGATGGTTGTGAGCCACCATGTGGCTGCTGGGAATTGAACTCTGGAAGAGCAGCCAGTGCTCTAACCGCTGAGCCATCTCTCCAGCCCCCAGAATTTACTTTCTTAATATAAATGATATATAACAGTGTTGTCATACATTATACTAAGTTAGAGCATAAGTTTTAGAGTTGAACCCGAGTTTCCTGGTCTCACTATTAGGGAGTGTGGAGTATGAGGCTGTGGGGGGCTGTGGGAGGCTGTTCTCCCCCTTGTCATGGCTTCCAAATGCTCCATTTGTGGTCTTGAGACGATGGGACGTGGTTTTCTCAGCGGGAAAGGAGAAGAAGAGCAATAATGACGGCCATCGTTGGTGGCCATCATTGCTGTTTGTGTCCAGTCTCAATTATCTGTTTCTCATCATCATGAAGTGTAAGTAAAATGTATCAAAGCACTTAGGCCGGTGGACAGGCACATGCCCTGCAGAACATTGGCACAACGTGGGGGATGCTGGGCAGAGTCAGGACTTCAGGACATGCTGCTGCAGGACACAAACCTCAGTGGTGATCCCAACTGAAAACACAGCAGGGCACAGGTTGCAGGCACAGCTATGCGTGTGGCCAAGAGATGCACAGAAGCCACTGTTGTAGTCGAGGGGCTGGCTAGTAGTTGGAGAATGAACAGCAGGCTGTTATGTTTCGCAGCGGTGTTATTTTTATGCTCCATCTGGGAAAATACATAGAATGACCCTGACTTTCTTATGGTGTTTAATTTCTTAGTAAGATATATTTAGGAAAATATAGAAGTGTTGACTGTATGCTAGCTTTAATGGTTAAATATCAAATGATTATATTTTTCCATTGGCTGTATTTTTTGAATTAAGGAGTATCTCTGAGTGGAAGGTGACTATTATTTGTTTTTTCATGTGTGTGTTCTCTTTAGTGGATCTCACTACTGTCTAGGCTGGCCTAGAACTTATGGTCTCTTCCACGTGTTTGGGGCTGTAAGTGTGCAGTGCCCACCAAAGGTCAGATAGTTGTGGGTACTCTTTTGTAACAAACGTGTCCTAAGGAGATGGTACAGAGCTTGTTACATAGACACTAGAAGCCGAGTTGAGGAGCACATAGGCAGGAGCTGGGGAGGAGGGTGGAGATGGTCAGATCCAAAACAGTGGTCTTCACACTTGGTGACTTGTCTCAGAAAGTAAGGTGGACAGTGGTGAGGGGACAGTACTGTTGATGTCTGTCCTCCCACGACATTCACAGGGACATTGTGGGAGTGCATACTGCACACGCACACTGTGCTCACACACACACACACACACACACACACACACACACACGCTCTACTCACACACGCACACTGTGCTCACACATATACTGTGTTCACACACATATACTGTGCTCACACACATATACATACTGTGCTCACACACACATACATACTGTGCTCACACACATATACATACTGTGCTCACACACACATACATACTGTGCTCATACACATATACATACTGTGCTCACACACACATACATACTGTGCTCACACACATATACATACTGTGCTCACACACACATACTGTGCTCACACACACACATACATACTGTGCTCACACACATATACATACTGTGCTCACACACACATACATATACTGTGCTCACACACACATACATACTGTGCTCACACACATACTGTGCTCACACACACACTGTGCTCACTCACACACACATACACACTGCTCACACACACAATTAAAAGTAAAAAAAGAGAGCACATGATCCTTACTTTTGCATATTGACAATTTTAGACAAGAATCAACAAAAGAAAGTCAACTTGAGTAGTTACCTACATACGTTACAGATTTATACTTTGCCGGCAGCAGGACCAACACTTGTGTTTGCTGAGAGGATTCTGATGGTTCTGTCCCTGGGGTCTGGGAAAGAAGTTGCGCCGGTGGCTTCACAGTTTGCATTTAGTGTCTGTGGTTGCTGAACTGGGAAGCTGGATAAGACATTAATGCCTCATTTCCTGTCAGACCCACCAGGGATCACATTGTGGTTGAGCTTTGAAAACTCTAAATCTGTTTGGCCCTCAAGTTTTGCTAGAATATTAATTTTCAGTGACTGTATGATTTATGTTGTGGTGGTAGGGGGTCATCATCTGCTAATTTGGGACACTGGGTCCTTTTCCTTCTCTCCTTCCTCCTTTCTTTCCTCTTCCTCCTCCCTTCCCTCCTCCCCTCTCTCCTCTCCTCTCTCCTCCCTCCTCCCTTCCCTTCTCCCTTCTCCCTCCCCCTTCCTTCCTCCCTTCTCCCTCTTCCTTCCTTCTTTACTCTTCTCCCTCCTCTCCCTCCCCTGTCCTCCCTCCCCATCCGCCTTCCCTTCCCTCATCCTTTCTCTTCATTTTTTCCTTCCTTCCCACCCTCCTTCCGTCCTTATCCTCTCCCTTCCCTCCCTCCCTGTTACATTTTCTCCTCCTCAAGTCTTCCTTCCATTCCCAAATCCTACTGTTGTTTATTGCTGGTTTTCTTCTCTCCATACAAACACATTTCAGAGACATCAGAAACTCCCACTGAACTCTCCAAGGCCTTGGGTTGGGTAGATATGGTCAGCAGAGGTCATAACGGTTATTAACTCCAGAAAGACCCGTGACAATCTTCTGTGACCCTTAACCCCTTGAAATAGGCCAAATGCCTCTACCATGTATGAGCACTTGTCCTTTTTTAATGGTCATCATAAATAAACTAGGTCGCTTCCCCTTTAAGTAGAAACTGCCTTGAGGGTCAAATGGAACTTGAGAATGTTCATCTGAAGCACTTGTTGGTCCCCCAGGAGTGTCAGTTGGACCTGGTGGGGGGAGTGGGGGACAGAGGCAGGCTTGGAGAACATCCACCATTTTGTCTACACATGAAACCTGTACTGTGATCTAGAGAGAGAGAGAGAGAGAGAGAGAGAGGGCGCTGTGAGTACCAACTGCGGCTCGAACAGGGGATGGATTGGCTACACATACACACACACACACACACACACACACACACACACACACACACACACACTCGCTGATTGTTACTTGGAAAGGCAGTTGGCTTCTGCCACCCTTGGAGGTTGGCATTACATCCAGTTCAGCCATTTTGTTTTCTTTTTCTTCGGAAATCTTAAGAGCTACTAGAGATACTTGGAGGGTGGGTTGGCGGTGAAACAGGGGATCCTTTTGCTGGGGTTCACAGATAGATTGTGTGCTATTCTCTGTAAAGCCGGCTGTGATGGTACAAGCCCATGAGTGAGTCCAACAGTTAGAAGCAGGGGCAAGGGGATAGCGAACTGTGAGCAGCTTGTTCTACAGAGAGAGAGCTCCAACAGCACGGGCTGTGCAGTGCGTCGGGCCCACCCTCCCCACTGTCTAGCTCTCCTTGTGTGGAGATCAGGCTGGCCTCAAACTTACAGAGCTCCACCTGCCTCCACATCCCTAGCACTTCCACTAAAGGCGTGTGCCACCACACCCAGAGGGAGATCCCATCCAACGAGGAAAAGAAATTGAGCTGAAGAATGTGGCTCTTAACTTTGATACCAGAGATGAGAGAAACCATTTTGAATTAACACTGATAAGTTAGCATTTTTCTTCTATTAATACTGTTTGAGAATTTCAGAAAATAATTAGCTTAATATTCATATTTGGAAAATGATCTTAGCCATCCTCACTAGGAATGTTTAGGAAAGGTTGCTTGAGCGTGCTTGGAAAATTATTTGGAAATGTTCAAGCCTTTTGAGAATACTCTTTAGGGGCGGCTGACTATTAATAACTTAAGGATTGTATACATTAACAGGTGACCTTTGTGTGGCTTCTTTGGATTCCACCAGTCTCCCATCAAAAATGTCACTGAAGGAAGCAGGCCCAGACCTCTTTCTTGTTACTATCCCCTAAATAGTACACAGCTATTAACATACCATTTTTGGTGTGTTTTGTGTTCCATATAATCTGGAGCTGGAGTAAAGAATACGGAAGGTTATACAGAGTATGTGCATATGATTGCCATATATATAAAGGGAATAGAGATCCCCGTGATTTCCGGCATCTGCTAAAGAGTGGGGCATCTTAGACCCAGTCCCCTGACCATAGCAAGGGCTGTAATGAGCGTGTACTGTGTCAGTCACTTAAATGGGTTTGATGTTGACAGGTGTACCTAACTCTGTACTTCTAAATAGAGTCAAGAAACACTGCAAAGTAGCTTATCTTTATCCTTGAGATTAGGAATTGATCAGGATAGTGTGTGGCTGCCATCTTGGCCATAAGGAAGTTGAAGTGAGAGGACCAGGAGAGACCATCTTCATCTGTATGTGGCTCTCAAGGCCAACCTGGACATTGTCTTAAGAGCAACAGCAACAGAAAAATATCAGTTTGAGTAAAAGATTCATATTAATACACATTATTGATTATTGATACATATTACATATCTGAAGTTGCAAATGGCAAAATTGCTGCTTGGTGCCTTAGAGACAGATGAAAAGGCTGCTTTGTTAAGTATCATTAATTTATATTTTAGTTGTCACTTTTAAAAAGATTTATTTTATGTGAGTACACTGTGGCTGTCTTCAGACACACCAGAAGAGGGCATCGGATCTCATTACAGATGGTTGTGAGTCACCATGTGGTTGCTGGGATTTGAACTCAGGACCTCTGGAAGAGTAGTCAGTGTTCTTAACCACTGAGCCATCTCTCCAGCCCCTAGTTATCACTTTTAATATACAGCTGGAATTCAAAACTTATAAAAAACTGGCCAGTTTTTATTGTTTACTTACCTGAGGCAGGGGCATAGCTCACATGTGGAGATCAGAGGGTAACTTAAAGAAGTCAAGGCTCTCTTCCCACCCTGTTGGTTTGGGGACTTGGACTCAGGTTAGGAGGGTTGGTGGCAAATGCTCTTACCCACAGAGCCCTCTCTCTGTGATACTAAACAGACAGTTTTGTTATAAGTACTAGAGCTTGTAATTCACAAATCATCTCCATTGAGTGAATGACTAATTGAAAATCATTTCAAACACATAGTACTGGGTCCTGAAACCCGTCCTAACTGGCTTTTGTGCCTCTGTTTTATAATACAGTGCCTCTAGTCACTGACACTGACTCACTTAATACTGTGCAGGTCATTACAGGTGTTTTCTCAGGAGAAAGAGAAGGCAGATATTTTTATCTTTACTTTGAAGCAAAGAAATGCAAGAAACTTACTTATGGAGGCTACTTAGACAAGTTCCTAGTTCCTTGTTACAAATGTGAACATCTTGTGCTTTGTACTAGACATAAAACATGTTCAATAAATATTTACTGAATGAATTAGAATAAACTTTTTGAAGTAACATTTATTAAAGATTTAATGAGAATTTATTTAATGGGACATTCGGCATATACGGGAAATTTTAAATCTGAAGCAAATGTCTACCCAACACACTGGATGAAGGATAAAAACTGGCCTTGCACGTGTGTGTCAGCTGTGTAGGATAAAAGCTGGCCTTGCACGTGTGTGTCAGTTGTGTAGGATAAAAACTGGCCTTGCACGTGTGTGTCAGTTGTGTAGGATAAAAACTGGCCTTGCACGTGTGTGTCAGCTGTGTTCAGTGCCAGCATACATAACTCATGTCACTCTATTGCGGTACATCCAAGGTGTTTGGCACAGCCGTTGATGTACACGTCTAGGTCTTACACTGATAACTTTTCTTCTTTGGACGTCTCAGACTAGAACTGAGTAAAAATGAGCATCTTGTTTCTGAGATGGAGAACTCGAGATTAGGCTGTGCTTGGCTGAGTCAGACTCGTTAGATGGTAATGGAGTTTGAAACACAATGCTGGATTGGCACCGTGGGGCCTACTGGTCAACCTGCTCCTGGCTGACTGTTGGAAGTTCTTCCCTTTTCTACATTGCTGTGTTTACTTCTGGGGTCCACTATAATTCCTGTAGCCAGTCTCCTTTAGTCATTTAGTAGATAACCTGCTCAGCTGACTTTAGAGAAAGGGAATGCTGGAAGAGTTCATTTGCAGAATCGTGATCCTGATAAAACTTTGTCTTGTGCTTTTTTTTTTTTAATCTCTGGAAGGCTCTCTCCCTGTAGTTGCAGGCTTTGGCCTATACAGGCCAACTCTTCACAAAGTCATACAATTAAATATGTAACTTATTTGGAAAATGATTTGGAATGGTATAAGGAGACAGAAAGTGCATGGCTCGGAACAGTTTCCTGCCTCTGCTTCGGTGTGGGTCAGGCCGTGTGCACGTGATCTCAACCATTGCTCCCTGCTAAGCTGCAGTCGACAGGGTAGCTGTGGCTCCTTGTGCTTGGGTTCTTCTGACCTGGTGCTTAGGTGTGTGTGTGTGTGTGTGTGTGTGTGAGAGAGAGAGAGAGAGAGAGAGAGATGCTGAAGGACC